>NC_052159.1:102977823-103303174 GCF_902713615.1 Scyliorhinus canicula
TGTACTGTTCTATGTTCTAAAGAGAGTTTCAATGATAGCTGAGTGAGGCTGGACACCGAGTCGGACGATGTTAAAGCAGTGGAAATCGCTTGGCGATGGAGCGGATGATTGATCAGGAAGTGAAATGGGGATTTACGTAGAACATTGAAGCTGCAAATGGTCTATTTCAGGGGCCGTGATGATCTGTCAGGGACCGTGATGGAGTTGTGGCAAGGAAACAAAAGTTGGTGGCGGGGAAATAAATTTTTGCTCATCCAGTACTGGATGTTGGTCCATCAGTCTGACAAATTACAGACCGTGGAAGGGGTTAAAGAGTTTATTGTTGTGAGGTTAGAGCTAGATATCGTCAGCAACAATGTGGAATCTGAAATTGCTTTTGGATAACGTCACTAGATGGGAACCAGGGAAGAAATAGATTGAGGCCAAGGAGGAATTCTTGTCATTTTATGAATTCAAATAAAACCAACTGAGATAAGTTTGAAGAAATGCTGGAAGCATTTTCCCAGAGGTGACAATCCAATTATCTGGGACATCAATATGCAAGCTTTTCCATTTTAAGTCATTCGTCTCAATAGCGGATGGCTGTAGCAGTCATCGCTTTCAAATAATAAGGCCAACAATTAGAAATTTTCTGGGTTTGGATCTCATAGAACAGTACAGCACAGAACAGGCCCTTCGGCCCTCAATGTTGTGCCGAGCCATGATCACCCTACTCAAACCCACATATCCACCCTATACCCGTAACCCAACAACCCCCCCCCCCCTTAACCTTACATTTATTAGGACACTATGGGCAATTTAGCATGGCCAATCCACCTAAAAAATAATATTTTACTGCACTCAACTGGAACAAAATAGATGTCCAGCTCTCGCATCAGGGCAGTGGATTCTGTTCCAACTTTAACTCGTTCTAGATAGATGATCTTGGAGGTCAGTGAGCTGCCTCCCTCATCCCTCCACCTCTGTCCACCTACCCACCCCCAGCCCCCACTCTCCTCCACTTCTGGGCATGAAGGCTACCTCTGAGAGAATTGTCGGAGGATAAATCCTGGTAGAAATCGTCTGGAGAAAAACTGGCAAATATGTACTGTTAAAGTACCTGCCAGATGTTTGCTAAACATTTGAATAAATTTTGAAGTTAAGAAGAAATTTGTTAGCCATCATCTTAGTGAATGATGGAGCAGGCCAGATGGGCCGTATAACCTACATCTGCTTCTACTTCTTGCATTGTTATCTATTTGTTCAGAACTGTTTAAGATACAGGCAGGATTTGTTTTGACTGAACAACGTGCATTTTCATTTGAGCATAACAACACCAAGCTACTACATTTGCAGAGTAATTAAACAAGTAAGAATATCAAGCCAAAGGATTAGAAATTAGGAAGGGTTTGAAGGACAACCTGAAACAGGGGTGAAATGAGTGAGGAAGGGAGAAGGAACAGGTTGTTTAGGGAGGAAATTGCAGAATGTAGGCCTTAGTTTAAGGTATAGCTTATCGAGCTGTGGAAGTTTTATTACCCAATGAATGGTGGAAGCAATGCAACATAGCCTTGACCCCAAGTTTGGAAGCATACAAAATGTGTCAACATTGCTTGATCAACATCTTGCACACACTCCATGAACTGATAAGTTGGGATCAGTATCTCCAATGATTGATGTTTGCACACACCCCAAAGCATCTACATGATGGTAAGCTGAAAACTCCCACAAATGGGAATCAATTCATCTCTTGTTTCTTGGATAAGTGATTTCATTTCAAATCACGAACAATGGGCACGAATCTGCTGGTTTGGAAGTGTGCTCCGGTGCACAAATAGATCTTGCATCGGTTCTTTTTGGAGGAAATTCGATTTTGCTCTGCATTCATGAACACATGTCATTTTCCCAAGACTTTTTGGGGGTGTCAGGAATACCTGGTGTGCAAAATGCATACTTGCACCCCCTGAGAGTGGGTTCCCCATTTTATTGCTCCTGTGCACCTTTTTATCTGGTAGTGGGAGTTTTGGAAACCCATTGAAATATGTTAGGTTTGATAGTTTGTGAAGAAAATGGGAAGCTGCTGAGAAATCTGGAACATTCTAGAAGATGATTGTTAATTGTTTTCACACCGTAAAATGCCATTATTAGGTATTGCAATGTAGATGTGTACTCAATACAATGACTCAATATAAGGATCTACCTTTTTTTTAAAAAATAATTTTTATTCAAATTTTCACATTTTCACAAAAAAAGAAAACAATAACAGAAAATTCTAAGAACAAAAAAAAAACAGAACCCCCCCTCCCCCCCGCCGTAAATACAAAAGAGAAACAATAAATTAACGCCCGTCATTGGCAAAAAACAAATATTCAACCCAAAACAAAAACAAAGAGACAACCCTGCTGCTGACCTTTTGTTTTTACCGTTCTGCCAGGAGATCAAGGAATGGTTGCCATCTCCTGAAAAACCCCTGCACTGACCCCCTTAGGGCAAATTTCACCCTCTCCATTTTAATAAACCCCGCCTATCGTTGACCCGGCACGCTTGGGGGCCTCGCATCCTTCCGCTGAAGAAGAATCCTCTGCCGGGCTACTAGGGACGTAAAGGCTAGAACACCGGCCTCTTTCGCCTCCTGCACTCCCGGCTCCACTGCAACCCCAAATATTGCGAGTCCCCAGCCTGGATTGACCCTGGATCCTACCACCCTCAATACCGTCCTTGCTACACCCTTCCAAAATTCCCCCAGCGCTAGGCATGCCCAGAACATGTGGACATGGTTTACTGAGCACCTAATATACCTGTCCTCGGTCCCAAAAAACCGGCTCATCCTTGTCCCGGTCATATGAGCCCTATGCAGTACCTTAAACTGTATGAGGCTAAGCCTCGCACACGAAGAGGAGGAGTTCACCCTTTCTAGGGCGTCCGCCCACGTCCCCTCCTCAATCTCCTCACCCAGCTCCTCCTCCCATTTATCTTTCAGCTCCTCCACTGAGGCCTCGTCTCCCTCCTGCATCACCTGGTACACTTCCGAGATCCTCCCCTCTCCAACCCATACCCCCGAGAGCACCCTGTCCTGGACCCCACGCGGTGGCAGCCGGGGGAACCCCGCCACCTGCCGCCTGATAAACGCTAAACGCCCTTACTTGCATGTACCTAAAGGTGTTCCCGGGGGGGGGAGCCTGAACTTCCCTTCCAGCTCACCCAGGCTCGCAAACTTCCCGTCTATGAACAGGTCCCGCAGCCTCCTGACACCTGGCCTGTGCCAACTCAGGAACCCGCCATCAATTCTCCCTGGAACAAACCGCTGGTTCCCCCGTATCGGGGACCCCATTGAGGCCCCTACCTCCCCTCTGTGCCGCCTCCATTGCCCCCAAATCTTGAGGGTAGCTGCCACCACCGGGCTCGTGGTGTACCTCGTCGGAGGGAGCGGCAGCGGCGCCGTTGCAAGCGCTTCCAGGCTCGTACCCACACAGGATGCCATCTCCAGCTTCTTCCATGCCGCCCCCTCCCCGTCCATTACCCACTTACGCACCATCGCTGCGTTGGCAGCCCAATAATACCCACAGAAGTTGGGCAACGCCAGCCGCCCCCATCCCTGCCCCGCTCCAAGAACACCCGTCTCACCCTTGGAGTCCCGTGTGCCCACACAAACCCCGTAATGCTCCTGTTAACCCGCCTGAAAAAGGCCTTCGGGATAAGGATGGGGAGGCACTGGAACAGGAACAGAAACCTCTGGAGCACCGTCATCTTGACTGACTGCACCCTACCCGCCAAAGACAGCGGCAGCATGTCCCACCTCTTAAACCCCTCCTCCATTTGCTCCACCAGCCTTGTGAGGTTTAGCTTATGCAAGATCCCCCCCAGCTCCTGGCCACCTGAACCCCCAAGTACCTGAAGCTCCTCTCCGCCCTTTTCAGTGTGAGCCTCCCATTCCCCTCCCTCCTGGTCCCCCGGGTGTACCACAAACAGCTCGCTTTTCCCAAAGTTAAGCTTATACCCTGAGAAATCCCCAAATTCCCGGAGAATCCCCATCACCACCGGCATTCCCCCCACCGGGTCCGCCACATACAACAATAGGTCATCCGCATAGAGCGACACTCGGTGCTCCTCCCCACCCCAGACCAGCCCCCTCCAATCCCCCGACTCCCTCAGCGCCATAGCCAGGGGTTCAATTGCCAGCGCAAAAAGTAGGGGGGACAGGGGACACCCCTGCCTCATCCCTCGGTATAGTCAAAAATGCTCCGACCTCCTCTTATTCGGGGCCTCATACAACAGCCTCACCCAACTGACAAACCCCTCCCCAAACCCGAACCTTTCCAGCACCTCCCACAAGTACCCCCACTCGACCCTATCAAAGGACTTCTCCGCATCTAGCGCCACCACTTTCTCTGCCTCCCCTTCCACCGCCGGCATCATGATAACGTTCAAGAGCCTCCGTATATTAGTGTTCAGCTGCCTCCCCTTCACAAACCCCGTTTGATCCTCGTGGATAACCTGCGGCACACAATCTTCTATCCTCGTGGCTAAGATCTTTGCCAACAACTTGGCATCCGCATTCAGGAGTGAGATCGACCTGTATGACCCACACTGCAGGGGATCCTTGTTTCGCTTAAGGATCAAGGAGATCAGCGCCCGAGACATCGTCAGGGGCAAAGCCCCCCCTCCCTCGCCTCGTTGAAGGTCCTAACCAACAGGGGGCCCAGCAGGTCTGCATACGCCTTGTAAAATTCAACCGGGAACCCATCCGGCCCCGGCGCCTTCCCCGACTGCACGTTCCCTATCCCTTTAACCAGCTCCTCAAGCTCAACTGGCACCCCCAGACCCTCCACCCGTCCCTCCTCCACCCTCGGGAATCTCAGCCGGTCCAAAAAGCGCCCCATTCCCCCCCTTCTCCGCCAGAGGTTTCGGACTGATATAGTCTCTCATAAAAGTCCCTGAAGACCCCATTAATGTCTACCCACCTCCGCACCACATTTCCTCCCCGGTCCTTAACTTCACCAATCTCCCTAGCCGCATCCCGCTTACGGAGTTGGTGTGCCAGCATCCTACTCGCCTTCTCCCCATACTCGTACACCGCACTCTGAGCCTTTCTCCATTGAGCCTGCGCATTTCTGGTGGTCAACAAGTCGAACTCAACACGAAGGCTGCGCCGCGCCCTCAGCAATCCCTCCTCCGGGGCCTCTGCGTACCTCCTGTCCACCCTCACCATCTCCCCCACCAATCTCTCCCTTTCTCTCTGCTGTCCTCTCTCCCTGTGGGCCCGAATGGAGATCAACTCCCCCCGAACCACCGCCTTCAGCGCCTCCCAGACCGTCCCCACTCGGACCTCCCCATTATCGTTGGCCTCCAGGTACCTCTCGATGCATCCTCAAACCCGCCCCCTCACATCCTCATCCGCCAGCAGCCCCATCTTCAAGCGCCACAACGGGCACTGGTCCCTCTCCTCCCCCAGCTCGAGGTCCACCCACTGGGGGGCATGGTCAGAAATGGCTATCGCCGAGTACTCAGCGTCTACTACCCCCGCAATCAGCGCCCTACTCAAAACAAAGAAGTCGATACGGGAGTAGGCCTTATGCACATGGGAGAAGTATGAAAATTCCCTGGCCCTCAGCCTCGCGAAACTCCAAGGATCCACCCCTCCCATCTGGTCCATAAACCCCCTCAGCACCTTATCCGCCGCAGGCCTCCTACCCGTCCTGGAACTGGATCGATCCAGTGGCGGATCCAGCACCGTATGCGTCTCCTGAAGCATAGCCACGTCCGCCTTCAGCCCCCTTAGGTGCGCGAACACGCGGGACCGTTTGACCGGCCCATTCAGTCCCCTCACATTCCAGGTGATCAGCCGGATCGGAGGGCCACCTGCCCCCTCCCCCGTCAACTAGCCATCACCCTTCCGTAGTCCGCCACGTGCCCGCGCCCCCCCGCTCAGCCCGTTCCCCACAGCGACAGACCGCTATCCTGATCCCCTCTGCACACACCAGCTCCTTCTTGGCCATTCCAGCAGCAACCCGGTATCCCCCCCCCCCTTCTCTCCCCACTCCCCATCTCCCCCCCCCCCCCCCCCCCCCCCCCCCAAGCTAGGGCCCCTAGCTGCATAACTCTCGTCATTGTACTTCCGTACGTCAGCCGACTCCTGCTGACCCCGGCTGCTCCCGCCACCCCAATTACCCTCCCCAGTGTCCCCCAACCATTCCCCCAATGCCGACCCCGCCCCCTGCTTCTCCAGCGCGGGAGAGAGGCCCGCGCCCCCATCCCAAGCCCCGCCCCCGACCTAAAACGCGGGAAGACAGGCACATGACCCAACAGGGCCGCGAACCCCACCCAAACCCGTAACCAGTGAAATAATAAAAATCCCAACATGGTATGATAAAACACCCAAGTAAACAGATAACAGTCCCGAAAAGCAGAAAATAAAAGGCAAGACAGCAAAAACAAAAACAAAAAAACATCGTCCAATAGAACCAAAAAGAGCGAAAAGATATCAAGGAGGACAAAGCCTCCGGTCTGCGTACAACGTTCCCCAGCCCCCAGTCCTCAGTTCAAGTCCAGCTTCTCTGCCTGGACAAAAGTCCAGGCTTCCTCCGGGGAGTCAAAATAAAGTTGGCGGTCTTTATTAGAGACCCACAGGCGTGCCGGCTGTAACAGGCCAAACTTGACCCCCTTCTTGTGTAGCACTGCCTTCGCCCGGTTAAACCCAGCCCTTCTCAGGGCAGCACGGTGGCCTAGTGGTTAGCACAACCGCCTCACGGCGCTGATGTCCCAGGTTCGATCCCGGCTCTGGGTCACTGTCCGTGTGGAGTTTGCACATTCTCCCCGTGTCTGCGTGGGTTTCGCCCCCACAACCCAAAAATGTGCAGAGTAGGTGGATTGGCCATGCTAAATTGCCCCTTAATTGGAAAAAATAATTGGGTAATCTAAATTAAAAAAAAAAACCCAGCCCTTCTCTTCGCCACCTCCGCACTCCAGTCCTGGTAAATCCTGATCTCCATATTCTCCCACTTACTACTCCTCTCCCTCTTCGTCCAACGAAGCACACACTCACGGTGTGAAATCGGACCAGCACCGCCCTGGGTGGCTCGTTCGGCAAGGGCTTCCACAGCCGCACCCGATGGGCATTTTCCAGCTCCAGGGGTCCCCGGAACGACCCCGCGCCCATCAGCAAGTTCAGCATCAGGACCACGTAGGCCCCCAAATCCGAACCTTCCAGCCCCTCCGGGAGGCCCAAAATCCGCAGAGTCTTCCGGCGGGAGCGGTTCTCCATCTCCTCCATCCTTGCCAACAATTTCTTGTGAAGCGCCTCGTGCGACTCCACCTTCACCGCCAGGCTGAGGAGTTCGTCCTCGTTCTCCGAAGCCTTTTGCGGCAGCTCCCGAATCTCCGCCGTCTGAGTTGCCCCAAGCCTGTCCAGCGATGCCCTCAATGGCTCCAGGATCTCAGCTTTTAGTTCCTGGAAGGAGCACAGCAGCAGCTCCTGCTGCTCCCTCGCCCACTGCTGCCACGCTGCCGGTTCCCCGCCCGCCGCCATCTTGTCCTTTTTGCCTCGCACCTTCTTCTGCTGCAAAGTTGATTTTCTGGTCGCTCCACTTCTAGTCCAGCCCATCCACCGGCCGCCAAGCGCCGAGGTTGCGTTCCCACCTGGGGAAAAATCAAATCAGCGCCGTTGCGGGCCTTTAAAAGAGCCCTTGGTGAGATCTTTTCCAGTTGTTCCCTTTGCTGCTAGAATCCAGCTTTCACAATGGCCCTCAGGTCAGCTTGAGGCCTCTAACTCAGCTCTTCCCCCGCCTACATGCTGAATAGGCTTTTGTCTCTCTGCTGCAGCCCCAGCCAAATCCTACACTGTTTCTGCGCGACTAGAAACCAAGAAACATATCATTCCTGGGTGAAAAAAACTCCTCCTACATTCACCTATACTTTATCATAAAAATTCTACTCCATATTGCGAGCTCTTTTCTGTGATCTTAGCAGGAGCTGCCATGTGTGTGACCACTCACTCCATGGTGCACACCGGAAGAAGGATCTACCTTTTTAAGCTAAGTTGACCGTTGCATTGATCAGTCTTGTGTATTTGTTCACGTGCATTGGAGAATGTTCCACAATGCAATGAAAAATGTTACAAAATACCCAGTCAGCCTATGCTGTTATCTTTTCTATTCTGATTTAAATTACACTATTCCAATGCAGTTCCAACAATGGCATCTACTCAGCAATGCGGAAAATGACCCAAGATATCTTGTCCACAAAAAGAATGCACAAAAGAGCCGAACTCCAGAGGTAGTTGAGAGCGACTGTCCTTGACCTCAAGGCAGCATTTAACCGAGAGTGGTATCAAAGAGTCCTGGAAACTGAAGTTATTGGGAATTTGGAGGGACGAGGGAGGAACTCTCCGCTGATTGTTCGGGAAGATGGTTGTGGCTGTTGGTTGTTCATAATCTTACTCCTGGGACATCGCTGCAGGAGTTCCTTAGGTCCTTGGCCCAAACTTCTTCAGCTCCTTCATCAATGACCTTCCCTCTATCATAAGGTCAGAAGTGGGGATGTTTGCTGGTGATTGCGCAATGTTCATAACTCCTCAGTTACTGAACCAGCCATTATCCATATGCAGCAAGATCTGGACAATATTCAGCCTTGGGCTCATAAATAGCAGGTAACATTTGTGCCACACACATATCTGCAATGACCATTTCCAACAAATGAGAATATAACAATCTTCCCATGATATTCAATGGATTTCCATTGCTGAATCCCCATCATCAATATCTTGGTGGTTACCATTGACCAGAAACTGAACTGGACCAGGCATATAAATACTGTGGCTACAGAGACTGGGAATTCTCAGGCGAGTAACTCGCCTTCCGGCCTGTCCACCATCTACAAGACACAAGTCAAGATGGAAGTGTGATGGAATACTTTCCACCTACCTGGAAGAGTGCAATCCACCAATGAAGAGGCTTGACACCACCAAGGACAAAGCAACTCATTTGATTGAGGATACTCAAGGGCCAGAATAAGATGAGTGTAGATATCTCAGAGAGTTGTGGGACTGGAAGAGATTGAAGAGATATGGAAGTATGAGACCATGGAAGGATTTCAAAACAAGATAGTGAATTGTAAAATCGAGCTGTCCCTTAACCAGGAGTTAGTTTAGGTCAGAAAATATTGAAGTGATGGGTGACTGGGATTTGTTGCGAGTAAGGACACCGGCAGTAAAGTGTTAGATGATCTCAAGTTTGCATGAGGAGGATGTGAGTGGCCAGCCAGGAATTGTCAAATCTGGACGTGACAAAGGCATGGATGAGAGTTTCAGCTACAACTGAAAGCGGGGGCCGGGTTGGGTGATGTTGTTGAACTATAATTAGGCTGACTTAATGATGGCATGGATGCGTTACAAAGGACAAGGATTTAAACTCCTTGTGTTATGTCTGTTTCAGTCCGTGTCCAAGAAATACTCTGTATTCCTTGTTTGCAATATTTGGTGGGAGTAGTGGCTTGAAGGAGCAACTGTGCAAGTGGTCCCGGAAAGATGCAATCAAGAAACCAGGAATGGCTCAATATTGGGTTAATTCAGTTTCTTATCTTTTATTTGATTCTGTGAGGGTAAAATATTGAAGCTGAAGAACAGGTGGTTATGAATCGGCATTCATTTTCAAATGACATTTTAGGACTAAAATGGAATATTTAGTGTAAAACAAGCTGCCAGTTCAATTTTACATGTTTTGTGCCTTGATTGAAGACATCTGAACGTGGGCATCACGAGAAATTAATGCTAATTCTCAGTTGCCCTAAAAAGACGGTGGTGCAATATTTGGAATTTGCAATAGGCAGCACGGTAGCACAGTGGTTCGCACTGTTGCTTCACAGTGCCAGGGTCCCAGGTTCAATTCCCGCTTGGCTCACTGTCTGTGCGGAGTCTACACGGTCTCCCTGTGTCTGTGTGGGTTTCCTCCGGGTGCTCCGGTTTCCACCCACAAGTCCCGAAAGACGTGCTTTTTAGGTGAATTGGACGTTCTGAATTTTTCCTCTGTGTACCCGAACAGGCAACGGTGTGTGGCGCCTAGGTGATTTTCACAGTAACTTCATTGCAGTGTTAATGTAAGCCTCCTTTTGACAGTAATAAAGATTATCATTATAATAATTGCTTCACTGCTCCATTTTAGAGGGCAAACAAGAAACTGCATTGGTGTGGAACTGGAATAATATATCAGTCATAGCGCAAAGTCAGCAGATTTCTTCCTCAAAGATATCAGTGAAATAATCTGGATTTTTACCATAATCTGTACCCGGACATTTTTACTGATGCCAGATGTTTATTTACAGATGTTTGTAAGTGTGGGAGAATTCAGTGAGAATCTCCCCAAGCTCAAGAAAAGTGGGCGGGATTCTCTGAAAATCGAGCTCACTTTGGCAGGAAAACCGGCGCCAATGGGTCCGGTGTCAATGGTCCCCCAAGGTGAGGAATTCTCACCTTTCTAGGGGGCTAGGTTGCCGCTGGAGTCGACCCTGCTGCTCCAACCAGCGCCGAAGGGCTTGCGCAAGTTTGCACATGCGCAGACTGACCAGCATATTTCTGCACATGCGTAGGGGCTCCCTTCTCCACGCTGGCCCCCGGGTAATATGACGGAGCCCTACAGGGGCCCGGTGTGGAGGAAAGAAGGCACCCCGTGGAACCAACCTGGCCGCAGATCGGTAGGCCCCGATTGCGGGCCAGGCCACAGTGCCTCCCCCGGGATCGGATCCCCCCCGCTCCCCACTCCAGGACCGCCCCCGCACACCTACCCGCCAGGTCTCGCCGTGAATGAGGCGAGTAATCCACGCCGGCGAGACTGGCCAAAACTGGACAGCCACTCGGCCCATCGGGGCCCGGAGAATCGCCGGGGGCGCCGCTGTCAACGGCCCCTGACCGGCATGGTGGGGATCCTGCCAGCCCCCAAAGAACAGCATCGGAGAATAGGGCAGCCGGTGGCGGGGTGGGATTCACACCTCCCTCGTGACTTAAGTGTGGGTGGATTGAATCCCAGAGACTTAGTAATTTTTTGGGTGAATTGCCCCTGGTCTTCATGGATAGCACTGTAGTGCTGGACCCATGGACTCTCCTGTGTCACTATCTTGGTTCAGTACTGTGCCTGGGGTTGGGGAGCACAGTTGGGAGAGGATGGGTGGTGGTGGGGTTGGTGGCCTGATGAAAACAAGGGTAGCAAGAAGGAAGGTTGTGTAAAGAAGAGGGAGGGGTAGAGTGTGGTCACATAATGGCAGACAGAGGGACAAAACATGGATGAAAAAGACGACCAATAGAAGGCAGAGGGAAGACCAAGGGGACTGATGCTGGACCTCCATAAGCCTGTATGATAAGCTGACAAACAGTGGGGTCAAAGAGCTATCACATCATTACTGGAAGGGAATGGATGAAGACTCCAGCGATAATAGGTAAAGGTCGATGTGGGGCACGGCCGTCTTGCAGCAGGCTTGTTGTAGTGGATCATGGTTGAATCGAGGAGCAAACTTCTTCTTGAGGCTGGTAGCCTTTCCCCTCTGGGTTACTGATGTCCTGCAGGATCTGGTGAGGACAGGTGGGCTAGAGAAAGTGATACGAGTGTGCTAGACTGGGCTTAAATATGGCGCGGGACCTTGGAACCTATCAGCTGAGGGCGAGCAGACCAACTGGCTGCTGGTCTGCCAGAAGAGTCGGAAGGGAACACTCCTTTGCATAATTAATGAGGTTTGTCTCTTCCCCCCCCCCCCCCCCACCGACCACGAAGTTTTCTGGGTCACCCCATCCCCCCATAAGGGAGACTACCTCTCTCTCTCTCTCTCTCCTCCCCCCCCCCCCCCCCCCCCCCCCCCCCTCCACCCCACCACCGGCCTCAAATTACAGATCCCCCTGTATGGAAGTTAGAGAGCAGTCCAGACAAGGGAAAAAAATCATTGGTTTAAAACTCACCTATGCTCCACCTGCTGACTCAGGCAGAGCAAGCACCATCTGTAAATTCTAAGAAAGGGAAAAGCAGATCAGCTGGGTTTAAACCCCCTTAGATCTTTGCTCTACAAGACTTTCAGTCACACCAATGATTTTGACAGCAACATCATTGCAGTGTTAATGTAAGCTACTTGTGACGCTAATAAAGAGTATTATTAATAACATGTGAAACTGGTTTTAATAGGCTGTGATTGACAGCTTTCACACAGCCAGTTGTCTGGTTGTTTCATTTTGTTTCCCTTTCCGCTTGAATGGATCTCAAGTATCCACTGGTGAAACTAATCGCAATGTTTATCGACATCTAGGTGTGATTCACAGCTGTTGGATCACAGCATAGGCTGTTAAGTGCTCTCATAATTTTCTCTGCAAAAAGCACTGAACAGTCTGGAGGGGTCTCTGTCTGATGGGGAGGTCTCTGTCTGGAGTGGTCATTGTCTGGATGGTCTCTGACTGGGGTGGGGTCCTCTGTCTGCGGGGGTTTCTCTGTAATGAGGGGTCTCTCTGTAAAGGGGGTGTCTGTAATGGGGGTGTCTCTGTAATAGAACCTTATAATAGAATTCCTACAGTGCAGAAGAAATCTGCCATTCATCCCATTGCGTCTGCACTGAGCCTCTCAAAAGAGCGCCCAATCTCTGCTCACCATCCCCCCCCCCCCCCCCCAAAACCATCCCCATAGCCTTATAACCCCACCCACAGTGAATATATTTGGACCTAAAGGGCAATTTAGCATGGCCAATCTACCCAACCACTTCCTTGGACTGTGCGAAGAAACTGGAGCACCCGGAGGAAATCCCCGCGGACACGGAAAGTGCAAACTCCATACAAATATCACCCAAAGCTGGAACTGAACCCGGGTCCCTGGTGTTGGAAGGCAGCAGTGCTAACCACTGCCCCACTGTGCCGTAAGAGGGGTGGGGGGGGGGGAGGGCGTCTCTATAAAGAGGAATCTCTGGTTGGGGTCTCTCCATTTGGGCGGTCTCTCCATATGGAGGGTCTCTGGTAGAGGTTTCTTTTATTCAATGATCTCTTTAATGGGGTGGCTTCTGGTGCTGATCAATTATGGGAGGGTCTTTGCTGGGGGCAGTATTTGCAGTGTGAAGGGGAGGGGGCCCTCCGATGGACTTTGGGGCAGCCCCCTTGAAGAGTTACCCCTTTGGCCTACCACGGGGTCCACCATGCCAAGGCCACACTGGGAAATGCTGCACCAATTCTCACCCATGTGAATCCCGGCCCAGAGCACCAGGCACTTGCGCAGCTTGGAGAATCCGGTGCCCAGCCCGTTAATAGGGCACAAATGGATAAATTTAACCTATTTACATCCTCCCACTGGTGAGGGCTCAAACCTTGATATCGCTTCCAGCGAGGGACCAGAACATCTGACTCAAATCCCATTTTTTGACAATGCTGGATTCTCCGCTGCATCAGGAACTCCGCTACTTCGGTGGGCAGCAGAGAATCCAGCCCAAAATCTCTTTGGACTGATGCAGTACCCTGTCAGTGGAAAATGCCACTCGTAAAGCCACTGCATAGTAGAAGATTGAAACTGACCTTGACCTATTTTTCAAATTTTTGAGATCTTTGCCTTTACAGGGTTATTTGAGAGACAATATAGTTTTTAGGTCTGAACTTTTCATCAGCTGCTTTTTATTTGTGAAAATTGTAATGCTTTCAACAGTAAAAGTAATTGCCAAAGTCACTTTTGAGTATTTTGAAAATCTGTTTAATTTCCTTCTAAAGGTGCTAAGTTTTCATGGCTATAATGGCACATGTATCATTCAGTACCTGACCAAAATGTCTGCAGGTCACTTGGCCATGAAGATTATTTTCCGAGTCCAGTCCTGTTCTCAATGAGTCTAAGTGCATGCATTCTTTTCATTTGAGTTCACTAGATTACAAAAGGTCAAGGGGACATAATTTGATGTTCCTTTCCAAACTGTAAAGGTCCAAGCTGGTGTTACTACTGGACAAGTCAGATCCTAAGGTGGAACCAGGCCCGATCGGTCCTATTTTTCATTTAGAAAGATGGAGAGCGGCTACTAAACAATCATAGGGTTCGCTGATGAACTTCTAACAAAATAATAAAATATTCCTTAATCAAGAAAAGATGAACTGTATCAGACCACTCCTACACCCACGACTATACCTTCACAGAATTATACAGATTTGTAAGGATAGTACAAGATACAAAATCTATCATACAGCAATGTTCATAGTAAGTACATAGTCCAGTAAACCAATAGGCGACCTGTGGTCAGACACCACATTATGAAACAAGGTGAGTGATGCTATGGATCTCTCTTCCCGTATCAGCCTCCCCGAACAGGCGTCGGAATGTGGCGACTAGGGGCTTTTCACAGTAACTTCATTTGTAGCCTACTTGTGACAATAAGCGATTTTCATTTCATTTTTTTCATTTCATCAACTCCCCTGAGATGCTTGACACAATGTGAACCAACTGATCTCACTGGAACTTTCTTTGGGTTTGCAGTCTCAACGAAGTACTCACTTTGGCATCTTCTCCCAAACAACACGTTCTCTCGGATGCCTTCCACAAGAGTCCACCTCCAGGATTTCGATCTCTCTTGATGTTCCTCTTCCCTGGTTCACCATGTGCATTCAAGCTTCACCTCCCACACACTCTCAGGTATTCTGCCATACCAACAGAACACAACTGCTTCACAGACCTACAGTAAGGAGTTACAGACCTTTGGTTGTAGCCTTTGATATTTGGCTTCTCACAGGCCTATTTTGCTTTAAGTCTGCTTCCTACAGCTTCCTCACTTTAGACTTGGAGCTTTCCTATGCTCCTCACTCTTAATTTTACTGAAAAGGATCTGTTACAGTTTCCCAGTCCTTGTCTTTCGACTTAGCTTAAAGGTCTTCTCAGGACCTTTTACACTTTTCTTTAGGACTTGTTCCGTGCAATTTCTTCTCCCATTAAACTGCTGACAACTTTTTTTTAATATAAATGTTTTTATTGGGTTTTTGAACAAAGTATATTTACCGTTATGTACACAGGATAAGAGACATATATACTATATAAACATATATAGAAGAGAAGGGCACACCCAAACATACCAAAGAAATAACATAGTAAATAATAAAAACTGTTTAAAAAAAAAAGAAAAATAAAATAGAATAACTGGTAGGGTATTGTGCACCAGCTCAACAGCAGCAACTCTGTACACCTGGCAAAATTATTTACAACACAAGTGGGTGACTGTTGGTGGGGTGGGGGGGATGGAGATTGGGGAGGTGACTATACATTTGGGTGCCGGAGAAACAACTTGGTATCTCCCTTGAGATCCAGAACTCAGTTAACATTTACTTCTATTTTAATTATAGAGCAAGTCATCTACTATTCTTAGATTTGGTTTCCTCAGCAATCTACTAGTATGTCCAGCCAGAGCGAGACTGAAAAAGCTGCCTTCACCTTTGAGAATACTCACCGACTGAACTAAAAGTTACTTTTCTGTCTCTATGGATTCCGCTCGCTCTCGATTCTTGTTTCGAGGCAACAGCACAGTCTTTTCCTACATTTTAAAAAACTTCTCTAAACTTTTTCAACAACGGCAAACCTAATTAAAAACAGCTGCCGACCTGCTTTCTCCACTATAAAATGAAAAAGGAGGGATTTGGTACAGATGGGCAGGATGGTCGGTGTAGGTTTGGAGGGCTGAATGGTCTGTTCATATGCAGTCATTTTCTTTGTTCTTTGTTCTTTGTCTTGGGTTTCAACTTATAACTATAAATAAAAATGATAAAATAAATTTAAAGTTAATTCTTATTCCTAGTACCCATAAATGCAAATACAAATTGCTTTCAACAATCTCTATTTCGTAAAACTCACCTTAATCCTAAACAGTGAAGAAAATTGTTACACCTGACTTTTGCCAAACTGAGATCAGTGCAGGTCAGGCGTTAAACCAGAAATTTCAGACCTGCAAGGTTTAGCGCTATCACTAGTGAAGCATAATTGTATTCTTGAGAAAAATTCAAGTATTTGCTGAGTTCGCTCACTTCCCAAGTGAGCAGTTTACCATTTTCTTCTATTTTGGGAGTGTGGAGGAATGGCATATTAACTCTTAGACTGCCAGAGAACTGTACACAATTGGCGCCAATCATTTTCATTCACATACCATGATGCTATAAAAACTGTCACATTGGGACTTCGGTGACGGGGATGTGCTGAGTAGTTGCACATCAGGTGGCACTCCTCCAGAACACAACAAAACAGCACTTTTGGCCGAATTTAGCCTGGAAATCAAACTCATTCATCTCTTCGCCCACAAGGAGAGAGAAGAAAAGGTATGCCAGGAAGCAGTAGCTTGAGAGGCCAGAAACTGTCGAAAAGGGCAGGAGCAGTGAGCAAGTTTGTCAGCAGACCCACATGGCGAGGGGGTCCTGGCCAGCCCCCCCGAGAGGGACACTGGCGACCTGGACAGAGGCCCCCCTCTCCCCACTTGGAGGTGGTTGGAAGATGTTCCTTACAAAGGAACTGACCGCAATGAAAGACTAGATCAAGGTGGAGATCCAAACGACTGTCATGTGAAAGTACCTTTAAGAAATGGGTGTTTATAAATGGGTGTGTATGTAAATATCTCTAGTGAGAGTACCTTTAAGAAATGGATGTTTACTACTGCAGTGAGGTCAGAGAGTGGGTTGAGCTGAGTCAGTCAGCTTTTTCTTCTGTTTTTGAGCAGGCTGCAGGGTGCATTTTAGTTTCGTTTTCAGAGCTGGATAGCTGCACTCACCGTCAAAAAGTGTATGAATCTCTGTAATCTAAAGACTGTAAATCGATCCTGGTGATTTAAAACTAATAACAGTAGTGACTTTAATCTGATGTGCTTCTGATAAAGGTTTTGTTTTTTAAGTCGTGTGGATGTTAAAAAGGAAAGCTTAAAGGTTTACTTAGTGTTGTAGTCTTTGGGGTTGTATTTGAATTAATGGTTGCGAAGATGTTCAATGTTTGTTTTTACAACGGTTAACTTGAGTTCATAGAATAAACATTGTTTTGCTTTAAAAAATACTTTTCCATTTCTGCTGTAACACACCTGGAGAGTGGGCCGTGTGCGCCCCATACCACAATCTATTAAAAGTTGTGGGTCAGGTGAACTCCATGATACACTTTGGGGTTCTCTAAACTCTGGCCCATAACAAATTGATGGCTCGTCCGGGATAAAAGTCTTATCTATTGGATTGGCTTAGTGGACTTAGTGGACTTAAAGACAGTGAGGGGTGAGCATATTGTGGTTCCTTATCAGGTGTGGTATTTTAGTTTAAGTGGCGAGTGTGTTGTGCGCAATGGCTTTTTCAGAGGTTCAGAAGTTTTTGGGGGTGGAGACGGTCACACGCAGTACCTTACGGACAGAGACTAAATGCAGACTGTTAGATTTGGCAAATACATTGCAGTTAACATTACCTGGCAAAATGCGAAAAGTTGAGGTAATCATGGTGGCTAAGCATTTAAAGTTACCTCAGATACAGTCTGACTCAATAGAAATGACAAAGATCCAGTTGCAGATTAAGCAACTTGAACATGAAAAAGAATTAAACCAGCTTGAATATGCAATGAGAGAAAAAGAAAGAGAAAGGGAGATACAGATCGGGGGAAAAGAAAAGGAGAGAGAAGAAAGAATAGCCCTATCAGAACAAAAAGAAAGAGGAAAGTCAAAAAGAGAGAGAGCTTGAACTTTAGAAAATGGTTATGAAACATGACAGTCAGTTAAAATTGGCAGACGTGAAGGGAAACTACAGTTTGAGGATAGTGAGAAAGAGCGTTAAAATCGAAGGCTTTGTGGGAATCTATTTAAATATGTCCAAACATTGCCAAGGTTTGACGAGAAGGATGTGGAAGCCTTTGTCATTTCATTTGAGAAGGTGACTAAGAAAATGAAATGGCCACAGGACATGTGGGTATTACTGATTCAAACAAAGCTGGTAGGTCGGGCTAGTGAAGTGTTTGCATCACTACCGGAGGAGGTATTTGAGTCGTGTGAGGAGGTGAAAATATCCATCTTGGGTGCATATGAACTAGTGCCTGAAGCCTACAGACAAAGGTTTAGAAATTTCAAGAAATAATTTGGTCAAACATACATGGAGTTTGAAAGGCTCAAATAGAGTAATTTTGAGAGGTGGATAAGAACTTTGAAAATAGATCAAACGTATGAAGCTCTCAGAGAAATTATCTTTTTGGAGGAGTTTCAAAATTCAATTCCTGATGTAGTGAGAACTCGTGTGAAGAGCAGAGGGTTAAAACTGCAAGATTAGCAGCAGAAATGGCAGATGATTATGAATTAGTTCATAAATCAAAGCTTGGTTTCCGACATCAGTTTCAGCCTGTGAGGGACAGAAACTGGGGACATGAGAAATACTCGAGTGGTAAAGGTAAGGGTGGTCTGATGGGAGATAATAAGGAGAGTGCACCTCAGATTAAAAAAGGAATCCAGGAGGGTGGAAGAGACATGAAAAGTTTCAAATGTTTTCACTGTAATAAACTGGGCCATGTAAATTCACAGTGTTGGTTGTTGAAGAAAAGCACAAGGAAGGTTGATATGGTAAAACAGGATAAGACAGTGAGGTTTGTTAAAGTGGTCAAGGAAAGTCCAAGTGAAGCGACGGAGGTGCAAAATATTGCACAACTTGATCAAGAGGTGATTGATAAGAAGGTGCCAGATCTCTTTAAAGAATGTACTTGTGTGCGTAAAGTTTACTCATGTGTATCAGGAGGAGAAGGTAAAGAAGTCACAATTTTAAGAGATGCAGGAGTTATGTAGTTTGGGAAGAATGTTGTCAGAAAAGATGGCAATATGTGGAATTCCGGGTGAGAGGTGTAGTGTTCAATTATATAAGGTAAGTTTGGAAAGTCCAGTGAAGAGTGCGGAAGTGGTAGTAGGAGTAATAGAGAAGCTATCTTGTCCAGTACAGTTCATCTTGGGTAACGATATAGCTGGATCGCAGGTGGGAGTGATGCCTACGGTGGTTGATGAGTCAGTGGAAAATCAGACAACTGAAGTGTTGAAGGGCAAATATCCAGGGATTTTCCGGATTGTGTAGTAACAAGGTCGCAAAGTCATAGGTTAAAGCAAGAGGAGAAATCAGAGACTGAAGATAAAGTTGAAGTGCAGTTGTCAGAATCGATTTCTGATCAGATGGTTGGAAAAGAACAAGAACAGGTGGAGGATGAGGGGGATATTTGCAGTTCAGGAAAATTGGCTGAGCTGATGGTTTATTTTTTTTTCTTGGTGGGAGATGTCATGTGAGAGTATCTTTAAGAAATGGATGTTTATAAATGGGTGTGTATATAATTATCTGTAGTGAGAGTACCTTTAAGAAATGGGTTTTTACTACTGCAGTGATGTCAGAGTGGGTGGAGCTGGGCTGTCAGTCAGCTTTTTACTTTGTTTTTGAGCAGGCTGCAGGGTGTGTTTTAGTTTCGTTTTCAGAGCTGGATAGCTGTAGTCACAGTCAAAAGGTGTATGAATATCTCTGTAATCTAAAGACTGTAAATTGATTCTGGTGATTTAAAACTAATAACAGTAGTAACTTTAACCTGATGTGCTTCTGATAAAGGTTTTGTTTTTTAAGTCGTATGGATGTTAAAAAGGAAAGCTTAAAGGTTTACTTAGTGTTGTAGTTTTTGGGGGTTGATTTGAATTAATGCTAAGATGTTCATTATGTTTTTAAAATGTTAACTTGAGCTCATGGAATAAACATTGTTTTGTTTTAAAAAATACTTTTCCATTTCCGCTGTACTACACCTGTAGACTGGGCCGTGTGCTCCCCATACCACAATCTATTAAAAGTTGTGGGTCAGGTGAACTCCATGATACACTTTGGGGTTCTCTAAACCCTGGCCCATAACTCGACGGTCAAGGTGGCAGAGGCACTGGCTGCCATGCAGACGGAGTTCAATGGGATGGGAAGAGACTGGAGGCCCAGGGGAAAAAGATCCAAGAACTCAAAAAGGCATCGACGGATCATCTCCCCGGAGGCCGAGGTAAAGAGGTTGGTTGCAACCCAAGGGACACTGAAAGGGAATGTTGAGAACCAATCCAGGCCACAAAACATTTGAATAATGGGCCTGCCAGAGGGAATTGAGGCCAGCGACCCAACCGACTCCGTGGCCCAGATGCTGGGCAACTTGGTTGGAACGGACAACTTCCCCAAGCCACCGGAGATCGACAGGACACATAGGTTGTTCCAGCCAAAGCCCAAGGCCAGGGAGCAGTCAAGGGTGATAATAGTCAAGCTGCACAGATACCAGGACCAGGAGAGGATCCTGCGTTGGGCTCAGCAGACAAAGGCAAGCAGTTACAAGGGACACAGGCTAAGAGTGCCACGACATTAAGACGGAACTGGTAAAACGCAGGCCCAAGTTCAACCACGTGGCCCTGTACAAAAACAATGTTGAATTTGGGGTGTTATTCCCAGCCAGTCTCTGGGTGACATACCAGAATAAGGAATGTTATTTTACCACTCCAGCAGAGTTCATCCGTACGAATGGACTGGACAAAAAGCACACGAGGCAGTGGTGAAGGAAACTCAGAAAAAAAGTGATGGAAATGGACAATTTTGCTTGGGACTGCACTGCCTCTCAATGCGTAAGGGAACTAGCTCATAGGAAGGAAGGGGCAAGGCAGCAGAGCGCAGGGGAGGTTGAGGAGGAGACATAGGACAACGGGTCAGGCGTAGGAGGGGTCAGAGCAACCCTGGGAGGGAGCCCACTACACTAGCGGAGAAAGCTAGCGCCAAGAAGCATAAGAGAGGGGGTTCCACGGGGCATCTCCCAGCAGGGAGAAACCACCTAGCCAGGGGGGAGAAAGGATGGGGGTGGGAAGGGCTCTAGACTGGCTTCAGCGGGTCAGATTCGGGAAGATGAAACAAGATGGCACAATAAGCAGCCACTTTGGTGGGTCCCTAAACAAAGGGAAACCCTGGAGTGCAGGGGCTCACCCACGTGGCATACACACCATTGCCACTTCGAGGTTCTAGCTCTTCTGCCACCACTATTGAAAATTTGCAGGTTCTGTAGTTGGCCATGGCTCATGATCATGACAATGGGGTCCTTGTCTATGCCTGGAGCGGCTTGAAACAGGGCAGGGATGACCACACCCTGAAGAATTGATTCATATTAATTGTAGCATTTCAAAAGGGAGGATCATTGGATTTATATTTCCCCACATTGGTAATGAATTAAACTGTAGTTCCCTGGAGAGAACATTTTATTTTAATGCACAATATTCCAAACATTGCCAATTCTGTATTCAGACAAAGTGAAAGACTAAAATTCTGAATGAGTGAGTATAAGAAATCTGGAACTGGAGAGCAGGATAGTTAAACCCTGAGAAGCTGACAGTAGATCAAAAGCCAGAAAGAGGCAACCAACCTTGGGAGTCCAAAATATGAGAGCACGTCAGTCAATATCCCAAAATGAGCTATTTAATAATTTCAAGAGTGACCTAAATTCCTCGGGATGGATTTTTGTTGAGGGGTTGGGAAGACTGAGTCAGAGGGGTAAAGAGCTTTGGGGCAGATTGGAAGATTTGACCGTAGGAGAATCCAAATAATGGATAGATTGAAACCCGGGAGGGATTTAAATAATTGCATGAGGATTCTAAACATGATACATGAGGACCGGGAGCCAACGTAGTGAACAAGGATTTAGTGGACAGGTCAGCAGGACTTGTTGTGGGACACGATAGAAGCGTCAGTTGGGAAAGCTGTAGTTGAGATTTGCGAGAAGAGCATTGGGGTGGTAAGAGAAGTTGGACATGATGCAGTAAATGGAAGGGACAAAACGGTTAATTTTCTGATGATGGAGCAATGTTGGCAGTTCCGAAAGGGAAATGAATGACGATTGGGGAGAATCATTGCTAATGTCAGCTTGCATGGAGGTCTAGAATGGCAGGTCAGCAGTCAGCAGTTGGGCGATAAAAGGATTAAGGAAACAGGAGGTGCAAGAGCTCTTATAATTCACTCGGAAAGGCCATGAGGAGAAACTACAGCTTCTCATTGTGAGTTATCGATTCTGAATAAGCTAAAGATGCAGAATTCCTTCTTTACTATTGATAGCGTAAAAAAGTAATAGATCAGTAACTAAATATGAGATATAAATTCTGATATTTGCAATTGTATAGAAATTTTCTTAAGAAAAAGTGACTGAATTATAAATAGTCATTTGAACTTCTGGAATGTTTGTAGTAATGTCTAATGCACTTTTTAGCACATTATTGGGTCTGTGTAGCAACTAGTAACAAACAGCATGTGCTTAATTGTCAATCGAAAGGTTTCTAAACCAAGGTTTTGGGCTGGATTCTCTTGTCAGTCGACTCCGGAACCCCGATTGGGCAGCCAATTGCGCGTCAGCTGACAATCGACTTTGGCACCGAACGGGCACCCAGCAGAATGCCATGCTCCAGCGCCTCAATAGTGGCATGAATGCATTCAACATCACGCGCCGACATGGGCATGCAAATTGCATGGTAGCATCTCATTAATGGGCCAAAATCTATAGTCTCCGGCATTCTGCAATGCTTTGCCTTCGCTAGGGAGAAGGGACGATGGCGAAATTCACTTGTGGGATTTAAAAACGGGGATTGGCTGTCATGGCCAATCAGGGAGTGAGAAAAGGGAAGTAAAATGTTCAAAGGTGCAATGGCGGGCTGCCAGTTGTACCATTGGCTGTCGGAGCATCTGCAGTGAGCAACCAGGAGAAGGGTCCTGGGGTGGGGGAGACTTGTGTGTTGCAGTGGGTGAGGTCCTGTTGCCCTCGGGGGAGGGGGGGGGGGGTTGCAGAGGTGGTGCCAGGGACATGGAGGTGGTGACTCAGTACGCTTGGCCAGGGGGTTGCCCATCGTGGGCCAGCACTGCCTGCCGGTCTGCCTGCTGGGGGACTGCATGAGGATGGTGAGGAGGGGGGCCTGGGGGAGGTGGGCACGTGGGAGTGGGGAGGGGGGCTGGGGGAAGTGGACGGGGGCATATGGGACAGGCTGGTGTCAGGGATTTATGGTGGTGGTGCCTCACTCTGGTCACTCTGAGACGGTCATGTAACTTCTTCCGGCACTGCTTCCCAGTCCTGGCGGTGGGGCTCACTGACTTTGCCACCTGCTCCCAGGCCCAGTTAATGTAGATGGATAGCAGCCTCCATCCCATCCCGGGGAACAGGTCTTCCACGATATCAGCAATATCTCCAACTCTGCATTGGCGAATATCGGGGCCGCTCTAAGAGGTGGCATCACCTTGGCTGGAATGGGAGTGGAGTGCTTACATGTAGCTTAAACTTGTCAGGCTCTCGAGTGCCAATTCTGGCCGCCGCAAATCCGATATTGGCGTCTGTTCGAATCGCACTAGTTCCTCGTGGCACACGGGCTGACTAATTTGCATGTCCTAAATTGCCACGGCCGTCGCACCCCCTTCATAGAAGTCCCGGCGTCAGCCCTTAGTCTCTGAAACGGAGAATCCAGCCCTTTGTCTGCTAGTTGGACATTTATGAATAGCAGAATTGGCATGATTAGATTTAATTATTGGTATTCTGTGAATTCTTTAATATCATGTCTTACACCAACATACTTCAAAAATATCAGACTTCCCAATATATCTCAGTTGCTAAGTATATATGATTATTGTATGAAAAGACTTGGTGCAGGCATAGGTTAGTGTATTTATGTAGAACATACGTTTTCAAATTGGGGATTTCAAAGTCCCCGTGTTCATCAGAGTTTTGTATTTTTGTATTATTTTATGATTTACTAGCACATTATTCATTTGCATTGTGAAACGAAAAACACATTTTTAACTGTAATTTTCTGAACTGACTTGATGCTGCCTTCTGGAAGTTGGGAAAATGGGTCTCAGGTGTTGAAAAGTTTTAAACAATTGGAAGGATTAGATGCCTGGAATCCGTTTAGCTAATAAAGTACACTTTGATATCCAAGGTACTCAATTTTAATAATATTACAAAAATTCTGTGGTTAATGTTTACCTTGTTACTGCATCACTTTTGCACGTAGTTGAAGACCCTATCTAGAAAAGACCAATATATGTAATTTCCAATATCTACTAATATAACTCCCACCAGTAATATCTACGACTCAAAGGAAATTATGTCAGGTAACTAAATTCAGCATTGCCAGATAAAAGACATTGGTCAAAGTTTGCCTGCATCTCTATGAATTCTTAGAGGATGTTATCAATCGTAAGTGTTCAGGACAAAATTTGTTCATTCAAATGAGCCACAATCTCATTCTGAGGCAAATTTTGGCATATTCTTGTTATTAATTACTCAACATAATGTTTGCTGAATGTCAGAAATTGGTATACGTATTGTAGTTTATGCCTGTTGCAGTAAGACTTTTTAAAAAGTCTGAGTTCAAGTATATATTTGTTGCAGTAATGTTATTAAAAAACCTAGGCTAAAGTCCAGATTGTACGTCTACTAAATTTTTAATGAAGAGGCCATAAAGGGTGATATTATGATTCATTTTAACCATTTACTTGTTTACAGAGATGCCTAATGCATATGATTGCTGGAGATAATTTATGGGGGAGTGGTATTTTGTCCTAGCTAAGCAGCTCATGGAGCATAGTGGGATACAGATGATGTAATTAATGGGAGGAGCCAGGTCTGCCTGTGGGTATGCAGTTCAATATAGATTTTGGAGTCTGCTCGCAGTTTTTATGTGAAACAGCAGCTTTGCCAAATGCTGTCAAGTTGAGCAGGATCTTCTGACAAGACAGAAGGATTTTCAGTTTGTTCTTGAACGTTCCCTCCCCAAAACGTCTACAGATAAGCAAGTAATGTTGTTCTGTTAACTTTATTTATGTTTGAACTGTATTAGGGTTGCTTGGTTGGAATATTTATAGTGAAGGTGTGTGGCATAAGTTGAATTTTTTTCCCTTGTGTTTCATAACTGATAATTGTGAAGCTATTTTCTTTTATGTTAATGTGATTAATTTTGTGTTTAAATTAAAGTTTAATTGGTCAGAGACATCACTCCTCGGGTGAAGTATTCTTTCCTCACAGCTTTACAAATGTAAAAAAAAAGTTTGAGGTTCCAGTCTCATATCTTAACAATTTACACGGTTGCCCAGTTGCTTGACAGCTCCAGGGTCCCAAGTTCAATTCCCGGCTTGGGTCCTTGTCTGTGCAGCGTCTGCACGTTCTCCCCGTGTCTGTGTGGGTTTCCCCCGTGTGCTTCTGTTTCCTCCCACAGTCCAAAGATGTGCAGGTTGGATGGATTGGCCATGATAAATTGCCCTTGGTGTCCAAAAAGATTAGGTGGGGTTACTGGGTTGCGGGGATGGGGTGGAGGTGTGGGCATGGGTGGGATGCTCTTTCCAAGGGCTGGTGCAGACTCGCTGGGCTGAATGGCCTCCTTCTGCACTGTAAATTCTCTGAAATGTGGGTGTCTGGTCCGGGATCTTATGAAATGACTGATTCCTGGGCTGGCAGTACTGACATATGAGGGGAGATTGAATTGGTTAGGGTTGTATTCGCTGGAGTTCAAAATAATGAGGGGGGTTCTCATAGAAACCTATAAAATTCTAATGGGACGAGACAGGGTAGATGCAGGAAGGATGAACCCAATGATGTGTGTGTCCCGAACCAGAGATCACAGTCTGAGGATACGAGGTAGACCATTTAGGACAGAGATTAGGAGAAATGTCTTCACCCAGAGAGTGGTCGACCTGTGGAATTTGTTGCCACTGGAAGTAGTTGAGACAAAAGCATTGTGTGTTTTCAAGAAGCAGTTAGATATAGCACTTGGGGCGAAGGGAATCAAAGGATATGGGGGTAAAGCGGGATTAGGCTATTGAGTTGGATGATCAGCCATGATCATAATGAATGGAGGAGCAGGTTTGAAGGGTCGAATGGCCTCCTCCTGCTCCTGTTTTCTATGTTTCTATGATATTCAATGGTGTAAAATAAATCATCCATGGTCTCTTTCAGCAATGTAATATCAGACCAGTTCTTAAGTGAAGTTGAATAATAAATATCTGATATTTATTATCACTACAATTTGATATGCTTGCTTTTGATTTGTTAAGCTTTTCAAAGCCACCAGATGCTAAGAGAGCTGGAAAAATAATTTATGTGGCATACCTACTCACGGACATACTGCATTCCCACATTGGGTGTTCCACTTAACCATGACATTTAATTTCACCCAAGGAAGTACTGTAATGAAATAGTTTATTAGGTAGCTCCACAAAGATGAATTGTAACAGGGCAGGTTTAGAATCTTCCCATATTCTCAAGGTAGCCTTCAAATTGACTTCTGATAAAAAGAGAAGCTGCTGTTCCCATTGGTTCATGAGCAATGGTGCTGCATCCATAATGTTACATCAAGTATTAAGATGAAATCCATGAATATTGCATGTCAGCTTGTTCGCCTCAAAACTCTTTGTAAATTCTAAGTCTGTGAATGGAATATTTTAGATATTTAAACAATAAGAATATGAGAGGTCATTCATGTCACTAATGAATTTTTTTGAGAGCTATTGAGCAGAAAGCAGCTGACTTCTATAATAATCATGATACATTGAGGTGTCTTGCGATTGGTGAAACAGTTCACCTCTCTGACCTGCCTGTCCAGCTGTTGTCTGGATCAATTATTGGTGGAATTTAGCTTTTCTATGAGCTGCACTGCACTGCTTACTGATGAACAACTTTAATGAGCCTGAGTGAATGCAGATTGATGAAGGTTAAGTAGATACAAATGTTCTCTTTGCACATTTGTCTTCACCATTTCGGATCCAGGCATCATGTCCTAATGAGATCATGCAAACAAGTACTGCTGATTGACAGTTTTTGATTTAGTAATGAAAATGTCGAATAATGCAGTGTTCCGTGTTTCTAACTAAATAATTGGGTTAATACGGTAGCAGTACTACTGACCTTGGATGTATTGGTGAATTGCAGCTGCACAATTGTTTCAGAAGCTACAGTGGGCTTTTATTAATAGTATTTCAAAATTTGTTGCTGACAGTGTACAAACAAAAATGTGAATTGTTCCTGTTAATTTCTCCAAAATCTTCATATTTTCTATTCGCCTCTTAATATTGTACATGTTGCTGATTATGCAAATTTCATAGAAGTAAAGCAAACCACTGATTAATGATGTCATTCATCATTTATCAACTAGACACCATTGGAAGTTTTTGAACTCGGACAAAAACCTCCCGTGTTTTCTCTCTTTTAAAAATATCTGGTTTGCAAACAGAATAAGGATGTCGTTCTTATTTGTAAATCAGAATATTTAAGTATATTAATAGTGTCTATGATCTAGAAATACATTTGCCTGCAACAAGATTTCACTTTGTGTTGACTGTCCTGATGATACAGGGAATGGGAGGGAATTGGACACAACTCGGCCAGCACTCTGACTGGAATGTGCAGTTTGACAGGTAGTGGCAGTCAGCCTATATAGACAGGTGCACACTCTATTAGTATCAGAACAAAACAGCAAAAAAAACAGGCCAGAATAAAAATAGGAAGTGCTCAGTAGGTCTGGCAGAATCTGAGAGAGTGTGAGGAAAATTAGCGTTTCAATATTTTTTTTTCAATATCACTGACTTATTGCCATATACCAGAAAACATGTTTGTGTGAGTGGTTTAGTTGAATTGGAAACGGTAGACTGAAAAGGAAAAAGGAGTCAGTAAAGTAGTTTGAAATGGTAATGAACAGTGAGCCAGGAGAACATGAATACAAATTTACACAAGGCAAATAAAATAAATGGTTTAAAATTGGTTGTTGTATTTCAAAAGGAACATATACAATTGGAAGATTGTAAATTCATGAGGCAAAATAGTTTACTTTGAAAATGCAATAGCCATAAAGTAATAAAGGTTGATCAATTCTGGGGGAAAAAGAACTTCTAAAGGATTGTACAAACAGCAGAGTGTAAGATAGGTAGCAGGGTAGCATGGTGGTTAGCATAAATGCTTCACAGCTCCAGGGTCCCAGGTTCGATTCCCGGCTGGGTCACTGTCTGTGTGGAGTCTGCACGTCCTCCCCCTGTGTGCGTGGGTTTCCTCCGGGTGCTCCGGTTTCCTCCCACAGTCCAAAGATGTGCGGGTTAGGTGGATTGGCCATGCTAAATTGCCCGTAGTGTCCTAATTAAAGTAAGGTTAAGGGGGGGGTTGTTGGGTTACGGGTATAGGGTGGATACGTGGGTTTGAGTAGGGTGATCATGGCTCGGCACAACATTGAGGGCCGAAGGGCCTGTTCTGTGCTGTACTGTTCTATCTATCTATCTATCAAAGGGAAACACAGATTTAAGGAAACATTGAGGAATGTGTTGGGGTGGTGACTATGAGATCTCAAACAAGGCAGTGTGTTTTGAAACCAGACCTCTGAACACCAGTATTCTGCCACCCTCAAGAGAGCACTCTTTGTAATATATATATATATATATATATATATATATATATAAATGACTTGGATGAAAACATAGCGGGGCTGATTAGCAAATTTGCGGATAAAAGTAAGATTGCAGGAGTTGCGGATATTGATGAAGATTGTCAGAGAATACAGCAGGATATTGATAGGTTGCAACATTGGTCAGAGAAATGGCAGGTGGAATTTAACCCGGACAAATGCGAGGTGAGGCATTTTGGTAGATCCAATTCAGGTGGGAGCTATAAAATAAATGGCAGAACCATCAGAAGCATAGAGACTCAGAAAGATCTGGGCGTGCAGGTCCACAGATCCTTAAATGGCAGCACAAGTGGAAATAGTGGTAAAGAAAACATATGGCATGCTTGCCTTTATAGGACCGGGTATCAAGTATAAAAGCTTGAAAATTATCTTACAGTTATATAGAACTTTGGTTAGGCCACATTTGGAATACTGTGTCCAATTCACCGCACTACCAGAAGGACGTAGAGGCTTTGGAGAGAGTGCAGAAAAGGTTCACCAAGATGTTGCCTGGTATGGAGGTTATTACCTATGAGGAGAGAGGCTGAGGGGGCGACCTGATAGAAATTAGACGTTAGCAACCTTTAAGACTTATCTGGATAGGCACATGAACAGATGGGGTATAGAAGGATACAGGTGGTTAGTCCGGATAGGACACGTGATCAGTGCAGGCTTGGAAGGCCGAAAGGCCTGTTCCTGTGCTGTATTGTTCATTGTTCTCAGAGTTGCAGTGCAGTGTGTCACAATGTGTGGGGAATTTGCCAAAATCTCTTAAAACCTGTTGCCATCAAAAGGGGGTTGAGCTCTGAGTTTATTTGAGCCAAAGTCTTTAAGGAAATGTTTGAAAAGTATTGTTAACTGTATGAAGATTTTCTTGTGTTTTCAGTGTTATTTTCTTTTTTCTTTATTTAAAAAATATTGAACTGTAATGCATAAAATAAGCACAATTGTTCTGAAAGTTATTTGTCCTGATTTCAGAAAACTCAGAATACACAATTTGCAAAATAGTTGGGAAAGCTGACTCAAGTTTCCCTTTGGGATTTGAGCTGTTTAGCATTTGTCATGACGAGGGAGAAATTTGAAATTTTACAGCCGCCGGGTGGCAGGCTTGAGGGGTGGACATCCAAAAAATAGTGCAAACCACATTTAGACAATGCCCTGATACATTGCCGCCACCAGGAAGTTCCCTAGGATGCAAATCAACTGCCTGCTGTACACAGGTGGATAGCTTTTTCAAATCATCAAGGCCTCAGCTGGGATGATTTTTTTCATGCTTACTGCATTTTGCCAGTGGCAGCCACATGGGGACACCAACAATTTGATGAAGATGGCACCCATGTGTCAGACTGGTGTAGTCAACGGAACCAGAGGTCCCATGTCCCATTAGTAGGTTCACAGGAAGGAAAGACTGCCTGGTGGCCCCAATGTTTCCCCAGCACCCACCTCTTTCAGTGGCATTGTCAGAGTTCTGAGGACTACTAACTCCGTGATTGAGCTGACATCATCGGGAGCCTGCTCGCCATTGTTTTTTTATTTGAAAATATTTTCTTGAAGACCCCTACTACTGACGTTCAATTTTCCTTGAAGAAGTCGATGAACGGCTGCCACCTCTGGGCAAACCCCTGAATTGATCCTCTCAAGGCGAACTTAATCTTTTCCAGCCTGAGAAACCCTGCCATGTCACTGACCCACACTCCTGACTTTGGAGGCTCCGAATCCCTGCATCCCAGCAAAATCCGTCTCCGGGCCACCAGGGAGAAGGCCAGAATATCGCGCCCCCCCCCCCCAAAGATCTTCCGACACCCCAAATTTTGCCAATTCTGGACTCAAAGTCACCCTCCCTTCCAGGACCTCCACCTGTCCTCCACTTCCTCAAAAAACCTGTTCATCTGGGCTACCGTCATGTGGGCCCTATGAACCACCTTGAACTGGATCAGGCTAAGTCAGGCACAAGATGAGGGTGAATTTACTCTCTTCAAAGCCTTTTCTCATAATTCGATTTCCAACTCCTCCCTGCTCCTCTTCCCATTTACTCTTCACCTCCCCAATAGGGACACCTTCCACTCCATCAACTCCTTAAATATCTCAAAGACCTCCACTCCCCAACCCCTGTTTTTAACATCAGCTTATCCTGTCGTCTCCTCAAGGGAGGCGAGGAAGGCTTGGGACCTGCCTCCGGACAAAGTCTCGTACCTGTAGGTACCGAAACCCGTTCCCACCCGGCAACTCAAATTCTTCCTCTAATGCCTCCATGCTCGGGAAACCCTCCTGAATCAAGAGATCCCTAAATCTCCCCCCATCCAGCCCCCCGGAACAAAATGGTGATTGTCACAGATCGGTGACCACACTTGTTGCCCCTCCAATCTCATGTGCTCTCTTCATTATCCCCACACGGTCGGGGCTGCCACTACCACTGGGCTTGTGGAGTACTGAGCCAGCGAGAACGGCAGGCGGCCGTCAATAAAGCCTCCAGACTCGTACCCTTACAAGATTCCGCCTCTACTCGCTCCCAAACCAACCCCTTACCCACTTCCTGACCATCGATATATTGGCCCCAGTAATAATTAATAAAACTCGGGAGGGCCAAGCCACCTTCCCCACGGCCCCGTTCCATGAGTGCCTTCTTCACCCTCGGGGGTTTTACTAGCCCCCACAAAACCCTAGATCGCCGCATTAATTTTCCTCAAAAAGGCCTTTGTGACAAAATTCTGGAGACATTGAAAAAAAAACAGCAGTCTCGGGAGGACAGTCATCTTCACCATCTGCACCCTCCCCGCCAGGGATCGGCGGAAGCATGTCCCACCTGCGGAAATCCCTTTTTATCTGATCGACCGCTTTGCCCAGATTTAACTTATGGAGCTGTCCCCAATCCTTAGCCACCTGGATCCCCAGATACCTAATGCCCCTCCCCACCACCTTAAAAGGTAACTCCCTCAGTCTCCTTTCCTACCCCCGTCCCTGAAGCGCAAACACCTCGCTCTTTCCCGTGTTCAACTTATAATAATAATTGCTTATTGTCACAAGTAGGCTTCAATGAAGTTACTGTGAAAAGCCCCTAGTCGCCACATTCCGGTGCCTGTTCGGGGAGGCCGGTACGGGAATTGAACCCACGCTGCTGTGCCAGCTGTTTAGCCCACTGTGCTGAACCAGCCCCTCTTGTAGCCTGAGAACCGCCCAAATTCTTCCAGTGTCTCCATAATTCCAGCCATCCCCCCAAAATGGTCTGTAATATAAAGCAGTAAATTGTCCGCGTAGATCGAGACCCTGTGCTCCACACCCCCTCTCACTATCCTCCGCCAAACATTCGATGACCTAAGGGCCATTGCCAGGGTCTCTACGGCCAGGGCAAACAGTAGTGTGGAGAGTGGGCATCCCTGTCTTGTCCCCCTACAGAGACCAAAACATTCTGACCAGACCCGGTTGGTTCTTACAGTCGCCACCAGAGACTTGTATGGCAACCGGACCCAATCCACAAATCCCTGCCCAAACCCAAACCTGCCTAAAATATCCCATAAGTACTTCCACTCCACCCTGTCAAAAGTCTTTTCTGCATCCATAGCTACTACCACCTCAATCTCGCGCCCCTCCGCTGACATCATTATAACATTCAGAGCCGTCTAATGTTGGACGTCAGATGCCTGCCCTTCACAAATCCCGTCTGGTCCTCCCCAATTACTTACGGGACACAATCCTCGATACGTGTGGCCAAGATCTTTGCCAGCAATTTAGCATCTATGTTCAAAACGGAAATCGGCCCGTGCGATCCATAGCTCTCCGGGTCTTTGTCCCGCTTCAAGATGAGAGCAATCGATGTCTGTGATAAGTTGGGGGGAGCATTCCCAGCTCCTCAGACTCGTTAAAGGCTTTAACCAGGAGCAGCCCCAGTAACCCAGAAAACGTTTTATAAAACTCCACTGGATATCCATCAGGTCCCGGGGCCTTACCCGATTGCATCGTGCCCAACCCATCTATCACCTCCCCGAGCCCAGTTGGGCCTCCCTGGCATTCCACCAGCTCCTCAACTAGCTTTGTGAACTCTAGCCTCTCCAAAAATTGCTTCAGATCCTCCTCCCCGGCTGAGGGTTCAGATTCATGGAGTCGATTATAGAATTCGCAAAACACATAATTTATCGCCCCCAGGTCCACCACTACCTTCCCCCTCATATCCTTTACTTTCCCAATTTCTCTCGCCGCCTCCTGCTTCCTCAGTTGATGTGCTAACATCCTACTGGCTTTCTCCCCATATTCATATATTGCCCCTTTCACTCTCCTCAACTACCCTTCTCCCTTACCTGTGGACAGGAGCCCAAATTCCATTTGCAGTTTCTGACGCTCCTTCAGGTGCTCCTCATCCGGAGACTCTGCATAACTCCTGTCCACCTGTACGATTTCACCTACCGGCCTGTCCAACTCCGCCCATTCAGTCTTCTCCATCTGGGCCAGAATTGAAATAAATTCCCCTCTGATATCCGCCTTCAATGCTTCCAATCCACCCCTGCCGTGGTCTCTCCCATGTCGTTGCTCTTATGAACCCCCGAATGGTCTCCCTCACCCGCTCACGGACCTCATCCTCCGCTAGTAGCCCCACATCTAAACTCCAGTGTGGACACTGGGTCTTTCCTATGCTTACTCATAGGTCTATCCAGTGTGGAGCATGGTCCGACAGCACGATTGCTGAATGCTCAGTGTCCTCCAACCCCGCTAACAGCGTTTTGTCAAGTACGAAAAGTCTATCCTGGAATGTACCTTGTGCACATGGGTGTAGAATGAATACTCCTTGCTCCTTGGCCTCCCAAATCTCCATGGATCCACCCCCACCATGCGGCCCATAAACCCCGCAGTTCTTTCGCCGTTGCTGATGCTTTTCCCGACCTGGAACTCGACCGGTATAGCCTCTGATCCAGAACCGTGTTAAAATCCCCCCCCCCCCCCCCAATCATAAGCCGGTGCGAGTCGATGTCCGTAATCTTCCTCAGCACCCTCCTGACAAATACGACATCATCTCAGTTTTGGGCATATATTTTGACCAACACCACCGCCATTCCCTCCAGCTTCCCGCTACCCATAATATTTCTACCCCCCGGGTCTGCCTCTATCTTCCCTACCTCAAATGCCATCTTTTTATTAACCAGGATTGCCACCCCCCTTGTTTTAAAGTCCAATCCTGAATGGAACACCTGTCCAACCCATCCCTTCTTCAGTCGAACTTGGTCTCCCAGCTTCAAGTGCGTCTCTTGCAACATGGCCATGTCCTCCTTCAGCTGTCTCAAGTGTGCGAATGACCCATTCAGTCCATGAGCATTCCACGTAACCAGTCTGGTCGGTGTGTGGACCCTCCCACCTACCCCCTCCCCTTTGATTAGCCATGACCTTTCCCAGGCCAGCTTTTGGCCCATGGCCCGCACCTCATCTGGCCCGCACCTTGGCAGCTACTGTCATCTACTGTCCCCCTCCGCCCTCTTAAAAGTCCTCTCGTCATCAGCAGCCATCCCCCCCCTCCCCCATCCCCCCGCTACGTTAATCTTCAGCTCACCCCCCCACTTTTATTCTGTGAACTAGCCCTCCCAGCTAGCCTGGCAGCTCCCTCCCCCACTCTTAGTATAAGTTCCTAAAACAATGGCACAAAGTACATAAAACAAACAAACAATCCCTCCCAAGCACAGATGCCCACCCATCGTCCCTCAACAAAATCTTATCTATTCTCACACCTTCAGGCAGGACCAAATAAGAAAGACCGGACAAAGAAAAAGGAATTATACATGTAAAAACTCAAACAGCTTTTCAAATATCGCAACTTAAATTAAAGAGTTAAAAGCCTAAGGTTTTTAAAAGGGCAACACATAACTTCCAACTCAGTTCTCCACAGTCAAGGTTTCAGATCCTTGTTTGTCTACCAGGTTATTGTCCTTCATGAAGTCCGTCACTAAAGCTAAAGTACAGTTCCCGACCCTCTTAGGTCACAAAAGACGGGTCAGGTAAAGCAGACAAAACTTTATTTGCTTCTCGTACAGGGCCGCCTTGACTTTATTAAAACTCGCCCTCCTCTTTGTGAGTTCTGCTCCCAAGTCCTGGTGTACCCGGATCTCAGAATCTCCCCACATGCACCGTTTCGTCTGCCTGGCCCAACTCATGATGCGTTCCTTATCTCGGAACCGATGCAGCCGTACCACCATCGCCCTCGGGGGCTCTCTCCCCTGAGGCTTACGCGTAAGCGCCCTATGGGCCCGGTCCACCTCCAACAGCTTTGGGAATGAACCTTCCCCAATCAGCTTCTCCAGCATCTTCCCCGCATACGCACCGGCATCCGATTCTTCCTTCTCCTATGGCAGACCGACGATCCGGATATTCTGTCTCCGAGAGAGGTTCTCCAGGTCCTCCAACTTCTCCATTACCCGTTTCTGTTGGTCCTGTAGCATCCCGATCTCCATTGCCATCGCAGTAAATTGCTCCTCTCGTTCCACCGCCAGCTCCTCCAATTCCTGGATCGCCTGTCCCTGGGTCGTCAATCTCTCCTCCACACGGTCGACCACCACCCTGATTGAGTCCACCACCCGGGCCAGATCCTCCGCACATTCCTTGCGATGTTGAGTGAACTTCTCGGTCGAGAAGTCCACCAACTGATCCATCGACCATTGAGCTGAGGAGGTCAAACCTTGCTTTCCTGCCATTGCCTCCTTCAAACTCTGGTCCTCACTTCCAGCCAACTTTTGATTTCTCCTTTTCCGATTTTGCCTCGGGTGCAGCTGTATAAGCTAGGGGTCACCTCCTTCGCCTCTCGCTTTTACACCTTTATTTTGAAAACTTTCTGTGGAAATCCAGCTTACAAGCCACGAAAAGAACACCAAGAGTGGGAGCTGCTAAATGTGCGACCATTCAGTCCATGGCTGCCACCGGAAGTCGCCCGCCATTGTTAATAGGATGGTCAATCAAAATATTGGTAATCTGGGAGTAACATTGTGTGGGATTTTCCAGTTCTACCCGAGGCCGGGGGTTAAAGCCATTGTGTTATCCCTATCCAAACTTTCATGGATTTACTATTTCCCTCCCCTTGGCATTCATACTGTACACCCTTCAGTGTTTTATTCAATGAACTAGCTTCTTTTCTGAAGTAATAAATATTATTTCCTATCCTTTGATTATTTGAATATATAGGGAAAGCCTTTAATGTTTATCGAGTCTCTAAGCCAAGCTGCTGAGAAATTCACAGGCGTAGTTAGCGTTCCCCAACAAAAAGTGTATATTCTCACTAAATAAGGCCCCTCTTACCCAAATCTGGAACTACAGGCACATAGGGTGGCACGGTTGCACAGTGGTTAGCACTCCTGCCTCACAGCACCAAGGAGCAGGTTCAATTCCTGCCTTGGGTGACTGTGGAGTTTGCACTTTTTCCCCGTGTCTGTGTGGGTGCTCCGGTTTCCTCCCGCAGTCCAAAGATGTGCATTTAGGTGGATTGGCCATGATTAAATTGTCCCTTAGTGCTCAGAGATTAAGAGAAGTTATGGGTTTACAGGGGAGTGGGCCTGGATGGGGTGCTCTTTTGGAGGGTCGGTGTGGGCCCGATGGGCTGAATGGCCTCCTGCACTGTCGGAATTCTATAATTTGAGGAAACCAAAACCTGCACTAAATCCAAATAGGGCTACTGCTAGAATTGAGCCAACTGAAATTGTACAACTTAGTAAGCTAGAATTCTGATGACAATTCCCACCAGTTATCCAGCACGGTAAAAATGCAAATTCAGTTTTTGGCATTTGAAAAAAACTAATGCTCTATAAAAATCCCTGGTGGGTAAATTTGAAGCCGAGCATTACTTTGCTATACAGACCAAAAATTCACCAGATTGCTTCCTTGTCTGATAATGTTTCTCAGTTTCTTGACTGCCTCATTGCTGTCAGACTATCTATCTGATGTCAAGTTATGGATGAATAACAGCATCCTCCAGTTCAATATTAAGAATACAAAATATATTGTTACAACATTTGTTACTTCAACTATCAATCCCCCAACCCCAGCCACTAATTTGGACTGAATCAGAACCAGTTAACTATCTCATCCTATTTAAACTCATGATGTGGAGATGCCGGCGTTGGACTGGGGTGAGCACAGTAAGAAGTCTTACAACACCAGGTTAAAGTCCAACAGGTTTGTTTCAAACACGAGCTTTCGGAGCACGGCTCCTTCTTCAGGTGAATGGAAAGCGTGGTACATTGGCGAGACCATGCAGACACTGCGACAACGAATAAACGGGCATCGTGCGACTATCAACAGGCAGGACTGTTCCCTTCCAGTTGGGGAACACTTCAGCAGTCAAGGACATTCAGCCTCTGATCTCCGGGTCAGCATTCTACAAGGAGGCCTTCAGGAGACGCGACAACGCAAAATTGCTGAGCAAAAACTTATAGCTAAGTTCCGCACGCATGAATGCGGACTCAACCGGGATCTGGGATTCATGTCGCATTACATTCGGCCCCCACCAACAAGCCTGGACTTGCAGAGGCCTACCGACTGAACTGGCTTGGGACAATTCACACCTCTTTAACCTGGAGTTACCTCTCTCTCTGCATCTTTGATGATTTGATTGCCTGCAGGTGCTCGCATTCCGGGGCATCTCTGACTGTGTCTATATAACATTTCTGGAACAAGCCTTTCCATTCACCTGAAGAAGGAGCCGTGCTCCGAAAGCTCGTGTTTGAAACAAACCTGTTGGACTTTAACCTGGTGTTGTAAGACTTCTTACTGTATTTAAACTCAAACATTACGAACGTATGTCCTCCACTATCAAGCCTGCTTCTTCTCATCCTTGCAACGTTGCTCATTTCTGCTTCTAATTCATATTTTCTGCTGCCAAAATCTTTCTTCATGCCTTTGTCATCTACAACTTTGCTCTCCTTGCTGACTTCCTAACTTCCAAAAGGCTCAATTCCAAAAAGAGTAACTGTGTTCCCCATTTCTTTTTTAGTTTGATTTGTTGTGAATCACTAGCAAGGCCAGCATTTGTAGTCCATGTTTTGTTATGCTCTTGACGTAGCATAAACTGTTTCCTTGATGTGCATTCTGACAAAGGAAAGTTCAGACTTGGAGATAGCTTTAACACATTTATTTAAACTGTTAACAATTCTCCTACTTGGATTCGACACTCCTGTTAATCCGGCTATAGCTACTCAGACCGACGAACCAGTCTGCTACAATCCAGGTGGTGGGTATGATGTGTTCAATCAACCCTGTGTACCCCCCCTCCCCTTAACTCTCCCCCCCACCCCCCCCCAACTAATGTTCAATGTTTTCCAGTTCTTGAAAGTGCATAATGAATAATGCCCATGAATTGTAGAACCCTTCTATCTTTCTCCTCAGTTCAAACTTAACCTTCTCAAGAATCAAGAATTCCAACAGATCACCCCGCCATGCCAGGGCACAGGGTGGAGAGGCTGCCCTCCAACCCATCAGGATCTACCTTCGGACGATCAATGAGGCGAAGGCTACAACATCTGTCTCCGCACCCATTTCGAACCCTGGCTGGTCCGACATCCTGAATATGGCCACCCGGGGGCCTGGGTCCAGTTTCACATGCGCCACTTTAGAAATTACCCTAAAAACATCCTTCCAGTAATCCTCTAGCTTGGATAGGACTAAAACACATGAACGTGATTCGCGCCCCACCCCCCCCCCCCCCCCGCAAAGGTTCCACACACATCTTCTACTCCTTCAAAGAGTGGGCTCATCCTCGGTGAGGTGTGCTCTGTAAACCACCTCTCAGCTGTATCAGCCCCAACCTCGTGCGCGCCGGTGGAGGCATTCACTCTCCGGTGCACCTCACACCAGAACCCCTCCTCCATATCCTCTCCCAACACTTCCTCCCACTTTGCTTTGATCCCTTCCAGTGGTGCCTTCTCCTCTTCCTAAATAGCTCCGTAAACTGCTGACACTACCCCCTTCTCCAGTCCCCCTGTCGTCAGGAACTCCTCCAGCAATGTGGAGGCCGGCTGCCCCGGGAAGTTCTGTATCTCCTTTCTGGCAAAATCTCGAATCTGCATGTATCTAAACATTTCCCCCTGCTCCAGCCCATACTTCGCTTCCTGCTCCTTCAATCCTGCAAACAAACCCCTAAGAAACAAATCTTTTAGTGTCTTAATTCCCTTCTCCTCCCATTACCGAAAATTTACATCCCATCTCCCTGGCTCAAATCTGTGGTTCCCCCGAATCAGCATTTCCCTTGACTCTGCCTCCAACCCGAAATGTTGGCGAAACTGCCTCCAAATTCTCAATGAAGCTATTATTACCGGACTCCCTGAGTACTTCCCCGGGGCTATCGGGAGCGGCGCTGTTGCTAGTGCCTTCAATCCCCACCCCCTGCACAAACTCTCCTCCATTCTGACCCACTGGGAATCAACCCCTCCTATTCAGCTCCGCACCTTCTCCATATTCGCCGCCCAGTAGTAATGCATCAGGTTCTGAAGACCCATGCCCCCTGCCTGCCTTCCCCTCTGTAGTAGCCCCTTTCTAACTCTGGCCGCCTTCCCTCCTCATATGAACAACGTTCCCTCAATTTCTCTGAAAAAGGCCTTTTGCAGGAAAATCGGCAGGCATTGAAAAATAAACAGAAATCGTGGCAACATGTTCATTTTAACTGCCTGTACCTGACCCGCCAGTGACAGAGGGAGACCATCCCACCTTGCCAGATCAGCTTTTACTCTCTCCACCAAACTAGAAATGTTGTACCTGCGGAGCCCCCCCCCCCCCCCCTCTCCCCCGCAACTTCCGGGCAACCTGCACCCCCAGGTACCTAAAGTGAGTCCCTGCCCTACGGAATGGCAGCTTCCCCCCCCCCGCTCCCACACCTGGCTGAGACACCACAAAATATCACTCTTGTCTAGATTCAGCTTGTACCCCGAGAAAGACCCAAACACTCGGAAGCAGCTCCAATATTCCCCCTATCGACACACTCGGTATGATCCGACTCTTCTTGACCACATTGCCATTCTCCTGCCCTAACATGATGAAACCCTCAGGATCTCCAGTGCTGTATCCTGCATTGGGGTCAGAGTGTGGATTGCGACATGTCAGCGAGTCCTTAGTTCAAACCATGATGTGAAGGCAAAGGCCATGGAACTATTTAATGGACATTTGAGCACTGTGATTGGATACTTTGTTTTCGAATACAAACAAATTGAGGTGAATCTTCCTTGTGTTTATTTATCTTGGAATCTTGGGTCAGTATTTTCAAGGAAGGGGAGAAAAAATGGAATGGAAGCAAGGAATTATTCCCTTAGTTCAAAAGAAAAATGTTTTTTCAAATCCTTTTTAGCCGTTGTGTGAGATGATACACATAAATGAAAATGGAACCTGAATATTGGACCTTTACCTGATGGTGACCATTTTGGGCAGAAAGGTTTTGAATAAAACACTCATTAAACTCTTAAAATACAAATAAAGCAGCACTAATTTTAATGTAGTCACAGTAAGTGTGAGATAGGAGTTGAGGAATTGCTTCTTGATCCAGTTCTTTAGGTGGTGTATTGTAATAATGTGCAACATATATATGAAATATTTACTTTCTATCAAATGATATTACTTATGGCCTGCAGTAAACATGATGTATCGTGACTGATACTAGATGGTGTGGGTAGAAGTGTGTTTGCCTTCATAATGAGCAAAGCATTCATGAAAATTGCTAAAATTATTCTGAAATTTAATACTCTTTGTATCAAATGTTGTTCCGAGTGAAATTACTTCCATTCTTAGTGGAATAATTTTTGATACGCAGAGATTATGTAGTATCATGTAAATTTCATATTAATTTTATTATACTCAGTAAATGAGTCCATTCCATGCAAATTGCTCAACAGTATTGTTACGAATTCATCCATTTTGTAGGTTGTTATTGATTTTCAAAGCTGTTCTAGTTAAATAGCGCAGTACATTTTTGTTTATTCATTCAGTCACCGATTTATTTTGTTTTACACCACATATGGCAACCTCATTTCCAAGTTGAATCTTATTTCATGGTATGAGACTGGAAATAACTTCACCTGTGGACACATAAAAAATAAACAAAGGGATCCCTACATGTTTCAGCAGATTGGAATAATGTTTGTAATAAATTTGAGTGACCAGCAGCATTATCACTAATCTCATTTTGCATGAGTTTTCTAATTTCATCCAACTCCATGGTCTATAATTTAAATATATCTGTATCTGTAATTCCCCACTGAGGAAATCTGGAAGTATTAATGCTTTTCAGAAGAACTATCATAGCTCTCTGCAATTTATTTGAGTGTCTGACTTGTATATATTTAGTAATTCATGGCGTTTTAAATTTTTGATGCCATTGAGACCCTTGGACAGCCATATTTATGGGGAGGGTTCAGGGGAGTGCGGGAGCACAGGGAAAGCTCAGTAAGGACAGGGGTGCACAGATCCTGCCGACAAGATCTTGTGGTAATTGTTTTTCTTTCATTTTCAGCCGAGTAGCTGACCTGATTTACAGGTTGGCTGGCTGCTGGGACAGGAAGCCAGCAGTCGAGGGCTGCAGCCAAGGATTCTTTCAGGAAGCTAGAGATGAATGTTTGGGGGATAGGTCAATGGTCATAATTGGGGGCATAATTTGCAAGGGAAGGGCAAAGTTTTCCTTTTGCTGAGAGGGCTATGAAGTACTCCTGCTCTTCCTGGATCACAGAGAGTGCTAGAAGAGGCATTTACCTTGTTGAGCTAGAAGCTTCATCTTCCTTTTACTGTTCAGCTTCCCAAACTGTGGAGCACTACCAGCTGTTAAATTTAAATGGATTTTCCAATTGCACAATTGGGGGGGTGGGGGGAGAACCTGGTTTAAATATGTTAATGATGTGTTATGCCTCTTGAGGGGTGGAAGATTGTGAATATGTAACGGGCTGGAGATGTTTTCTCCCCATTTAAAAAGTTTTACCTTTCTCCTGACCCCCTCTTCCCCTAAATTGTTGGGAATTTCGAGCCATAATCTTGGGCTAGTTTCATGGTGAAAATAACATTCCATTAATAAACCCAAGCCATTTCAACACTGGTGACTTAACTTCACCCAGATGCATTGCAGGATGGACTCAGACCACTAGCAGTAACAATGAAACATGCTCTGTTGTGGAGAGAAAGGTCACAAATTTCCATCATAGATGTTGACCGAGAATGGAGCTGGCTCAAGGGACCGCATTGTCTTTTTCTGTATCCATTTCTCATTTATAAAAAGTTGTGACAATTGGAATTAAAATTTTTGGACCTGTACATTTTCACAACATTTTAATGCTAATCAGTGTCTTGTGGTCTTGCACATGTGAAGTCCTGATCAAGGACTCCTTGGAGCCTTTTAAAAATGGTGAGCAGATCCTGATTCCAAAACTCCTGACTCCCTTCCTCGGCTGTCGGAGGTGCTTTTTAAAGGGTGCAGCTGGATCTCGTCAGAAGCCTGCATCCAGCACCCCTGACCTGGCAGGCTCCATTGTAGACAAAGGCAGGTCTTACTGCATTTTTAATGGAATTGGGCTAGATATTAAAATGTGGACCCTTGGAGGAGTTGCAAACCTTAGTTTGCCACGAACGGACTTTAAGACAAGTTTAAAGGTTTCCTAATTCCCCTATGTCAAGCCATGTACCCTTCCCCATGACACCCATGCCGAGCTCTGCATTTTCACACACCCCTTGGTCTTTCATGCTACTTGGGGAAAGCTATGAGACTTTCAAAGCCCATTGACCGACTATACCAGTATAGAACAATAAGACCTCTGGTTTCTGTGGGATGTGTAAAATTGAGTTCTAAAAATAATTCATTCATAACTTTCTACCATGCGAAAAAACTGTTACATAATGACTAGAAGTAAAAGCAATAAAATGGCAATTATCCAGATCCTTTAAAGTATCAATAAGAAAAACTACAAACAAACATTGTGAAATAAACAGCAGAGATCAGAGTGCCTGGTTAATCAAACAGTGTTTCTCTGGAGTGCAGGAGTTTCAAAAAGTGTAATGGATGTCTGGGCTCTCAGCCAAGTTTCTCACATAGTAGAAAGTTAAGAATCCATATTTTAATTTTGTTTTACACCTCCTACTGTCATCATAAGGTTCATTGGTTCTGTACAGTGTATTGGAGGTCAACGAGCAGTGTAGTACCATAAATGCATGAGGGGCCATCGGGGTAGGTGGGAAGCTTGAGGTGACCTGGATGGAGCATGGGGAGTGTTTGGAGGGTGAGGAGTTTTGACAGGTAAGGCTGGAAGGCCTTTGTTTTTTTTTAAACTGGGATGAAGTCCCATTCCACTGAGGAGTGTCTTTTAAACAGCCTGCCTCTGTAGAACAGCAGCCCCTCTGCTTCAAAATGTTTCCCAGATCAACTAGCTCAACATCAGCCTGCACACCAGCCAGCCCTGACGATAAAAATTCCCACTTTGAGGCACTTTCTCCCTGAGGGTGGGTGCTCCAAGCCAGGAATTGTTTTTCCCACTCTTTCCCCCCACCCAAACGCCTTGAGGATGTAGGTTCAGGCCCAGGCATACTCTTCAAGTAAAGTGACATTGTAATATAATGGGTAATTAGTCCATGCAGAACTAACTGCCACTTATTCTAAAGTCATGTATTTGTTGTCCTTATTTTAATTTTGTGCTTAGATTTTATATTTAGAATTGCAAAATATACAGGAATTGGGAAATTGAGATGTAGAATTGCTTGAAGTTCGGGGGGTTTCTCTTCAGTATTGGACCCAGGAACTCAGAGAGCTAAAACATGTGTCATATTGATGTCACTAGCAGAAGAGTATTCTCATGATTTATATGAGCAGTTTCCAATATAAATTAAATATTTATAATGAAGAAAGGTAAAAGTGTGACAAAAGCAAAGCAAAATAATTGTAAATAGGACCCGCATGCAACTATAAGGCTTTTTTTTAACCATAAGATTGTAGATGTAACAATATAGATAAAAACAGGCTTTCAATGATACATCAATATACCCAGAATCTTAACTAATCTTGTATTATGGTTGATTGTTTGTGAAATACTGTGTAATCACAGATATAAGTCTGATTTCATATTGCGGTAATTAGTTCTTTCAAACAATTACCAAATAAAAAGTCATTAGCTAGAATTAAAATATCCAGATTTAAATAATGACACTCAATGTAACAATAGAGATGTGTGAGAAAAAACTGACACAAGTCTGCTGAAAAACAGTTTAGCTGAAATCGTAATAATTATGTTAATTTGAATCATCACGCAATCTAAGCTTCAATATGATAATGAACATGGGAATCCAAGTGTGTGTTAAGCAACAAAAAAATAATCTTAACAGTTTCTACCCAGTATACAAGAGCATTTTGATACTTTGAAAAGTGAGGGATTGCTGCTTCTTTTGTTTTCTCCCCCTACACTTTTTATTTTAACATTTATGAAGCAATCATGCATGTTCTTATTCGACGTTTCTTCCATCTGCATCCTGATAAGTTTTAGAACTTATGTTCATGCAATCAAGAGTCATTGAGATGTAAAATTGTATTAACGACTCCTTGTAACTTATTGACGGAAAGAAAGAACTTGCAGTTATATCACAAAATAATTACAAATGGAGAAGACAATTTAACTCCTTACTTTTTGTCGTCAGAATGACCATAAAGTCCCCTAAATTATGCCTTGATGTTCGCATGTATTGCACTATGTTAGAGTACTTTCAAGGTGTTTAATTTTTAAAAATAATCTTTATTGTCACAAGCAGGCTTACATTAACATTGCAGTGAAGTTACCGTGAAAAGCCTCTTGGTGATTCAAGAAGTTCATTTCCATCTTCCTGGAGCACAAAAAGATGGGCAACAATGACCACAATCCAAAAATGAATTAAATAATGTTCAAAAATATTTCTTTTGAGTGCAGTTTAGTTATTCAGACTGGGAATGGAAAGTGGTCGGGGCTGGGGAAAATAAGGGGGAAGTTGGAGGTTGATGGGTGGCGGTTTTGGATATTGAATTTGTCAAATACAGATGCCCTGATCAGCAGTGCAACTAGTTTGTGAAAACACTGACAGATTTCTCTCTTTTAGGAACACTCTTTTCTGGCTGCTTTTTCCCCATGGTTTCATGTTTCCAGATCCATCTGCTATCTAACCCACGCAGCCATTCAACACTTGTTTGTCTGGTTACTTGAGCTTGACTATTTGTTTAACTTTGCAATATCAAGCTGAGGCAGATTTGTTTTAACCGAGACACAAAGTTGCAAGCACGTGTGTACTCAAACACTTTTCCGTAGATGGCAGTATATAAATCAAAGTGAACCATAAAGTTTTTTCTCTTCCTAGTCCAGATTCCCAGGGCAAATTGCACTGCCCTTACTATCTTAGCTGAGATCAGCTAAATTAAAGACAAATAATAAATAGAAACTGGGACCTTCCAATCTCTATTGCTCAGTCACAGTGTCTCACCACTAAAACCATGGGGGTGGAATTGGAACTGTTTCAATAATACAATGCTGATTATTATACTACCAATATATTGCCATTAACCATTACTTCCTCTTCCTCCAAATTGTGTTCTTTTAGTTTGTGTTGTACCGATGTGAATGATTACAAGTGCCATTAATATTTAGTTCGACCCTACAAAGAACAATTATCCACTCTACTACTGCAGTAAAACAGGACTGCTATAAAGTAGGACAATCAATAAAAAATAAAGACTTTCATTTATACCGCACCTTTCACAAGCTCAGCACAATTTAAAGTGTTTTACACATGGACATACAGCACAGAAACAAGCCATTTGACTCATCTAGGTCCATGGCTGGTATTGATGCTCCATTCAAACCTACTCCCTAACTTATCAAACCCAATTGGCATAACCCTTTATTCCTTTGCCCCTATATTCATATCTAGTTTTCCCTTAAATGCATCTTAACCATTTGCCTCAACTAATCTCTGTGGAATTTGTCATATCCGCATGGGACTAAAGGAATGGGAATGATTATTCTCTGTTGTTCTCTTGGAGTATAAGCACCCCACTGAAGGGAGGGGAACTCCATTCAGCGATGTATAAAACGTCGGCTAGCAAGGCACTTGGAGAGACCTGAAAAGGATCTACCGGAAGTTGTTTATAACGTAAACCGTGAATAAACCAAATTCTTTATTCTTACTAGTGCACCTATTCTTACCTGTGTTTTTATTAAATAATTGAGTTACATGTCCATAGAATCTCTACAGTGCAGAAGGAGGACATTCGGCCTATTGAGCATGCTTAGACTCCCCGAAAGATCACCCTACCTAGGCCCACTCCCCCATCCTATCCCCATAACACCACACATTATCATGGCCAATCCACCTAATCGGCACACATTTGGGCTACAGGCTGTTGTAGGAAACAAGGCAACCCATTGCACACTGCATAGTTACCCCACTCATCAATTGAATGAATAGCCAGATCATCTGTTTTGGATGCTTGTTGAGAGATAAGTATTGGCTCGGACCAAGGGATTTATGGTTGGTAAAACAGCTGGGGCTGGTTTAGCACACTGGGCTAAATAGCCGGCTTGTAATGCAGAACAAGGCAGCAGCGCAGGTTCAAGTCCCGTTCTGGCATCCCCGAACAGGCACCAGAATGTGGCGACTAGGGGATTTTCACAGTAAGTTCATTGAAGCCTACTTGTGACAATAAGCGATTATTATTATTATCATTTATTCCCAGCTCTTTCAGTAGTGCTGTGGAATCTTTTATGCCAACCTGACAGGGCAGAGCACCTATGTCAGTGCAGCATTTCCTCAGTACAGGAATGAATATCCGTCTGAACTGCTCAAGCCTCTGGCGTAAGACTTGAGCACACAATCTTTTGACTCTGAGGTGAGAGAACTACTAATCGGGACTGATTTATGTAATACCAAGTATTTTATGTAATTTATTTATCAAATTCTAATTTAAAACTGTGTTACAAATGTTTCCTCATCATCATATATTCTACAATTGTGTGATAATGCATGCTAACAATTTGAGATAAAATTTTTAAATTGTAAGCCTTCCATTGTAAGAGATTAACTTTAGCTCCATACTCTGCTTGCTCCTGACATCTCTTTTAGTCGCAATAATTTATAATCGGATTTAAGGATGAGAACATTCTGACTTAGAATGTTTCAAATACTTCATCTGTTCATTGGATAAGGGCAAGCCAAGACTCTTCCAGCATTGTATTTGGGTCTCCTTGTCTGCCTGACTATCAGCCAAACCCCCCTTTCACTGATCAGACCTGTGTAACATCTGAAATTGAGGGTTATGAGTGCCTCCTGGATGAGATGTGTCCTGGTAACTTTATTTAATTAATCCATGCACTTATCAATTTAGTTCATATTCTTGTAAATTTAAAACTAATTAACAATCGAGTTTAAGTTTAGATTAAATTAAATGTTTATTAATTACCCTGCAAACCTCTCGGTGCCATGATGTAACTTGACAATTTTTCTCAGAATCAGAGAACCACCTGCAATTTTCTTCTCGCTGCCACACCATTATCACTGTTGCCCCATCGACCTTTTACTCCTCTTAGTTCTCAATTACATGTCAATGTAAGCTGAAGTCACTCAGCTCTGCATTACAATCCCCTTTCTCAACACCTCCACTATCTCTAAATTATAAGACTACTTGTTTAAGGAAGCCATCTTTGGTCCCCACTGCAAACTCTGTTTTCTATCTACCATCTTCACCCCTTTCTTTGGCTATTGTGTGATACTGAACCAGACTGTTTGTAACCTGTGGTGAAACCACTGTGTTGTATTGTGCTGCCACAGTATTACATGTTGTCCAGTATTGGCACTATATTACATGTTGTACGGTTTTGGCTCTGCCTGTGGCTCCTCCCTCTAGGGCCGGGGATATAGGCTGCCGACCTTTCACACTGCCTCATTCTGGGGCATACTGCCAGTTCTGCTGTAAGTTAATTAAAGCCATAGTTAATTCACTCTGCGTTCTCTGTCTTAATTGATGGCATATCAATTTAATTGACTTACATTAAATCAAAGAGCTGTTTAACATGGATCCGGATCTCAAACCAGATCTTCTGCAGGTCGACCCCCAATAAGCCGACGCCGATGTCTTCTTCGCACACTGGCTTCGCTATCTAGAATCCTTCATCAATTCTCCCGCCATCACCGTCTCCGAGGAACACAAGCTGCGAGTCCTCATCTCCCGGGTGAGCCCGCAAATTTTTCTCCTCTTCCGGGACGTGGCCTCGTTTGATGAAGCCATTACTCTCTTGATAGGACGGTATGTGAGGCGGGTTAACGGACTGTTCGCCAGGCACCTCCTTGCCCCATGGCGTCAGCCCCCTGGAAACTCGTTGGCAGAATTTCTGCGTGTTTTGCGGGTGCTCGGCGGGGCCTGCAACTGCGAGGCGGTGTTGGCGGCTAAGCACACCAAACTCCTGATCCGGGACGCTTATGTTGCCGGCATTGACTCACACTGCGTTTGCCAGCACCAGCTAGGGAAAGAGACACTCGACCTCCGGGAAATGGTGCAGCTTGCTGAATCACTGGAGGTGGCCTTCCGTGACATAGGTCCCTATGCCTCCGACCACACGGCACCCTTGGGAACGCGGAGGCCGCCATCTTAAATGCCACCCAGCACGTGCGACCCGCTGGCACCGCCATCTTCGATGCAAACTGCCACGCGAGGGCCGCCATCTCCGACGCCATTTTTGAAGTCCACTGCCGCATCTTCGACGCCATTTTTGAAGTCCACCGCCGCAACTCCAACGCCATTTTTGAAGTTCATCGCCGCCTCCCTGAACTCCGGCTCGCCCGTCCGTCAGCTGGCCTCCGCTACTATCGACCAGCCCGCCTGCTGTCCGAAGCCAGCCCGCCGTCCGGTGGCCGCCTCCATCACCCGAGAACAGTCTCGGCCTCACTAAATCTATGATGGTGGTCTGGATCAAAGGCCACGAGACGGCCTGCCTTTTTGACTCCGGGAGCACAGATAGCGTCATACACCTGGACACGGTACGGCGCTATTCTCTTCCCGTTTACCCGCAGCCCAGAAAATCCGCCTGGCCTCTGGGTCGCATACCGTGCAAATCCGTGGTTACTGTGTCGTGACCCTCACAGTACGGGGTGTATCTTTCAAAAATTTTAAGCTCTTTGTCCTCCCACACCTCTGCGCAGAAATTCTTCTGGGTCTCGACGTCTAGTGCAACCTCCAGTGTATCACCCTGAAGTTCGATGGACCCTTGCCCCCCCTCACCGTCTGTAGCCTCTTGACCCTTAGGGTCACCCCTCCCTCGCTCTTCGCCAACCTCACCCCAGACTGTAAGCCCTTCGCCACTAACAGCAGATGATACAGTGCTCGGGACATGACCTTCATCAAGTCGGAGGTTCAGCGACTCCTGAGAGAGGGGATCATAGAGGCATTAACAGCCCCTGGAGAGCTCAGGTGGGTGGTCGTCAAGATTGGGGAGAAGCACCGGATGGTCATCGACGACAGTCAGACCATCAACCAGTACATGCAGCTCGATGTGTACCCCCTTCCCCGCATATCTTTCATGGTCAATCAGATTGCGCAGTACCGGGTCTTCTCCACCGTGGACCTGAAGTCTGCGTACCACCAGCTCCCTATCCGCCCAGAGAACCGCCAGTACACTGCCTTTGAGGCAGATGGCCGCCTCTACCACTTTCACCGGGTTCCCTTCGGCGTCACCAATGGGGTCTCGGTCTTCCAGTGAGCGATGGACCAAATGATGGACCAGTACGGGCTGAGGGCTACATGCCCGTACTTAGATAATGTCACCATCTGCAGCCATGATCAGCAGGACCATGACGCTAACCTCAAGAAATTCCTCCACACTGTGCCCAGCTCCTTAACCTGACTGTAGCCATCTGGAATGGCCACTTCCAGAATACAAAATGGACGCTCGCAAAGAATGTAGGGAACTGTGGACAATGTTAGGAAAGCAAGCAGGCACAGAGCCTGTATGCGTATTGAGAAAGCACCTCCCAGACGAGACTGAAACTGTAGGTCAATTAACATATTGATGGCCCATCTCCATGAACAAAGGAAAGACATTCAAGCAACCGATACTGTTTCAGACATCCCGGCGCCAGTTCCCCAAACCGAAAGCACAAACAAAGCCAGGCCAACAGCCACCTAAGACACGCCCAGCCATCAGGGCACCCACACCTTTATTGGTCAAGATCAATACCAGTGATCAAGATGCAGCCCAATTAATTGGGGCTAAGTTTAAGGCCTGCCCAAAAGTGCGCGAAGCACCTTTGGGTATAAGAAGAAACCTCCGAGAGAGAATTGCTCTCTTGGAATTGGCTCTCAAAGTGGAGAGACCCTTCCACCAGCTGCACCAGAATCAAGTAAGTTCAAGGTCAACGCTCGCTACCAGACGGACGACCTTAGCTGTTCTGTCCCACTTTGTACCCAACGACCTCAGATCCGAACAACGGTCATTGTTCCTCTGACTGAGTGGGCACCCGAAGTTAAGCATAGGCCCCTGTCTCGCACCATCCTACAGAATGGACTCCGTTCGCCCACCGCCGCCTCTCTGCATTGCAGGGAATCTGGGCTCGAACTGGGAACTTTTCAAACAGCGCTTCCAGTTGTACCTCGAAGCCAGGGACCTGGAAGCTGCCTCGGATGCACGGAAGACTGATCTCTTCCTCTTCACAGCCGGTGACCACGCTCTGCACATTTACAACTCGCTCACCTTCGATGAGGGGGAGGACAAATCGAAGTTCAAGACCATAATTCTGAAGTTCGACAGCCACTTCGAGAGATACACGTTTCAACAGCGAATTCAGGGTAAGGACGAGCCTTTCCAGTCTTTCATTACCCACCTCCGCGTCCTTGCGCAGTCCTCTGACCTCTGACTCCATGCTCCATGACCAGATTATTTTTGGTGTTCAATCTGAGCCCCTGCGCCAGCAGCTACTAAAAGTAAAGCAGCTGACTCTCTCTACGGCCATTGAGACCTGTGTACTTCATGAACACGCCTCTACGTGCTACTCCTGCATCCAAGCTGCAGGAAGCGCTGTTTGAAAAGTTTCCAGTTCGAGCCCAGATTCCCTGCAATGCGGAGAGGCAGCGGCGGGCGAATGGAGTCCATTCTGTAGGATGGCGCGAGACTGGTGGAAGGCAGATCGCTGAAAGGTAGGTCTCAGAAGTGCGAGCATCCCTCAACTCCTGGTATCATGAAGTATTGGCTAGTGTAGACTTGAGATATGAACAGACACTTCCAACACTGATGAAGGTTCAACTCAATTTTATTAACTACTTCTAACTAACTAACACATGATTGGGTCTAAACGATGCTAACTTAAACTAGAGACCTAAGCCTTGTCTGAACCAGTTGATTCTCTCAGCACATGTTGTGAGTCCGTGCTGGGCTGAATAAGTTCCTGTTCCACTCAGAGGCAGCACCCAGAATGAGCGGGAACCGTGGTGCCCTCTGCCTTTATAGTGTGTGTATTCTAACTGGTGATTGGCTGCGGTGTTTGTACATGTTGATTGGTCCCTGTGTGTGTCCATCGGTGTGTGTCTGCACCATGATATACTGGTGTACATTATGACATCCATGTTGTACAGTATTGTCACTATATTACATGTTGTATGGTTTTGGCTCTGCCTGTGGCTCCTCCCCCTAGGGCCTGGGTAAGGCTGCAGACCTTTCACACTGCCTCATTCTGGGGCACACTGCCAATTCTGATGTAAGTCAATCAAAGCCATAGTTAATTCACTCTGCGTTCCCCGTCTTGATTGATGGCATATCATAACCATGGTGTCATATGTGACCCTGACATAAGCATCTGATGACACATTCTCACCATCACTAAGATATTCCCACCTCAATAACATTGCCGTACTCCACTGTCTCAGCATATCTGCAGTTGAAACCCTCGCCCATGCTGCTCTTCCCTGTAACATGACTGTTCCAATGCATTCCTAACTTACTTCCCAAATAGTAAAGCTTGCACGCCCCCTCTCTTTTCGCTCTCTCTTTTCGCTCTCTCTTTTCGCTGTCTCTTTTCGCTCTCTCTTTGCTCTCTTTTCTCTCTCTGCAACCCTACCTCTTTGATCAAGCTTGTGATTAACTTCCTACATAAAGACATTGTTGTTGGTGTAGCGGATGAAGCTCTTGATGAAGTTGGTCAGATATGCTATTTGATGATTGATTCAGTCACCTTGACCACTCGTGTCAGATCCTTAAACTTCTTCCTACACTGCTCCATGAATATAGAACATAGAACAGTCCCTTCGGCCCTCGATGTTGTGCCGAGCATTGTCCGAAACCAAGATCAAACTTTCCCACTCCCTAATATGGTGGAACACTTGTGGCACTGACCTCTGCTAATTCATCTTGCCTCCACCTCCTGAGTCTGAAAAGCCTGCTGCTCCACTGTACCTCCTTTTGTGTCTCCTTTGCACCTCTTCCTCAGACCTAAACTGCAGTGCCAGGAAATCTTGCTACATGTTTTCTTGCACGTTAAGCCATTCCTCAATTACTCAGAGAACAGAATCAGTTTTCAAATTCCTCCCACCTTTCTTTCAGCCACAATGCATCTACACTTTTGAGGTGCAATCTCCCTTTAAGATATGCTCGCCACTCATGATATTGGGACCCCTCCTGAAGTGTATGTCAAGCAGCTAGTCGCACAAATTTACCAGGCTGCCTGTGATGCATAAATGGGTGTGAGTTATCTGTATACTACAATCTCCACGCTTGTTTTTGTATTAGCCTATTTCTTCCTTTGTTTATTTTCCTGCATTGCGCTAGATGAATTCTTAACTTTTGAAATTCAAATATTTCCTCTTGCCATTTTGATTAAGCATTTAAACTTGAGGTGGACTCTTAATTGGATAAGTGGGAGGACTAAATCTGTATTTTGTAAAAGATCAACTTGCATTAACGCCAATCTGCAAAAATGCCAAGATACTCCTTGATCTTCTCTAAATAAGTCGGCTTTTGCTAGACTTCAAAAATAAGCTCTGGAACTCTCCTTTAATATCTCTAATTGGAGTTACCTGTTCATTATTTCTTAACAAAGAATGTAGTTCCTACTCTTAAGTTTCCCGAGTTACAATTTGCAATGAATTTAACATTCCTTAAACAATGTTTAACAATTGTGAAACTCTGTAGATATGTTATATAGGCAGTGATCGGTTTCCGTATATGTTACTGAATCAATGCCTATTTTATTCTAATAAGTTGTGAAAAGATTGCTGCTAAATTGCTCCAATTTATATTTGTATCTTGGCAGATCAGTGATAATGGAAAATGTTGGTAATAATTGCCAAATTGCAGAGATTCCCAACCCACTAACCTTGATTTAACTTGGAACAGGAGTTGAGCGTACTGTCACGTGCTTTGTTCCATGTGGTGAATTAGAAGGCTTTTGGCCTGAATCCTTATTCACAATGCAATGACATCAGAGGTCACATGACTATGGCAAGCCACAGTATGCAACATGCACAGTGCACAAAGGGAAAAGGCATTTCTCTAAACATCCCCCCTTTTTAAAGGAGAAATGACACAGTGGGTGTGATTTTTTCCAACACGTTGCGCACGGCGTCGATAACATTACACCGGGAGCATCGCGGGAGAAGCCCAAAACTGAACTGCGCATGAGTCACCCGACTCATGGCGCCCAACGCAATCTGATCTAGATAACCATATTTAAATGTGCCATTAGACTCATAGCTCACTTCCTTCTGTGGGGGATGACCTGATATCCACCAGGATGGATGGGTATGTGGCAGGGTCATCCTGATGCTGAGGTGGTGAGGGACGAGGTTGCCCTTCGGGGTCAAGGGTTGGGGGTGGGGGGGTTGCCTAAGTCTGCAGGGAGGGGGGGTTGCATTGTCCGTGGCTGAGTTGTGGGGACCCTCAAACTCACTTTCAGTTCCAAGCATCCTTTAAAAACGGTGCCCTGATTTCTCACGAGCCGATCTGGCTGGCAGGTTTAGTTCCCCATGACTCACAACCCCCAAAATTGACTAAGTGTGGATGAATACTGTGGTGTTCTTTGTGTTGCTTATTTCAGGATGGTTGGCGTAGTGTTCACAAAGACCACTGAATAGCTTTTAACTTAAACAAAACTATAAATTTATTAACACTACTAATTTGGATTTGACACGTACTCCTAAAGAATACAGAGTTTGATTATTAACAGTTTCTTTTAGAAAATATTTTATTGAAGCATTTGTAATTTTCACAGTTTACAATTTAACTCTTTAACATTCCTTAAACAATGTTTTAAGGAACATTGCTGATGCACGCAAAAAACCTAAAAACAATGTCCCCTACTACCTCCACCCTATTTTCTAATTACCCGTGTAATAAGTTCCCTGTCCTTGTCTTACACTACCAAGCCTCCCATTTTCCTCCCCCCCCCCCCATTTTCCCCCCCACCCCCCCTTACTGCTGAACTCCTGAATTGATCCTCTCAAGGCGAACTTAATCTTTTCCAGCCTGAGAAACCCTGCCATGTCACTGACCCACACTCCTGACTTTGGAGGATCCAAGTCTCTCCTTCCCAGCAAAATCCGTCTCCAGGCCACCAGGGAGGAGAAGACCAGAACATCGGTCTGTGTCGTCCCCCCCCCACACCCCGGGCAACAGGATCTTCCGATACCCCAGATATTGCCAATTCTGGACTCGGAGTCACCCTTTTCTTCCAGGACCTCTGACATAACATCCGCAAGTCCATGCCAGAATCCCCTCAACTTGGGACGCGCCCAGAACATATGTACATGAATCGCCGGGCTTCCCCCACAGCGTCCGCGCCTATCCTCAACTTCCTCAAAAAACCTGCTCATCTGGGCTACCGTCATGTGGGCCCTATGAATGACCTTGAACTGAATCAGGCTAAGTCTGGCACAAGATGAGGATGAATTAACTCTCTTCAAAGCCTTTTCTCATGTCGATTTCCAACTCTCCTCCCAGCTCTCTCCCCACTTCCTCTTCACCTCCCTGATAGGGACTCCTTCCCACTCCATCAATTCCGTATATATCTCCGAGACCCTCCCCTCCCCAACCCCCGTTTTTGACATCAGCTTATCCTGTCGTCCCCTCAGGGGGAGGCTAGGAAAGCTTGGAAACTCCCTCCTAGCAAAGTCCCATACCTGTAGGTACCGAAAACCGTTCCCACCCTCCAACTCAAACTCCTCCTCTAATGCCTCCAGGCTCGGGAAACCCTCCTGAATGAAGAGATCACCAAATCTCTCAATCCCTGCCCTCTGCCACCTCCTCAAGCCCCCACCCAGCCCCGCCCCGGAACAAAACAATGATTGTCACACAATGATCGGTGACCACACTGACACGCCCCCTCCAATCTCATGTGCTCGCTCCATTATCCCCACACCCTCGGGGCTGCCACTACCACTGGGCTTGTGGAGTACCGAGCCGGCAAGAATGGCAGGGAATAGAACCTCCAAACTCGTACCCTGACAGGATGCTGCCTCTACTTGCTCCTAAACCGACCCCGCCCCCACTATTCACTTCCTGACAATCGATATATTGGCCACCCAGTAATAATTAATAAAACTCTGGAGGGCCAAGCCTTCATCCCCGCAGTACAATACAAGCATACCAGGAATGAGGATACATAGTGATGAGATAATTAAGCTTGGGATTTTTTCACTGGAGCTGAGAAAGTTGTGTAGTGACCTGATGAAGGATTTCAAGATTATCAAAGGCTTAAATTATGGTAAATAGTGTTAGATTGTTTCCATTAGCTCAGGAGTGAGATGAGAAAACGTGCTTCACATGGAGAGAACTGGTGCTTGTTGCTGTAAAAATTCTATGATTGTATATTCTGCTTCTCTAAAATGTGCTGCAATACTTTTACGTCCGGTAGAATGCTGGAGAAATGACAGATGCAATATTTGAGATGGACTGTTAGAATGCAAAGACTTGTTTTCATGGTTCTCAATGCTTGTTGCTATAATGTGACTTTAATTACAGGTTCTTATTCCTGAGCACAAACTTGACATTTTTTTTCACATAATACTGCTGTCTGCAGAGCTATTTTAATATTTATGTTTACTTTTACTGCTGTATCTCAAAACTATTATTTTTCTGCATTTGTTTAAGGAAGAATGAAGTTACTGTAAGAAGCCCCTAGTCGCCACATCCCGGCGCCTGTTTGGGGAGGCTGGTACGGGAATTGAACCGTGCTGCTGGCCTGCCTTGGTCGACTTTCAAAGCCAGCGATTTAGCCCAGTGCTAAACCAGCCCCAGCGATACATTTCACATTTAAGAATCACCAAGAAAATTGCTACCTAAGTGCAGGACCTGATGTTGAATTAAACTATTCTTTTCATAATTTCCAGAAACAGCTCCTTACACATCCATGAAAACAGTTTCTGGGATTTCCTGAAATTGAAAAGCAGTCTATCACATTGAATGTATAGCTGGTATATATAGTTGGATAAGAGCAGCTCAGCTCTTCTTTGTCTTATAGATAGTTGAATAAAAACATGAAACAAGATTTACGGTAGCATTGTGGATAACGCAATGGCTTCACAGCTCCAGGGTCCCAGGTTCGATTCCGGCTTGGGTCACTGTCTGTGCGGAGTCTGCACATCCTCCCCGTGTGTGCGTGGGTTTCCTCCGGGTGCTCCGGTTTCCTCTCACAGTCCAAGATGTGCAGGTTAGGTGGATTGGCCATGATAAATTGCCCTTAGTGTCCAAAATTGCCCTTAGTGTTGGGTGGGGTTATTGGGATAGGGGGAGGTGTTGACCTTGGGTAGTGTGCTCTTTCCAAGAGCCGGTGCAGACTCGATGGGCCGAATGGTCTCCTTCTGCACTATGAATTCTGAGGAATTCAAGCAAAGTATTTCCACTGTGTATGTGAATTTACATTATATCATGGTTATGTTCATTTTTATAAGATACCTTTGTTTACTATTTCAAACAAGGTCTGAAGTTGTGTTGATTTTGGGAGATAACAACATTTGGAGGAATAGAGTAATTCCAGCCGTTAAACATAATTAACAGATTGCTATCCTGGGAGCATTGTTTAAAGATAACCTACATAGAGTTGGCTACTGTTTATTCTTTCATGGGATGTGGGTATTGTTGGCAAGCAATTGCACTTGAGAAGGTGGTGGTGAACCTTCATTGATCTCTGGGCTTTTGTGGGCAGGAAAGATCATGTTAGGAGGATCTTCCTGGAGTGTGTATGTGTGTCCCCGAACATGATGGGCTACGACTGGCCGGTGAATATTGCTGTCTTTAGGGAATACGTTGCGGGGGGCGGGGTTGGCGTGGGGTCGGATGGAGACTGCATCGTGTCGGGGAATGGGTTTATGAGCTTTGTTTTCAGCAGCTCTGCTGTTCTCGCCAACCATGTATTCTATGAGCCACTGGTGGTGTAGGCCCTAAGGGTGTGCAGGCAGCGTCTGGGACTGGAGGGTGCCTCGGTGTTCGTGCCGATCTACGACAGCCATAGGTTTGCGCCGGGGGGGGGTTGGATGTGAGTTTCAGGGGTGGCGCCAAGCCGGGATCGAGTAATTTGGAGATCTGTTCATCGGGGGCAAATTTGCGAGGTTGAAGGATCTGGAGGCACTGGCGTGCAGAGTGGGGGGGGGCGACGGTGCGTTGGCCCCGGGCATCCATTGGATGGGGGCAGTGGCGTGCAGAGAATGGATCGCGCCTGCGCACCGCGGTCGGCAGGAGCGCGCCTGCGCACCGCGGTCGGCCGGAGCGCGCCTGCCCACCACGGTCGCCGCTGGTGAAGAGGCGGCTTTCCACTCGGCGGCTGGAGCGGGAACAGAAAGGGCGCGAATTATCCCGAATCGACGGCAATGCCACCATGGGTGCGTTTTCTTTATTCTTTATCTTTATCTTTTGATCCATTTAAAAACTCTTCTCTGCACCCTCTCTATAGCTGTCAACTTACTAAACTGTCGTGCCCAGAATTTGACATTTGGGCCAGGGGCACCCATTTGGGACAGAACCAGTATTTTATAAAGATTCATCATGGCCTCTTAACTTTTGCCCTCTTACCCTTTATACTTAAAGCCCAGGGTCCTATAAATGGGAGATTCTCAGAGACTTGACTGCAAGCTGCTGAAGCTCGGATCTTGAACAGAGCTTTTATATCTGGATTTGGGGACCCTTTATGCACTGGCATAGTGCAAAAACAGGCCCCACATGACCAGGGTTTTGTGAAGAAGAAGGGATCTGGAAATGTGTCGACTGTGAAAATTATATTTGTGGAAATTGGGTGAAGTAATGCCGGTGTTTGATGAGACTTGGTGCTAAAGCTTTAGAGAAATGAAGATGGAATTTGATTTGAAGAAGTTCAACGTTTTGAAGGATATTGTGGCTGAAATGAATGCGATACGTGCTGAATGGGCTGACTGAGAAATGTGAGATATGTCTTTGTATCTGCTATGTGTAATTTATCGGTCATATTATTGCAATTTTCCTGTTAATTCATGTTTAATTTACGTTGATTTTGGTGTGATTGCTAATATAAAAGATTACTGCTTTGTGACAGGAGGTATCATTTGGGGAAAAGAACTTAATAAATTTGATTGATTTATATTAAAATCGAACAAAGCGTTTATTTCATGTTTCATCTGTGTTTATATATTCAAAATGTTTTCCTTTCTCATAATATTTCTCAGTATATTAGGCCTTATACTTGAGTCTTTGGGGCATACAATCAAGATTTGCCCCGGGCATCACCAGACTTCTGCACGCCACTGTCTGGAGGAAGAGTATGAGCTGCCATGGGGAACGGTTTTGGGTATCTGCAGGTCTGGGCCCTGGGGTTACAAGACAAGGTGCTGTCGAGGGACATGATTGGGGTAGGGAAGCTGTCCAATGTCTACAAAGAGTTGATGGACTGGGCGGGGGCCCTAGTGAGTGCCATAAAATGAAAGTAGGAGGGGAGGTGGGGGCCGAGACGTAGGCAGAGGCCCTGCAAAGGGTGAATGCGTACTCGTCGTGTGCGAGGTTAAGCCTCATCCAGTTTAAAGCAATACATAGGGCACATATGACGGTAGCAAGGATGAGTAGGTTAAATGAGGGGGTAGAGGATAGGTGTGGGGGGGGGCATGAATCAGGTCCACATATTCTGAACGTGTGCAAGGTTCTGGCAGAGGTTCTTTTTTTTTTCATAGAATTTACAGTGCCGAAGGAGGCCATTCGGCCCATCGAGTCTGCACCGGCTCTTGGAAAGAGCACCCAACCCCACAACTCCACCCTATCCCCATAACTCAGTAACCCCACCCAACACTAAGGGCAATTTTGGACACTATGGGCAGTTTAGCATGGCCAATCCATCTAACCTGCACATCTTTGGACAGTGGGAGGAAACCGGAGCACCTGGAGGAAACCTACGAAGACACTGGGAGAACGTGCAGACTCTGCACAGACAGTGACCTAAGCCGGGAATTGAACCTGGGACCCTGGAGCTGTGAAGCAGTTGTGCTAACCACTATGCCACCGTGCTACCGGTTCACGGACGTAATGTCCGAGGTGCTGGGGGTGGAATTGGTCCCAAGTCCAGAGGTAGCGATATTTGGGGTGTCAGAAGACGCGGGGGTCCAGGGGTGAGAGCGGTCGATGTTTTGGCCTTTGCCTCCCTGATAGCCCGGAGACGGATTTGCTCGGGTGACAGGACTCGAAGCCGTAGAAACGGGGGGTGTGGGTGAACGACCTGGAGGATATCCTGAGGCTTGAGAAGGTCAAGTTCGTCTTGAGAGGGTCGGTGGATGGGTTCACTTGGAGATGGAAGCCGTTCATTCATTTCTTTAAGGTGGTTTGAGGGGTCAGTGCAGAGGGGGGTGAATGGGGGGTAATGGGGTTAAAATGGGGAAGGTGGGATGTGAGAAGGAGACGTATTAGGGGAGCAGTGGGGAGTGGGCGTTGGCTGTTTACGGTGTTTGGTTATGTTTCTGCTTTTGATTGTTTATCTAAAAATGCTTTGATTAAAATATTAATTTAAGAAAGTGGAGGGAAAGGTTGTTTGAAATGTTAGTTGGAAAATCTGGATTCTTGATGAAAATATCTGATTGAAAGCATTGTTTGAAGGAAGATTTAAAGTATGTCTTTTTGAGAGTAGAGCTTGGAAACAGTCAAGTGACAATCATCTGGGGGATTTGAGGAGATATCCATCGAAGTTGAATTGAATGGCATCTACCGTTTAGTTGCAGAGTGGGGTGATGTCTGACCACAGTCAGCCTGTGGGTTTAAAGGCAACATGTGTTTACGAAAACCTTGCAGCATAAGATATATTTTGTAACCTGTGTGTTTATCCTTAAATCTGCGTACCTTGTGAAGATAAGTTGTGAGTGAAGGTGTATTGTATTCCAGGTCCACCCACTGTGTTTTCACTCCTTCCAAGTTGACTCTTGACAGCATTCCCTGTCTCTCTGCCTGTGTGAAAACACCCAGAGAAACCCACACAAAACCCCCCACCGCACACACCTATCCTCTACCCCTTCATTGAACTACTCATCCTTGCTACCGTCATATGCGCCCTATGTATTACTTTAAACTGGATGAGGCTTAACCTCGCACACGACGAGTACGCATTCACCCTCCGCAGGGCCTCTGCCTCCGTCTGGCCCCACCTCCCCTCCTACTTTCATTTTATGGCACTCACTATGGCCTTTTTACTTGGCTTACTGGTTCGATCCGATGTTTACAAGTTCCTTTCAGCTTCTTTTATATGGGGAACCTAGTTGAATAATTGAACTCTAGTTCCCGATTTACACGCCAGCCTTTAACAATTTTTAGAGATTTCTTGAGATGAACTGGCAGCTCCAGATAAATCCAGATAGCCATTACAATCCTAGGTGTGAATACCTTTTACAACAATCCCCAAAACACGATAAAACTTCTCCTTCGAACTGCAATTACCCCAGGTCTGTTTGGAGTTGCTTTGCTTCAGGGTTGTTTACAAGTTTCTCAATTGGATGTTTCCATTTATCTACATTTAAAATTCAACTCCAAAACTAAACGTTATAACCACCAAAACACATGAATCATGAAATTAAACGTTTTGACAACACACTTAATGGAAAATGGTGCATTCCCAAGATTTCATGAAACTCTATCTGATCACTGTAACAGGGAAAATCCTCCACGGCTTTGTAAACATTGCTGTCTATTCGGGCCATCTATTTTGCTCTGTGTGTTTCAAGCAAATCTTTATATCAAATCATCAGATTATATTTTTTGCTACTCTGATGTAATCCTACTGAACATGACTTGAGTATCTTTGACATTCAGCATCTTCATGCTCGCTTTCTTTCTCCTCTGGAATTGCTAAAGATGCGTCTATGTAATTGACTGTTTCATTTACAGTGTAATTTTCTCCTCCATTAACCTGGACTCCTCTGTTCCCATTTCAAAGAAACAGTGAGGAAATGCCGGAAGCAGGCCACTACGTTGGACTTGAAGCCAGGCTTTATAAGCTTTTATTAGCATGTTTCCAGAGGGTTAAATTCTTAAACTGGCAGGGCAACATGATTCATCTCCCCTTCCCTTTCCTCAACACCTTCATTTCCAATTTTGAATTGCATTGCTTGCATACCGACAGTTGGTTTATTAAATAATGAGGAAAACCATGCTGAAGACAGGCAATTTTTTTTGCATCAGTTTTTTTGTTTGCATGTTTTCTGCTGACGTTTTTTGTCAAGTTATTATAATTATTGAGTTATGTTTCCACTTTCAATTTTTCTGTTAGATTTATAACTTGTATCTGTGAATAAATGACAAGTAAACAATACTTCAGCAATAGAAAAATCATTACAGTCTAAAGGTACAGTTAAGTAGAGGCTATTGCTGAATGTGGTTCCTATTGAATTTAAAATCAAATACTTATCATATTTAGAGAAATAGTCAAGCGAGGTTAAAAAACAAATGTATACGTTCTTGCAAAATAATATTTGAAGAATCATCAATAATAAACTAAGGCTTGTTTAGTTTCCATACTCTTTTAACCAGAGTATGAAATGAAAATCGCTTATTGTCACGAGTAGGCTTCAATGAAGTTACTGTGACAAGCCCCTAGTCGCCACATTCCGGCGCCTGTCCTGGGAGGCTGGTACGGGAATCGAGCCGTGCTGCTGGCCTGCCTTGGTCTGCTTTCAAAGCCAGTGATTTAGCCCAGTGAGCTAAACCAGCCCCATGTATATGCTGTATAAACCTTAGAAACAGGTGAACAAGCTGTAGCTCTTCAATCTTTACCCTCAGAACCTTTATTGGGGAGTTGAAGGAGTTTGTATGTACAACAGAGAATGTTCTTTTCCTCGTGGGATTCCATGCTAAAGCCAGACTGAAAAATGAACATCACATCACTTGTGGCACAAAGTTCTGTGTAACATCAGAATTGATATCTTTTAACGGATTCAGGGTGTCAAAAGGGTTTACCATAAAGCTCCAGGCCCAATTTTCATTTGATTTGTTTCAGGTATAATACATAGAAAAGTCACAATAGAGGATTACAGTGGATCCATCCACAACATTGATGCTTCCATCAACAGTTACCTGTCAGAAACTGCATTAAGCTTAGGCCCCTTGTAATGCCCTCAGCACAGGGCAGAAATAAGAATGTACAATATATGCCTTGGAAAATGTAGCTTTTCAACTGTTGTGCAACAGTTGCACAACAGCTATTGAAAATTCTCATCCAGGTGAATATGTATTTGAAAGAAGATGGAAAATTGTACCATAGAGCAGATTAATTCTGTCTGTGCAGTAAAAGTTATGACACACCTCAGGGCATGATCATTTGTATCTCAACTATCTTGTGTTATCAAATGAAAACCTTTTACTTTGCCACTGCCACTCGCCTCCCCCAAAGGACCTGCAAAATAAACACAAACTAGTGCCATTTTATCAACATTTGCATTTTCATACCAATATATGAACTTGGTTGCTGGTGTACCGAAAACAACCTCACTAAATGTTGGAAAGACCAAGGAAATGATCATCGACTTCAGGAAGCGTAGCACAACAACATTGATCCCGTCTGCATCAATGGCTCCGAAGTGCAGATGGTCAATAGCTTTAAATTCCTGGGGGTCACCAACAGTCTGTCCTGGTCACTCACATTGATGCAATGGTCAGAAATCCCAACACGTATTTACTCTTATGGAAGCTAAAGAAATTTGGCATGGCTCTGCATCGACTCTTACAAACTTCTACAGATGTGCGATAGAGAGCATCCTATCCCGGCTGCATCACAGCCTTGTATGGCAACTGCGTGGTCCAAGATCGCAAGAAACTACAGTGGTGGGGTGAACTCAGCCTATTGCATCACACAAGCTTGCTACCCCCCCACATTGATTCTGTATAATACGCCTTCCGCTGTCTCAGGAAGGCAGACAGCATTATCAGAGACCCCTCACACCTAGGCATTGCCTTCTTTCCAGACCCTTCCATCAGGCAGAAGGTACAGAAGTCTGAAGACTCGTACATCCAGACATAGGAAGAGCCTCTTCCCCAAAGATACAAGATTCCTCAACAACTCCCCCTCAGACTCATCTGTTCCCTGTAAGGACACTAATCACGATGCCCTATGCTGCTCTTACTCATGTAATTTACTTTGTTTGGCCCCTTGTTCCACACTGTAACAAATCACTGTTTGTCGACGTACCATTTGTCAATATTCTCTGTTGATTATTCTTTTGTCTACTATGTATGTACTGTGTACGTTCCCTTGGCCGTAGAAAAATACTTTTCACTGTACTTCGGTACATGTGACAAAATATCAATTTAAAATGTCTCATTCAAAATACTTCTCTTGCCTGGAGACCAACTTTAATTAATTTTAAATCTTTTTAAATTCAAATCCTTTATCTGCAACCCCATTCGCCTTGATACTTCTAATAAGCATCATATTAACGTCAGAAATATTTTGGCATGGGTTGTAACAGAGTAAACAAAGCTCTATTTATCATTTATCACAAACTGTCCACAGTACAAAACTATAGTCTGTGTATTATGGTCAGAATCCTACCAACCGCTTTGAGGCTGCTTTGAAGGTGGGAGGATGAGGGCCTGGAAAATCAAAACCAGCAAATTGCAATGTGTTCCTTCATCTGGAAATTTTCTTGAAGGCAGACCCCCTGTGATAACAGGTGCCTGCGGCGAATAGCCATCTAAGCTATTTAAAAGGGCTTTTAGCCCTTGTATGTATGCTGCAATGCAGTGCTGGAGAATGTGCGTGGGCCCCATACGCAGTCTGACAGCGCATTGGGGGCAGCCCAATGGCAGGAGCTTGGAGAGACGTCAGCATTACGGAGCTACCAGATTGAAAAATGCACAGAGTGGCCTAACAAATTCTTGTGGAGGGACATCTGAGCTCATCTTATTCTGGACTCTTGAGAAGGTGGATAAGTCACCTGGACTACACTCCAGGGTTCTAAAAGAGATAGCCGAGGAAATTGTGGAGGCATTGCTGGTGATCTTTCAGGAATCACTGGAGGCAGGAAGGGTCCCAGAGGACTGGAAAGTGACTAATGTAACACCACTGTTGGAGAAGGGAGGTAGGCAGAACACGGGAAATTATAGGCCGGTTAGCCTGACTTCGGTCATTTGTAAGATTTTAGAGTCTGTTATTAAAGATGAGGTTGCAAAGTACTTGGAAGTGCATGGTAAAATAGGACTAAGTCAGCACGGCCTCTGTCAAAGGGAGGTCATGTCTGACAAATCTGTTAGAGTTCTTTGAGGAGGTAACAAGGAAGTTCGACAAAGGAGAACCAGTGGACATGATTATTTAGATTTCCAGAAGGCTTTTGACAAGGTGCCGCAGAGGAGACTGTTAAATAAGTTAAGAGCCCATGGTGTTAAGGGTAAGATCCTGGCATGGATAGAGGATTGGCTGACTGGCAGAAGGCAGAGAGTGGGGATAAAGGGGTCTTTTTCACGATGGCAGTCGGTGACTTATGTGACTCAGGGGTTTGTGTTGGACCACAATTTTTCACAATATACTTTAACGTTCTGGAAGAAGGAACTGAAGGCACTGTTGCTCAGTTTGCAAATGATGCAAAGATCTGTAGAGGGTCAGGTAGTATTTAGGAAGGAAGGGGGCTGCAGAAGGATTTGGGCAAGCTAGGAGAGTGGGCAGTGAAGTGGCAAATGGAATACAATGTGGAAAAGTGAGATTATACACTGTGGAAAGAGGAATTTCGGCAAAGACTATTTTCTGAATGGGGAAATGCTTAGGAAATCAGAAGCACAAAGGGACTTGGGGGTCCTTGTTCATGATTCATTTAAGGCCAACGTGCAGGTTCAGTCGGCAGTTAAGAAGGCAAATGCAATGTTAGTATTCATGTCAAGAGGGCTAGAATACAAGACCAGGGATGTACTTCTGAGGCTGTATAAGGCTCTGGTCAGACCCATTTGGAGTATTGTGAGCAGTTTTGGGTCCTGTATCTGAGGAAGGATGTGCTGCCTTGGAAAGGGCCCAGAGGAGGTTCACAAGAATGATCCCTGGAATGAAGAAACTTGTCGTATGAGGACTCTGGGTCTGTACTTGTTGGAGTTTAGAAGGATGAGGGGGGATCTTATTGAAACTTGCAGGGTACTATGAGGCCTGGATGGAGTGGACGTGGAGAGGATGTTTCCACTCGAAGGAAAAACTAGAACCAGAGGACACCATTTCAGACTAAAGGGACGATCCTTTAAACAGAGATAAGGAGGAATTTCTATAGCCAGAGGGGTGGTGAATCTATGGAACTATTTGCCGCAGAAGGCTCTGGAGGCCAAGTCAATGAGTGTCTTTAAGACAGAGATAGATAGGTTCTTGATTAATACGGGGATCGGGGGTTATGCGGAGAAGGCAGGAGAATGGGGATCAGAAAATATCAGCCATGATTGAATGGCAGAGCAGACTCGATGGGCCGAGTGGATCTAATTTTGCTCCTATGCCTTATGGCCTATTCCTGATTTTAATTGTTCTACCATTAGTGGTCATGCCTTCAGCTGTCTGGGCTTTCAGCTCTGGATTCTCCCCACATCCCTCCCTAGCTCTCCTTCCTTTTTTTTAATAAAATGTTTTTTATTGAGTTTTCATATTTATATCCAACCAATTACAAATTATTAGAGAGAAGAAAAAAAAAACACGCAAAAATTAACATGTAATATTTACAGGTAAGCATTCATAATAACAACTGTGGCCTCCCCCTTTAGCCGGCATACAGCTCTCCTTCCTTTTAAGAGGCTCCTTAAAACCTAGCTCTTTGACCAAACTTTCAGCCATTTGTAAAGCAGATCATTTGAAACATGTCTTTACAGCAATTATTCCTGAGTCTGCTCCCTGTATTCACAAGTGTATTGTGACCTGAGATGGTGTTGTTGTTTGAGTGTAAATAAAGATAGCAGTTAAGGGTTATTGGATCACTATATTGATTAGCATGCTTTAGGGGTAATTATAAGCTATTTTTTGTGGTGATGTTGAAGATATTTTAATACTGTGTTAGGAATAAAGTTTGTCTTGATATACCATATCCCTATTTTGTGTGAAATCACTCATGGAGTGAGGTATCCTTTCCTGAAAATCTTAGAAAATTAAAATATAATATTAGAGTTCTGTTAGTATCCAGCAACTGTTAGGGTCTGGTTCGGGATTGTAATAAGCTTATGAGGGAAAATTGGACAGGGATAGCCTTGTATCCGCTGTAATTTGGAAAAGTAAGAAGTGACTTGATTGAAACATAGAAAATCCACTACAGGATGAATGTGAAATCCATGCCCTCTAATTCTTGATGCTCCCTTCAGTGAACTGATACCCACTTACCTCAGCATCATGAATACTTCTATCATGTTGTCTCCTCAGCTGGCTTTTCTCCAAGGAAAACAGTCCGAACTTCTCTAATTTACAGTTGTTTATCCCTAGAATCATTATTGCGAATCTTACCTGTACTCTCTTTGATGTCTTCATATTCTTCTTCAAGAATGATGCACAGAATTGAATGCAGTACGCCTGTTGGGGCCTTTCTAATGTTTTCTAGAAGTTCAACGTAACCTCCCTAGTCTTGCACTCAATGCCCCTATTAATAAAGCCGAAGGTACTACATTCTTTATTAGCTACTCTCTCAACATGCCCTGCCATTTTCAATGGCTTATGTATATATTCACTGAGGCCCCTTTGTTTCTGCACCTCCTTCTGAGAATCACAATTTATTTTACATTGTTTCTCCTTTATTCTTTCTGCCAAAAGGAATAACCTTGCCCTTCTCTGCATTGATCTTCAACTGCCATTTGTCTGTGCAATCCACCAACAGGTCTATGTCATTTTGAAGCTCAAGACTATCCTCATCACAGTTGATCCAATCTTCTTATCATCATCAAATTTTACATGCCCTGAACTCAACAGCCTAGATAATTAATATATAGCGGAGAAGCAAGGATCCCAGCACTGACCTTGGAGAACAAACCTTCCTCCTAATTTGAAAAAGATGTCATTTATCACTGCTTTGCTTCCTGTCACTCAGCTACTTTCTTATCCAAGTGCAAAGAGCCTACTTTCTCTTTTATCCCATGAGCTGGAATGCTGAGTGGCATTGCATCAAATACCTATTGAAAGATCCTTTTAGAATCATAGAAGTTACAGTGCAGAAGGAGGCCATTTGGCCCATCGATTCTGCTGCCGGCTCTTGGACAGAGTACCCTACTTAAGCCCATACCTCCAACCCTATCCCAGTAACCCCACAACCTTTTTTGGACACTAAGGCAAGTTTACAATGGACAGATCCACCTAACCTGCACATCCTTGACTGTAGGAGGAAACCGGAGCACCCAGAGGGAAACCCAGCAGCAGACATAGGGAGAAGGTGCAGACTCCGCACAAACAGTAAACCCAAGCCAGGAATCGAACCTGGGATCCCGGAGCTGTGAAGCAACTGTGCTAACCACTGTGCTAACCATGCTGCCCACTATACATCGCATCAACAGCATTCCCCTTATTAATCTTCCATGTTACCTCCTCCAAATACTCCAGCGAGTTATTTAAAATTATTTTCCTCAGTGAATCCATGCTGGCTTTCCTTATGTATCCTGCAATTGTCTAAATGGCTATTGATTTTGTTTGCAGCTATAGTTTCCACATGTTTTCTTACCACTGAAGTCAAATCGACTGAGCTTCATACTTGCATTCACGATTTTCCAGTTCTCGTAGCACCACCCTGTGCCCAAGGAAGACTGGAAGATTACCACGAGTGCCCCTGCAATTCCCACTCTCACTTCTCTCAGTATCCTTGGATGCATTTCACCTTATCAGTTTTAGGATAGCCTTCTAACATCTCCCCCTTCTCAATTGTAAATTCTTTGAGTATACCAGTTACTTCCTCTTTCACTGAGACTGGGGTGAGAATCATTTTCCTTTGTAAAGACAGGTGCAAAACTCCCCAAATGCAGGCCCCCATTTTTTATTCCGAAAATAGAGATTTTGCGATTCCCTTTAATGTCAGCTGCCAGCCTGCTTTTCATGCTTTCCTCTTTTCTTATTAGCTTTTACACTTTCCCTCTGATCCATAAGGGATATCAGTAGGGATAAACACACCACCTTCACGAGCGTCCTCATACCCGCCCCCGCAAGGCTGCGTACTAGCCCCCTTATACTCCTTGTGTACACACATTGTGTGGCAAAATGTGGCTCCAACTCCATCTATATGTTTGCTGATCACACGACCATAGTAAGGGTTGGATCTTGAACAACCATGAGTCAAGTACGGAGGAGGGAGATAGAAACCTAGTGGTGTAACAACAACAATCTCTTGCTTAAAGTCAGCAAAACTAAGAGCTGGTCATTGAGGAAGCAAAGTATGTACACACCCCTGTCTGTATCACGTGCCAGAAAAAGAGGTGGAGATGATTGAAAGCTGCAAATTCATAGGTGTGGCACATCACCAACAATGGGTGCCCGATCCACCCATGTTGATGCTACGACCAAGAGAGCACAACCGTCCTATACTTTCTCAGGAACTAAGGGAAATTCGGCATGTCCACATTGACTCTTACCAGTTTTTTACAGATGCTCAAAGAAAGCACCTATCTGCTGCATCACAGCCTGGCATGGCAACTGCTCGGTCCAAGACCGTAGAAACTACAGAGAGTTGTGAACACAGCCCAGTCCATCTTGCGAACCCCCCGACCATTCATTGACTCTGTCTACACCTCTCACTGCCTTGGGAAAGCGGGCAGCATATCAAGACCCCTCCAACCCGCTTGTTCACTCTTCCAACTTCTTCCATTAGGCAGCAGATACAAAAAGGTCTGAGAACGCGCACTAACAATCAAAAACATCATCTTCCCTGCTGTTACCGACTCTACTGACCCCCTTATGGACTGATCTTATCTCTTCACGCATCTTCTCTACTGAGTAGTACTGCACATCTGTGTGCTTCACCCAATGCCTGAGTCTATGTATTTACATTGTGTATTTGTGTATGCCCTAGGGGTTTTTTTAATGTATGGACTGATCTGTCTGGACTGGTACGCAAAAACAATACTTTTCACTGTATCTCTGTACACATGACAACAAAACGAAAGAAATCCAATCCTTCTATACTCAGTCTGATTCTCTCCCTGGCATCTGTTTTTTTTTTAAATTTAGATTACCCAATTATTTTTCCAATTAAGGGGCATTTAGTGTGGCCAAACCCCTACTCCTGCACATTTTTGGGTTGTGGGGGGCGAAACCCATGCAAACACGGGGAAAATTGTGCAAATTCCACACAGACAGTGACCCAGAGCCAGGATCGAACCTGGGACCTCAGCGCCGTGAGGCAGCTCTGCTAACCACTAGGGCCACCGTGCTGCCCCTCCCTGCATCTGTTGTATGGTACATGCTTTCCTTTTAATCTACTCATCATCGAGGGTGCCCTGGATTTATTTGTCCTACCTTCCCCTTTTGAAGGAATGTACCTTGCCATTGCCTGCCGACCTGCAGCACTTTTTTTAAGGTGCCGCTTTGTTCATCCACCACCTTCCTGCCAACATTTGATTCCAATATGTTCAACTCAGATGTACACTCATCCAATCAAAGTAATTTGCCTCCAATGAATTATCCCTGCTTCGGACTGCTCCTTGTCAATTTCCATAGCCACCTAAACTTTATACAGTGGTCCTGATGCTGGTGTTGAACAACCAATGCGATTTTTGTTGGGGTGGCAAGAGAGCATGTTCGCCATTCAATTAATGATGTCAGATGAGTTCAAGAGGCTGGAGGGCCAATAAGATGCAGCTTACCAAAAAAGAGGTGAGCACTGCATAATAGAGGTGCCTGCTGAAGAGAAGTAAGAAAAAATGTTGCATTAAAATTGTCACCAATTGCCAATCCTTCATTGTGAAGGGCAACTCATCCATTGGATGGTTGCCAATGACCGCAGCTTGGCCCAACAATTAGCATTGGTGCAGGAGATGATTAAATGGTATTTTGTTTGGCATTCTTTCCCAAACCAAACTTTTTTGGCATTTTAAATCACCAGATCACAATAGCAATTCACAAAGCATTAAGATAATTGCATTATTTTATTTGTATCTTACAAGTAAGGATTAATATTTGATTATAGTCTATCACTGAGAGTACTTTCTTAACTTTTGAATTTGCAGCTGTGCAGTGTTTCACTGAGCTTTGTTGATTGGTACTAATCCAGGATTGAAGTATTAGACCACTAGTATTATTCACTGTAGGAAAATGACAGCAATGCTACAAATAAGTCTGACCCTCACCCTGCCTTTACTATGCTTGCTAGATTGCGGTCATATTTGGTTGGGAGGGTTGTTGCGTCTGTATACAAGTCCGAACATAATCATTCCAGTTTGTACCTTGTTACTAGATTGCTGAAATTTTATCATGGCAAAGGAACCTTAGTTGCTTATAATTATTTTTCAGCAAATAAATAATGCCATTGCCTCCTGATGGATCGTACTCTGTTAATATATTTTTGTGTGGCCAGCACTATATATTAATCGACAGAACCTGAGACTGAGCTTGCTTGGGTGAAGTAAAGTATGGCTTTATTGTGTCATTTTAAAGTCTATCGATCAAGTCAATTAAATGAGAGTACAGAATCTAGAAAGTTTGTTTGACCAACGCGAAAATACGCGATTGTTGAGTTGAATTCAAAAATACAATTCAGTTTGTGGTAATTTCTTCAGACCAAAAATGCACAATACATAATAAACAAAAGGAAATAGCTGTTTGCAAGCAAGTAAAGAATAGGTTTCAAAGGTTAGGTTAAAGATAATTTTAAGAGAGAGAGAGCGAGAGAAACAAGGTTCTCTCCCGTCCTCATAAGGAAATGCATAATCTTTAAGGTTCTGTCGCGCTTTCTGACTGATTGGGTTAAAATAATTATAATTCATCTAATTTGATGGAAAGTATTTGTCTATCAAGTTTTAAGAGATAATGTGGCATGAGAGAATTTCTATGTTTCCATAACATGGTGTGATCAAACAACCTGTTTCCCACCATGGTTTTCTATAACTGGGACGTTTGCCCAGTAATGATAACAATGAGTTTACTTTGCAACATGACCTTGTAGTGTAGGGTCATTTTCAAACTGAACTTCCTTATCAGATCTTTCCCATGCTCTCAGCCTTTTCTGCTGTCAGGGGGAAGATTATGATTTTGAATAGTATAATGTCACTAAATCATTTCATCCTTTCAACTTTATTACCTATAAGAAAAGTAGATTTCTACACACCATCCCATGCTTGAAATTTGTTTTCCAAAGCTTTCGAAATAACTTTATAATTAATCAGTTTTTGGTTATCCACAGTAATCAAGACTGTTCAAGTTTACAAAAAGAAGGCCAATCTGAAACCCAGGAATGTTTTAACCAATTGCAGTTCTAAAGCTGCGGTACTGATATTTTGCATAAAGTAAGGATGACCAAAATAAGGACTGACGAACTTATTGTAATGAACAAATGACCAGATCTACCCGTTTCAGTGTGGTCAGTAGGGGTGTTCAGCGTAGACAGGCAAACACAGTTACTACATAATAATAAATCAGTCCGCATATTACCATACAGTGGGACGAGCAAGCCATTCAGTTAATAGAAGCTCACTTTTCAGTGATTTTATGCTTGCATAAACTGTTAGCGTTATTGGTCATATCTTTAGCAAATCTATTGGCATGCTTATTCAGGGCCTAACATTTATTTGGTAGAATATTGTTTCAGGATATTGAAATCCAATTAAAACTAACAGAAAGAATGATACTTGGTGCAAATATTAGGATTTTGAAACCATGTCTTGTTTTAGTTGACATAAATTTCTGATATTCCTCACAATCCCCTCCTTTAGGTTCAGGACCTATGAGAGGACTGTAATTTGGTTCCTATTTAGTACAGACTGACTATTGCCTGCTTAATGATAGATTTCATCCAATTCTTTTAATCTTGTAAGAAAAGGTTCTACAAAGTTAATTCTTCCAGGCTGAGAGAAAATCTAGACGAGCTATCTAACTTGCAGTAAGAATTATTGTAATTAACCAGGACTTATTCTGAGACCAAATAGCAGCAGTCCAGAATAGACCATGAATATGTATATAAAAAGAGCAGTGTGACAAAGTTGTCTCCAGATCGTTTCAATCTTTACAGCGACATGATTGTAAAACATATGTCAAATTTGCAATAATTGCTGTCAGTGGATCGAATATAAATATCAGAGATAATGTGGATGAAACAGTAATTATGATAATCAGAAGACAATCTGCAAAGGTTCTGAGATACATTGTAAAAAAAATAGGAGGCGGGATTCACCATCCGGCGGTAGAGTGTCCTCGCCGTCGTAAACGCCATTGCGTTTTACGGCATGTGAACGGGTTGCGGCCAGGAGGAATTCTGCCCCTATAGGGGCCAGGCAACGTGCTGGAGCGTTCACAGCCACTCCAGCTGCCGATCCGGCGCGAACTGGGCGCCGTGGGATCCGCACGTGCGCAGTGGGTGCCGGCCCAATACGCGCATGGCACAGGAGTACAGGGGCCGCATGTAGGAAAAGAGGCTGGGGGACAGAGAGGATGTGCCCACAGATTTGGTGGGCCTGGAACGCGAGCCAGGCAGTATCGAAGACCCCCCCCCCCCCCCCCCCACACACACACACACACACACACACACACACACACACACACACACACACACGCCGCCACCTGACCCTTGCACGCAGAGTTCCTGCCGGCTGCGAGCAGGTGTGCATGGCGCCGTGGGACTCAGCGTTTTAACTGCGGCCGCTCGGGGTCAAGAATCGGCGGTCCAGCCGCGTGGAGCGACCCGTGACTGGCACCGCGCCAACCTGCCGGCGCCACTGGCACCGATTCTCCGCTTGCGGAGAATCGCATGCCAGCGTCGGGGTGGCGTGGCCCGGTCACGGGGATTTTTCCCGCCTCAGCCTTGGGCTGAAAGAATCCCGCCCATTGATTATCATTAAACTGAATCAGAACAGTAGTTATGAGATGGTAATGTCAAAGAAAAATATTGCATCGAGATAACAGTAGAATCAACAGAATTCAAACAAAGCAATCATTTTATTACCTGATCAGCCTAATAACACCTGATGGGAGAAGTGATCAAGAGGTCAGGAAGCCTATAATTTTTGGAAACAAATCTACTCAAAAATTTCAAACTTTTTTGAACAAAGAACATCTCTGTGGAAAGCAGAATAAGATTATTACAATGCTACAAGTGCTCAATGCTACACTCTAGATGTGAAGATTGAAATATAAGCAAGGCATTGGGAGATAATTTTGAAGGGTGTGGGGTAATTGTATGGGCCGCAAGCCTACTTACACATGACAGTCAGGGAAGGCCTCAGGGAAAAGCAATACAGTTTCAAAAACAAGTAGCAGGGCAGAGAGGAAAGAAATAGTCAGGAACCCAACTTCTCGAACTATATCTAATGGCAAAATGTTTTTTTCAATCTTTTTATTGGCAATTCTCATATTTATAAACAATTGTAGATGTACATCTCATTTTTCTTACCCGTGCTGATTTACTTTATTGTACAGAGAGGCTTATTTTGTCCTTCGTTTAATTGACCCTACATACATTTTGCCCCGTCTGGATCGTTCTATAGTTCTTCCCTCCTCCACATTACCCCTCCCCACTTCTCTTGTGGTTTCCCCACCTTCCTTCTGTCTCTTCCCCGCCCCGGGTTACACAATGCACAGTCCTTTGGTTCCTCATCTATCTTGCTTTTTATTCTTAACTTACTCCTCGTTGTTGGCCTCGGACAGGTTTTGGAACAGGCCGACAAACTGCCCCCAAGTATCCAGGAAGCCTTCCTCCAACCCTCGGATGGCAGACTTAATCTTCTCCAGGTGGAGAAATTCTTAAAGGTCTGCGAGCCAGACTGCAGCTTTGGGTGGTGCTGCCAATCGTCAGCCGAGCAGGATTCTCCGGCGTGCTGTTAGGGAAACGAAAGCAAGGGCGTTAGCCCCCTTCCCAATGTGTAGTTCTGGCTGCTCCGACATCCCGAAGGTTGCCACTGTTGAGCATGGCTTCACCCTCACCCCAACAACCTTGGACATTGCCTCGGAGAAGGCTGTCCGGAACCCAGCAAGTTTGGGACAAGCCCAAAACATGTGGGTGTGGTTTGCCGGGCCCCTCTGGTGCTGTTCACATTTATCCTCCACCTCCAGGAAGAAGCTGCTCATTCAGGTTCTGGTCAGGTGCGCTCTGTGTGCCACTTTGAGCTCCATTAGACTTAGCCTTGCGCAGGAGGTGGTGGAGTTAGCCCTGCTCAGTGCTTCGCTCCAGAGTCCCCACCCTTCCTCTGTCCCCAGTTTGTCCTCCCATTTTTGTCTGGAGGCGGGACGGGGGCACAGTGACAGTCGGGCACTTCCACATAGGGCACAGACTGGCGACACTGAACGAACTGATGAGGAAGTGGAAACTAGCAAAAGAACAGGAAATGAGACCCCTCCAAATAAAAAACTTCCCCCGCAAAGGTACCCAGGGGCTTCAGAAAGCACACTACTAGAGGACCTGATAGGCTCAAGCAGCATGAAGGGGGTCTATGTGGGAAAATATATGGACAATTACTGGACAGAACCAGAACACCACTGGAGGAGACCAGGCTAATGGCAAAACCACAAGTACACCAAAAGACAAAAATAATAAATAAGTAAATAAACCATCAGTGCTGAGGGACAGGTTGGGGGGTATAGCCAATTGAAAGAGTTCCATATACTAACACATAAAGTGTAAGAAATAACCTAGATGGGCTGCAGGCATAAATGCAATTTTAAGATTATGATGTAGTGGTTATTACAGAGCCGTGGCTGCAGGATGGTTGGGACTGGGAAGTAACGATACCTGTGTGGTAGTCACCACTGTTGTATTATATTGTATATACTGGTATTACGGTAAGGCCCCTGTACTACAGGTACGGGGGTAGATCCCTGCCTGCTGGCTCCGCCCAGTAGGCAGAGTATAAATGTGTGGGCTCTCTGCCATTTTGGCAGCAGCTGCGGGAGGCTACACATCTCTGCGTAATAAAGCCTCGATTACATTCTACTCTCGTCTCGTCATAATTGATAATGAATCAACCTGGTTATAAAGCAGGGGCAAGGAAGATGGCAGAGGTGGGTAGAGCAGCCTTACTGATTAGAAATACGATTATCTCAATCATGAGGGAGGATATAATGAGGGGAAAGCATCTAGTGGAGACCATTTGGATGCAACTGAGAAACAAAAATACATAAAACTGTAATAGGTGTTGTGTGTCGACCCCCTGGTAGTTCTGAGGTGTTTGTAAAATTTCAAAAATTAGGCAAATATGTAGCAAAGGCAGAGTAGTATTTTTTTTTTTATTTTTGAAATAAATGTAGAGTACATTTTTTCCAATTAAGGGACAATTTAGTGTGGCCAATCCACCCACCCTGCACATCTTTAGGTTGTGGGGGTGAGACCCATGCAAACACGGGTAGAAGGTGCAAACTCCACATGGACAATGACTCAGGGCCGGGGTCGAACCTGGGAATTGGTGCCGTGAAGCAGCAGTGCTTTTTAAAAAATGTATTTTTTTATAAACATGTATCAAAGCAGGTTACAGCCAATAAACAATAAACATCCTGGGAAACATACCTCCCAACAATCAACTATAGTCTGCAGAGATTTTTTCCCTTTTTCACCCCACAGCCCCCTGCAGCGAAATGCTCCTGCAACACGGTCACAAACATCCCGCACCTTTTCTCAAACTCCTCTGCTGAACGCCTTAACTCATACTTTGTCTTCTCCAACCGCAGGAAGTCGTATAGGTCAACCAACCATGCCACTACCACCGGTGGCGATGCCGATCGCCACCCCAGCATAAATTTGCCGCTGTGCAGAGAGGTGAAGGCCACGACATCGGCCTTCCTCCTGTCCATGAGCTCCGGCTTCTCTGAAACCCCAAATATCGCCACCAAAGGGTCCTGGTTCACCTCCTCCTCCACTACCCTGGCTTAGACCGCGAACACTCCTGCCTAGAATCTTCCTGATTTTTCGCAATCCCGAAACATGTGCGTGTGATTCGCTGGCCCCCGCCCACACCATTCACACTCATCTGCTACCCCCTAAAAGAGCCTACACATTCTCGCCTGAGTCATATGCACCCTGTGCACCACCTTAAACTGTATCAGGCTTATCCTTGTACAAGAGGAGGTCCCGTTTACCCTTCGCAGTGCCTCACTCCATACTCCCCACTTGATCTCCCCTCCCAACTCCACTTACCATTTCTAATTGATCTTCACCACCCGCTCATCTCCCTGCTCCCCCAGACACTTGTATATATCCCCAATTCTTCCCTCCCCTTCCACATCCGTAAGCAGCAGTCGCTCCAGCAGGATGTATTGCGGCAACCTAGGGAACCCCCTCCAAACGTTTCGTGCAAAGTTCCTAACCTGCAGATATCTGAACTCACTACCCCTCCCTTAGCTCCACCAGACTGGCGAATCCTTCCTCCAAATACCTCACCTTGACCAGCCCCAATTCCCTCCACCTCCTGTCTACACTATCCCCCCCCCCCCCCCCCCCCCCCCCCCCCCCACCCACAGCTTAGCACCGCCATCCCTTCCATCCTAAAATGCCTGCTCAGCTGATTCCATATCTTCACCGTGGTCTGCACCACTGGGCTCCCTGAATACCTACTGAATGCCATTGGCAACCCTGCCATCACCATAGCCCTCAAACTAGACCAATTACAAGATTCCTCCTCCATCCTAACCCAATATACCCCTTCCTCCTGCTTTCCACCACCGCCGCACCTTGTCCACATTCGCCGCCCAATAATAATGAAGCAATTTCGGCAACGCCCCCTGCTGCCTCTGCCTCTGTAGCAGGGTCCTTCCCACCCTCGGCACCTTCCCTGCCCATACAAAGTTCGAGATGATCATGTCCACTTTCTGAAAAAAGGCATTTGGTATAAAGATCGGGAGAGCCTGAAAGATGAGCAAGAACCTCGGCAAAATATTAATTTTCACCACTTGGACCCTCCCCGCCAACATTAAGTGCAGTGTATCCCACCTCCTGAGATCCTCCCTGGCTTCCTCCACCAGCTTCGTTAAGTTCCACTTATGGAGTCCCATCCATTCCCTCGCTATCTGAATCCCCAAATACCTAAACCTATCCTTCGCTACAGTAAATGGCATCCCCCCTAAATTAGCCCGCTGTCCCAGCTCATTCACTGGGAATACCTCGTTTTTCCCGACATTCAGTTTGTACCCTGAATCTCCCCAGCAGGCCCATAATTCTTCCCATATTCTCCAATGGATCCGAAACATACAACAAGAGGTCATCGGCATAGAGTGATACCCAATGCTTCCTCTGTCCCCTCATAATCGCCTGCCACTCTGCCGACCCCTTGAGAGCCATCGCCAACGGCTCTATGGCCAGCTCAAACAGCAATGGCGACTACCGCAGAAAGGGCGCAGGGATGGGTCAAGGAACCAGGAGCAGAATGGAGGGGAGTTCCTGCACCGGGATATACCTCCGAGCACTGGCCACGGCAGCACTCCCACCCCCACTGACCACGTACTCAAAAAGCCCAGTGGTAGGAGCCACACTTCGAACGTGGAACCAAATGCGACACCACTTCAGTCTTTCCGAGATGTCCACCATGGACCCAATCTGCAAAAATCACAAATTTAGCCCTGCAACAATGCATGCTTCCTTCAAAAGGTGGAGACAGGGCAAAGGGACACTGACAGTAGGAGACATGTACGTCGAAGGCAGAGTAGCATCCTTCGGGAAACTGTTGGACAAGCTCCAGCTGCCAAAACGAAATGATCTGAGGTACAACAAATCAAAAACTTCCTCCGCGAAGAAATTATGACATTCCCCCTAATACCAGGACACTAGCTACTGGGCAGATTACTGACTGCGGGCGAGCTAGGGGACGTAAACTGTGCGGACATGTAAGGATGATTATTGGAAGAGACATCCTCACCCTTGGATGAGACCATGGAGAAATTGTAGGAAGGACGAGGCAGGGAGATCGGGGAAGGACTCTAGATCGAAGGACTGCACAGGGCAACCGTCACCTCCATGTGCACAGGGCTGAGCTTAATGCAATTCAGGGTGGTGCACGGGGCGCACCTAACCAGGATGAGACTGAGCAGGTTTTTCCCGGCGGTGGAGGACAAATATGAACTGTGCCAGGGAAGCCCGGCCAACCACACCCACATGCTCTGGTCTTGCCCCAGACTTGTTTGGTACTGGACTTCCTTCGAGACCATGTCCAGGGTTGTGGGTGTGAGGGTAGAAATTTGCCCACTGGTGGCGGTCGTCAGGGTATCAAATCAGTCAGAGCTTTTCATCGAATGAGAAACTGATGCTCTGGTCTTGGCCTCCCTGATCGCCCGCCAAAGACTCCTGTTCAGCTGCTGATCAGCAGCACCAGCCAAGGCTGCAGACTGACTGTCTGACCTGACACAAATATCTCAAGCTAGAGAAAATGAAATGTGCCACCAAATTATCAGAGGAAGTCTTCCACAAAATGGTGAGGTGTTCGACAACTTGTTCCAGGACCTGTTTGGAAACGACGTCCAGTAAAATAGGGGGATGGGGAGAGCCAGGACAGGGAATGAAATAAGGAAGAGAAAGGGGGAGGGGAAGAGCAGGAAGGAGGTGGGAATTAAAGCACCAAAGGGAAATGCGGGACAGGTAGAATAAAAGACAGAGCTGCAAGGGACACAAGGCAACAAAAGAAAGAGCGCATTCAGTGGACACGCCCTCCAGCATGTGTAAGTGCCAGTAGGCAACCAGGGCGGGGGGTGGGTCGCACAACAGTGGGTCGACCGCTGGGAGTACCCAAACAGGGACTCCTCTCTGTAACTATACAAAAGCTCCCTCTCAGGGAAGCACAGCCAGTTATCGGCCCCACATGACTGAGCGAGTATACCAAGGTCTGGCCCAGCAAACGTTCAGCAGCATTTTCTTTGTAAATTACCTTTGTCTGTATTGTGCATGATTATCTTATGACTATAGCTAGCACACAAGCTCCACATAGTGGAAGGATACATCCTATGTCGAGTAGCTAAAACTGCAGTTGCTGTAAACTCTTGTATATGTTTTGATTTTGTCTTGTGATATAAATGTCAAACCTCCAATAAAATATGTAAAAATAATGGATTAACAATTTACCTGCAGCGTAACTTGGATTAGAGCCACTATGATGCCACTACACAGTGTAACTGCTGGTAGGATGTGTCTTCATTGTCCACATAGTAAGCCCAGTCACGAGGGGCGTGGCAGAGTCCAGCAGGGGTGTTTGGCCTGCACGGGGCCATCTTTTACCTCGGTCTTAGCGGCCTTCTGCTGCCTGCCCATACCCAAATTCCTGGTCCTTTTGGTTGAGTGAGGCTGCGTGACGGCTCTCTGGGCTTCTGCAGCAGTGGTCTGTGGTAATGGCCCCATTGCCGGAGGCCCATCTCTTTAGACCTTGGCAAGGCCGAACGGCGTTTGGTCGAACGGCCTAGTTTCAGGACGGCCATGCCTTGGAGTTCCTGGACTCCCTGCTCAGTGCTTTCGTGGGAAATGGCTATCTCGTCTGCCCACTGTGAATCCAGGTGGGTCTCCGAGGGGTTTTCATTGCGTTGCCGTCTCTCAGGGCTTCATTCAACATTGCTCCAAACTCACAAGCTTCAGCCAGTTTGCGCAATCATGCCAATACGTCTTCAGTGGAGTCACTATGGGCCTGGGTGGCCATATGAAACATGAACCAGCGAACGATTATCTGAGGCTTAGGGTTAAAATGTTCCCCCACTAGGGTCACTAAGGCGGCAAAATATCATAGATCTGGTGGATCCGGGTGGCTCAAACTATTTATGATACTGTAGGTTGGTCCACCACAAACAGTGAAATGGTATTATCATTTGCCGTTTGTCCCCAATGATTGCATTGGTCCGAAAAAAATACTGCCTTCGATATACTGCTCCCAATCATCAGTACATGCATCGTATGGCTGCAGTTTTCAAATGTGAAGCATCTCTTCTCGTAGTAGGGGGAGGCCTTTTATGGCCGAAATGAAGTGGTCTGGGTATGCAGCACTCGGTGGCGATGGCAGCTCCACTTAGCCCTCGTCTCCAGTCTAGAATCCGCATAGAGCGAACACGCATGGAACGGTCGGTAGAATGCAACAAATACTGGTTATGTCGCAATACACAAATACTCGCCACTCCCCAAAAGGTCTCCCTCCTCGACCTGCAGCCAGACCGGGGTTTTTATACCATGGGGGTTCCCCCCATTAAAGAGGAAGCCCCATTCCATTACCTGGCAAGTGTATTCCTTGGAGCTCTGTGGGGGTTGTATCAAATTATGATCAGAGCCTCCTCAATTTTCAAGATAATTTTTCTCACTAACCCACTGACAACCTTTTAAGTGATTCTTCTTTATTTTATCATTCCTGTCTCCTCCTTTATATTTACATTGGAAGCATTGTCTCGATAAAACAAATGCAAAACACTTATTAATCCCATTACCTTCACAAGAAATTTTTCTTTGTTATTCCTATTTGGCACCACTCTTCCTTTGCCTACACTTTTACTCATAATTTGTTTATGTACTCTAATTTAAGCTAGTTAGTTAGTTGATTTTTACACAATCCCTCTTTTGCCCCCTTACTCCTTTTTTAAGATCTTCGCAGTACTTTCTTTATTTAGCTTTGTCCTGTACTCTATGAGCCTTATAATTGATATAAGCCTCCCTTTCTCCATTTCATTTTAACCTCTATGTCTTGAATCATCCAGTCCGTCTTGAAACCATCCCCTCTCATATGAATTTGTCTACTTTGCACTTGAAGCACCACTTCGCTGAAGGTCGCTCATTGTTTGGTTACTGTTTGTTAACCAATTTTTTATTCCAGCCCCCTGGGCCAGATCCCTTCTCAATTGATTGAAGTTAGTCTTCCTTCAATAAAGTATTTTAATTCTTGCTTGTACCTTGTCCCTTTCTATAATCGTTCTGAACTTCAGGTTATGATTACTGACCCCCAAAATATACACCCACAGAAACATGCTTCACTTGCCCCATTTCATTACCCACAACTAGATGCAGTAATGTTTCCTCCTTCATTAGGCTGGAAATGCAAAGGTCACAAAAAAAATCTCTTGTATGTATTTCAGGAGTTCCTCTCCCCTTTGCCATTTACATTGTTCCTACTACAGGGTATCCTGTTATTTTTAAAGGAAAGGTTATGATAAAATGGATGCAGAGAAAATATTTTCTCTTGTGGGAAAGAGCATAAATAAAAGTGATCAATAGTAACCAAGAAAGCCAACAGAGAATTCAGAAGGAACTGCTTTACGCCAAAGGTGGTGAGAATGTGCAACTTGCTACCAGAGGGAGGATTGAAGCAAATCGTATGGATGCATTTCAGTGAGGGCTAGACAAGCAAATGAAGGAAATGAATTGAGGGTTATGATGTTAGATTTATGTGAGGAAAGATGTGAGGAGGCTCAAGTGGAACATAAACACCAGCATGAACTGGTTCAACTGAATGGCTTGTTTCTGGGTTATTTCCCATATAATTCGATGTACCCAAGTCTGTATTATATAATGTAATAAAAACAAAGTGCTCGAAAAACTCAGCTGGTCTGGTAGTATCTGTACAGAGTGAACTAACATTTTGAGCCCAATATGTCTCTTCTCTGGAGTTCACAGTGCGTGGGGCACATTTCCATGGTTTTTCAAACTCGAGGTCGATGAGCAGATTTTGGTAAGATATATGAATGTCAAAAAACATGGTTTAGCATGTTGAAAAGAAACCACTTGCTGAGCAAAAATAAAATAATGTCAAATCAATAAATTAATCACTTAATATAAAAAAGGAGATTAATGAAAATAATAATTTGAGTGCAAAAGGGAGAGTGTGTGTATGTCCAGCTCACTCCCAGTCTCAGGGTGTTTCGTCACGCACTCTCACCCACTTTGAGAGTGTGAACATGTGTGTTGGTGTGAGGATGAGGGTGACTGGGTCTGAGCCAGACCTGCACACCTCCCACTCAACCATTGGTCCCTTTATCCAAGTCACTTACATAAATTGTAAAAGGTCAAAGCTCAAACACTGATCTCTGTGGCACTCCACTCGTCACATCCTGCCAACCAGAAAAATACCTTGGCCGGGATTCTCCGAAAATGGGGCTATGTCTCCACACCCGCCGGAAACAGGCGCGGATGACTCCAGACTTTTTTCAAAAAGTCCGGAGTGATTCTCCGGTTTTAAGAGGGATAACAGGGCCCTGGCGTGTGCCGCGCACCTCCTGCTGCCGATACAGGGTCCTGCACTTCCGTCCGCGGGTCCGCGCGGCGGCCATTTACCCGCCGGCCCCAGCGCCACATGGTGGAGCCACACAGTGGGCCAACGTGGAAAAAGATAGGCCCCCTTGGATCGCGCGCGCCCGCCGATTGGTAGGCCTCGATCATGGACCTGTCCGTCGTGGAGGCCCCCCACACTCCCGGAGTCTGATTTCCCCCCTGCGCCCCCACCAGGACGGCTGTGGGCCAGGTTGGAACTCAGCCGGTCGATGGTGGAGAATCGCCGCAGGGGCCTTTTTCAATGGCCGCTGACCTGCGCCGCCCGTGCGTTTGCGGCTGGTGGAGATTCTCCAGAACACGGAGAATCGCGTTGCGTGCCTGAGACCCCATCTCTTCCCCCCCCCCCCCCCCCCCCCCCCCCAAGCGCGATTTCAGCGCGGAAGCTCGGAGAATCCCGGCCCAGGTTCCTCCAAGGGGGTTGGAGGGTCCGTCACATGGAAGCCAGTGCCGCCTGGGAGGCAGTGGCAGCGACTGTCAGCGCGGAGTGTGTCACACGGAGAACCGCAACCCAGCGCCCCAAAAAGCTAAACAAACTGCGCCGGGTCACAAGGGTGAGTTGACATCGATCCCCTGCCACTGGTCCATCTGCCAGCTTGGCCACCTCCCCCACTACAAACCAGCAGTTGGCACCACCCCGAGTACAATACCGCATCTGTGCCCCAGCAAGCCCTGACACCCACCACCGCACCTCACCTATTACTTGCAATATGAGTGGTGGTGTCCAATTTCAGTCAGTGACTGCCATGACTGAGGGCCTCAACTGCATGTCCCAGTAGCTCTGGGACATATCCTTGATGCAGGTGGTCTTTGCCGAGACACTCCAGTATATGTCCCAGTCGTTGTGGACCATGTCCCAGTCTCCGGTGGATCTTGCTGAGGCGCTGCGGAGCATGCCTCAGGTGGACATCCTCATACTGACTACCTTTCCCTGTCCTACAGATGTTACTACTTGGACCACAACAGGATCCACCCCTCCCACTGCAAGTTCCTCTCCAGCACTGAGCAGATACCCATAACCCTGGCACCAGGACAGGCAACACATTCTGAAATCTCGCACTTTGCTTCATAGTGGCCTATACACGCACCCCTCCTATGCTCAGGATGTGCATTGAGCCTCCTGAGTTATTGTTTCATCTGGAGGGTAGGGTGAATACCCAGTGGATGATCCTGAAAGTTGGGGATGCACTTACTTTGCTCAAATGTATCAAATCATTAAATCTTTTCCTTCACCCCCTCCAGTTTCTGTGCACTCTGCTGACTGTGGCAGCTCAAACCAGGCCCGATTAGTCTCTCAGGGTAGCCTCCTCTTGCTACTCTCCAGGAACCAAACCTCCTTCCTCTCCCTTACACCCTCCAGGAGGACTTCCAGATCTCCATCAGCGAATTGAGAGCTTACCCTGTCCGGGTTCCAGCTGTCTGTCTTTCCTGAGACTTTCCATGGTGTTATATTTCAAACAGACAGTATAGCAGTGAAACAGTAATAGCTGCTGTGTTTCGATAAAACAGTCCCGACTCCACTAATTAGCCACCAAACCTGTCTCCAGGCCAATTAAATAGATGCCCCATGAAACAGACTTTTTAATGGAGCTGGTGCGGGACCTGGACACTGTCCTAAGTTCTGTTTCCTGCCCCGGAGGGAAAATCCTGCCTGATTTGGGTTCCTAAATATGAATGATTTATTGTGTAGTGTTGCTCGTTATGCTCTCCTTAATTTGCTCTGTTTTAATTATGCTTGCTGAAGAGTCGCCTGGTATCTTTTCAATACGGCCACAAGGTTCAAAACCGAATACTGATCAAAGACTCGATACACCAGTTAGTAAGTTTGAAATCAATGCACATTTATTTACACATACAGTCAATTATACTCATGCACAAACTCTACTCACTAAACTACAACTACTACTAAAAGCCTATACTTAGCTTCGGGTGCCCACTCAGTCAGAGGAACAATGGCCGTTGTCTGGTTCTGAGGCTGCTGGCATCGAACTGGTATAGAATAGTAGCTAGGAGCGCCTATCTCGTAGCGTGCGTTGACTTTAGAATTACTTGGCTGGTGCTTGTGTTGCACGTTTTACTTGAGTGTATTACGCGTTTATTGGAGTGTATTAACACGCCTCCGTTTAAAGGCCGTGTGCTTAACACTACTACAGCTCTGTGTGTGTATTTTCAGCTCGGAGTCGCCAGGTGCCGTATTTAGACACCTCACAAGTATTTCAAGGTCAGGTTCAAAGTAATAAAACTATACACCGATTAGTAAGTTCAAACGATTAATATTTATTATACAAATATAATAAATACGCATGCATACGCTAAAGACTAATACTTATTTCTACTATTAAATGACTAAACACTTATCTAAGTAGGAACCAGCAAGGTCAGGGGACAAGGCCTTTGTTCCTTTCTGGGCTGCACCTTCTGTTCGCTAATAGTCGAATAATGTATAAGCAATGCCGGGTTCACGTAGCGAGCGTCGTTTTGGCACTTACTGAACGATGGCTGGTGCTCAACGGCTGGTGATGGGAGACAGGATCAACGGCTGGAGTCGGAGTCAGGATACAACAGCAGATCTGGGCCGGAGTCAAAGCAGCAGTCCAAGCCGGAGCACAAAAACAGCAACGGAGCCGGAGCACAACAGACAGAACCATGTGCGGGGTCTACCTTTATAGGTCCCCCAATGCCCGTGCCTTTTCGGGCGGGCCTCTACCTGCCATGTATCGATTGGGTCATTTCCCAATCGATATCTTACAAATCCCCCAATCTGAGGGTCTCTTCTCGATGGCTGGGGCGGTCTCTAGGGTCTTTTGTGATGGATACTTCTGGTGCCGTTTCGTCTGGGCGTCCACTCAAAGTATCCATTCAAACCCAAATGTTGCTATTGTGTGTGCCCAGATCTGGATCGCCTCATTACTATGCAAAGCGTTTTGCTATTTACACCTTTGGTTGAGATCTTTCACCTGGCCATAAACTAGTTTCGATACGTGCAGAATGCTAATTAGCCTTTGCAGACTGCTAGTCCTGGCTAAGACTGTTTTCTCCCTACAGCCTTAGCAGTTCTCAATTTTGTTAGCCCAGTGTCCATCTTAGGTGGCTACACTTGGCGGGTCTCTCGTCGCTGAGAGCCAAGGCCAAGATGAAGGTGAAGAAGAAGAGAGCGATCTGTCTTTGGGGACTCCTCTTTATACCCCAAAGGGGCTTCACGCTCTTTTGGGCGGTTCCTGAACTTGGCCCCAATTAATTGGACCATGTCCTAATCATTTGTATGGATTTCTCCAATAAATGGGTCGTTGCTTGATCACTGGGCGGGTCCTGGGTGACCGTTGGCCAGCCTTTGTTTAAGTCTCCACTGGCGCTGGGGAGTCTGCCCTGGTACCGATTGCTTAAATGTTTCTCTTTTGTCCCCGGAGATAGCTCATTACTATGCTAATGGCTTGTAGTATCGGTTTTGTCTGGGAGCTACAAACTCCAATCCACAGGCAAACCTTGCACCTGCTTGTTTTCTTTGCACTGTCCAATTTTCCCTTTACTCTTTGCAAGTGTCCATTTTGAAATCGGGACGTGGCCACCCCAGGTGGCTACAGTAGTCTGTGCACAATAAGTTAAATAATTCTCCAGAGTCCTTCGTGCTTCATAAATATTAAATTGCTCTGTATTTGGACATCTGATCTATTAAATTCCAGTTGTTTTATGTCTTGTTTTTAAAACTGTTTTCAGGCCTGTTTAACATGATAAATGCCACAATTAGAGATTGTGCTTCCAATTTTTTGTTTGAACTTCGCAAAACACAACCAAATGCTTCCAGTTGGAATCATCTGAAGTGCCAAAAGAACTTTAATCTCTAGCATTGTATCTTTGATCAAGTAAATTGCCTGCAGAGAGCTATTGGTTATTTAAAGACCTATGCTCCTCACTTTGCTGTAATTAGAATAATGAACTGCTTCCATTCTACTAGATAGACGAGTTATTAGGTTACAAAGCTGACTGCAATTTGTACTGTGTCTCTCTCATGTTATGTGAACAAAAGAAAACCATCTACTTGTAGCACCTCTGTTTTAACAGAGGACATTTTTAGTCTTGGGCAAAGGAACTGGACAATGAATTAGAAGTAGCCTGTTTATATTACAGTATACCTGGTTCTAATTTTGCTTTTTCTTTGACAATCTATGTGATTTGAAGCTATTTTGATCATTTAAAGCAGGAAGCTAGAGATATAATTGAAAGTTTTTCCTGACAACCAAATTAATTTGGGGCTATTTTGTATTTTAGATTTGGCATGTTTAGAGCAGGCAATTCTGTTATTATTAGTATTGCAATATTCTAGCAGATAACCGGGAAGCAATCCCGCCAGCTATTAAAAATATTAATAAACATTGATCGAGTTTAGATGTCTAAAGCTTGGGGCAAGGTCTTCCATGGAGTGGCAATCACAGTCAGATTGTCACTCCGCTCCTTTTCACTTCCCTTAGTCGGAAGCTGAACATTTCTTGCCTGACCTTCCAATTCAGGTCTGCTAAGAAATGTGCAGCCTACAGACTGCTGGGAGTCTTCTGTGCAGTGCAGCCGTGTCAGGGGAAGTGAAGCCACGCACCATTTTTAGGCACAAACAGCCGTAAAGCAGCCAAGCTTAAAGGTCCTTGACATTTTAAGAAATGGAAGAAGGTAAGTGGTTGGAAGGGTGAGGGGGTTGGCTCTCTAGCCGCCAGTGTCTGGGGGACGCCCCTCCGGCTGCCGGTGTCCATGGGACCCCCCTCCCGCTGCCGGTGTCCAGAGGACACCCCTCTGGCTGCCGGTATCTGGGAGATATACAGTGCAGAAACTTGGGAAACAGCAAGAAAAAAGGAACAATGACTAGATACTAATGAGGTAAGGGTACTGAAGTAGATGTGGGAAGTAATGAGAAAGGACAAAATCAGGAAATAAGCAACCGGGGATCAGGTCAATATCGTGGAAGCATCTAAAAAGGTAATTGAGAAGAGATTGAAATGGTATCGTCACCTGTTGTGTAGAAAGAAACTAAATCTGGTCAGTTGTGTAATGGAATGGCATTGGCAGGAAGAAGGTGAAGAGGACAGAAGTATGCGATGGGGGAGATTTGAACACACTGGGACAGGAAGCGGAATGGGTGGCTGTCAGGTGGAGATGAAAATGGGTGATTGACCACCATTCTGGTGACCCCAAGTAAAATGGGAGAAGTTGACAGAAGAAGATATCCTTCTGAAAATAAATGAATGTTAAACACAAGTCTTCTGATCTCGATGAGACAGATTCAATTTTGTACTGTGGAATTATTCAGCTGAAAGATTTTTTTTCTGTACTTCTAGATTTTTGGGATAACTTTTGTAGTGTTGTATTTGATATTCACTGAATTCAACAGAAATAGGGGGCTGGATTCTCCAATAATGGGGATATGTCACAACGCCAGCATAAAAACGCTGGCGTTTCACTCTGGACTTTTCTTAAGAAAGTCCTGAGTGATTCTCCTACTTGTAGGGGGCTTGCAGGGCCTCAAGAGTGCTCCTCGCAGCTCTGGCTGCGGATACGGGTCCCCGCACTTCCGGTCGAGAGTCTACGCATGCGCACGGCGGTGGCCTGCAGCGGCCGCCCCGTGGGACATGGCGGACTCGGACCACTGAGCGGCATCAAAAATGTAGGCATCCCCCCGCGATGGCGTGCGCCCGCGGGTCCGTGACGCCCATAACGCCCCCCCCCCCAAACCAGGGCAGCCGTGGACTGAGTCCGCAGCCACCACCCGAGGTTCCCGACAGCCGACAGGTGGTTAGAACCACGCCGTCGGGAACTCGGCCAATTTTGCGCGGAGAATCATGGGGGGAGGGGGTGGCCTCTGTCAATGGCCCGTGAGAGACTCCCGGCGGCACCAGTCCCGATTTCTGGGTAAACGGCCATTCTCCACCCCCGTGCCGAACGCGATTCCGGCGCGGAGGCTCGGAGAATCCAGCCCAGGGTGTCTTTCAACAATTCTAAATCTACACAAGTTTGAATATGCTCAAATATATGGGGCTAGATTCTCCGTCCTGCCGTGCCACATTTCTGTTTCAGCACGCCGGCGCAATGCTCTGTTGCACCAGCCGGTCAATGGGGTTTCCCATTGTGGGGCAACCTCATGCCATCGGAAAAGCCCCGGGCGTGCCGGCAAAATGGAACATCTCGCGGGCAAAGAATCCAGCCCAGGGTCTTCATCTATTTATTTCCTGTTAGCATGCCATTTATTAATATAAATGTTAATTTCAATTTTCCCTTTTGAGTACCAGATTTACTTACGTAGCACTGATATTTTTTCCAGTGTGTTCAAAGAGTTAATAAATCAATAGATGTGTTCTTATACTTACGGTTTAAAAAAAGATGGGAAGCACAACATCAAACAAGTCATATTCCTATCAGTTATTGTGAATATCAAATGCTGAAATAACAACCATTCTCTCTGCATATGTAACAATTTTAGGACAGTTTCTGCAGTTTGTCCTCCAGCTCATTACAGCTTTGGTCCAAAAATTGGCAAAAGAGCGGAACGTGAGGTTAGAGTCATTGCTGCTTTTGACCAAGTGTGGCATTAGGAAACCTTGACAAAATCGAAGCAGGAATCTTTATGGAGCACACAAAAGTGGGAAACAGGTGATTAGGTAGGGTGAAAAATATTGATTTCCTGAAAGCGGGTTGAGAAGCTGTGATAAAGGCAGTGGTTTGTTTGTGACATAGAACAGTTTTCAATAAAATCTTAGGGATAGCGTCAGCAGCACATGAGAATCTCATGGCACTCGGTTCACGATAATATAAAGATAACATGCACCAGTCAGCTTTATGCAGTTGTGACAAAGGTAAGCAGACTTCCATGTTAACTTCTGTGACACAGGGTGTTGAAAGATTGGTCTTTGGGTACAAGGGAATGCGGTTTTGCATCCTGGGTGTGGTGGGCCTATAAGAGGATGTGGGAGATGGTTCATCCAGGGATTGAAAGATGGATGAAAGGCCTAAAGGGTAGGGTTGGTGCTGTCGAATTAAAGTGCTGGGTGGCAGAGGGAACAGTCACAGCCCATGGGGGAAGTTATACTCCATACCGGGGCAGGTCCAGAGTCCTGTTTGGATATTGGAAGGCCTCATGGAGGGTTACAGATGTGATGAAAATCATAGAGGAGGATAACGGTAGAATCCAGGGCTAAAGTGGGGATTGGGAAGGACACAGGTGGAGACACTGGGGAGAAACTGCATGTGCGGGAAAATGCAGATAGACTCCAGGGCAACAGAGATGGAAGGGGTGGAGAAAAGGTTAAATTGGGTGGGTAAAGGATGACTGGAGCACGTGTTTGGATAATGGGAGGGGTGGAAGGTAAAGGATCGGTTTGTAATGTGACTCACACCATTGCCTGTGGCTCGTTGTAAAAGTACGTTCGTATGCAAGGATTTTAGATTGAAATGGGAGAAGGGGTTTTTGTTGGGTGGATTTCACATTATGCATAATTGTTGCCGTATCTATGGCTGTGTTCTTTTCACAGTGTAATTACTGCTATAAACATAGGTTTCTTTCACCCGATTTTCCTGCAACCTCGGAAGCAGAAGGAGAGAATGCAAAGAAGGAGAGCTCTTTCTGTCTAAAAACAGAGAGGCCGCATCAGCAGGCAGAACCTGAGAGGGGGCTGTCTGGATGCAGATATCCAGGGAAGGCATCATCCAAGATTGCCACTAGTGAATCAACACAGCCAGAGGACACGATCAAACTGCCTCCAGATGGCAGAGGTGATGCCAGAAAAATTGAAAATTTGCCAGTTTTTTTTCCCACTATGGTCTAAGTGCTACCCTGAGATCAAAAGGTGAGCTAGAGGCAGTGTTCAAGGTGGTGGGTGTCCTCTGAAAGTGTGGGCCCTTGAGGGCTCCAGCCTACTGAAGTATCCTGTATTATTCCGCCTTGCTTTCTGAAGTTGTTGGTGTCAATGGTGGAGGGGGAATGAGGAAACACCGCTAACTCTGGGTTGTCCTAAGATGAAGGCCCCGGTGCTGTTGGCACGTGTTCCTCCTCCATGTGCGTGCATGATGACATCTCCTTGTCTCCCTGATAGCAGGGGGCTCCTGAAGGGAGTTTCAGGTGCCTTGTTGGCACCTTCCCCACTGCTGCACTGACCCCATGACTAGACCAATGGAATGTAGGTCTGAGTGTAAATGGATCAAATGCTTGACCTGGCTCTCTCTGGCAGTTGCCATTCTTTCCATGAATTAGCCATGTGCTCATGCCTCAACCTTATGTTCCTCTGGCCTCTGCTGTATGTCCAGCAGGGTTCTTGTGGCCACATCCAGAGAGACCCGGACTCGGCAGGTGTCTGGTCCCAGCAATCTTCCGATCGTTTGGGAACCCAGCTGTCCCATTCGCCCTTAGCTGCTGGAATGTGCCTGTGGTGTGTTCACCAGATTGTTCTCTTGAATCTATATGTGACCCCTTTGTGGACTGTGGGGTGTAACTGTGCTGGAGGAGATGGGTGAAGAGGCTGATGACGCTGCATCGTCTGGGGAAATGGCTGCTTCATTCCCAGTTGTGGATCTGGTGACGTCTGGTCCTTGGATGGAGATGATCTGTACAGTAAAAAGAATTGGATTAAGAATCATCACAGTTTGAGCCCTTCACATTTTAACACATTCATCCCATATGCCCATTTTCCAACAGTAGGATGGTCGCTTCACCCTCCTTACATCTGGCAGAACTAGCCTCTCCATCTGCCACCGATCACACTCCCCCCTTGACTGTAATCTCCATTGCCGCTTCCTCGGTGGCTGAAAGGAGCCTCATGTCTGTATCTCCTTCTCCTGTGCATCTCCTCTCCCTACCACCGTGGGTCTGCTTGTCCTGTATGACAAAGTGCAAAGTGACATGTCAAGTAACTCCTAACTCCCTTGTCTGCATGCATCCCCATCACAAATATGGGCCTGCCTCTTGAAAATTGCATCCAAGTGCACACCAAAGGCAAACCACCAAGCTTTTTGACCTCAATTGCCATGTGGCAATAAGACTGATCATGCATTTATCTTCTGGCATAGCTGCCAACTTCCACATAAACATTTTTGTGACCACACTAGAGACTCCTATTGAAGGAGTGACACAGGCACTTACTTTTGTGATCGAAACAGGTAATTGACCCATTTACTCCACTTGACCCAGGTTCAGCACATGACCCCACAATTGCTCACCACCTCTGCCACCTCTTTCGGGGCTGACTTTGTGTGGTGGGATGGCCCCTTGATGCTATTTTTAAGAAAGAGGACTTCCTATCTTTCCCTGACGGCCTGAAGGAGATCCTGCAGGGAAGCATGGCTGAACTGTGGGGCACGTTTGCCTTGAGAGTAAAATATTTCTGCAAAGGTTATGCTATTCTCAGCATGTGGAACATCTTGAAAGGAATGTACATACTCCCTGTTTAAACAGGAGGCTCTTCAATCGGCTGTTAGTTAATAGCAGATAGTTAATTTTCAGCTGATGGCAGTTGTAACCACTGAAAAGATCTTCCTGCTGCTAAATCGCACATTCACATGCGTTCCCTTGGCACTTTGAATTTTATTCTAATCACAAAAAGAGAGGAAGCAGAAGTTCGCACAGTCCTGTTACGAAGTCGGAACTAACATGCTGTTGACAAAATCCTGGCTGAAGTCAATGCGAATCATGGGGGGAAATCTTTCCATTGATTGGAATCATAGCTCGCAGGCAAAGATAGTTGTGGTTATTTGAGGCCTAACATCTCTGTCCCAGGACATTGCTGCAGGAGTTCCTCCGATTAGTGCCCGAGACCCAACTATGTCCAGCTGCTTCACCAATGACATTCCTGCTATCAATGTACAGTACCATTTGCAACTCCTCAGATACTGAAGCATTTGTGTCCATATGTAACAAGACCCGGACAGCATTTAGGCTTGGGGTGATGACTGGCAAGTAACATTTACACTACACAAGTGGCAGACAATGCCCATCTTCAATAAGAAAGAATCTAACCATCGCCCCATGACACTTAATGCCATTACCATTGCTGAATTCCCTAATATCAATATCTAGGGGTTACCATTGACCAGAAACTGAACTGGACTAGTCATATAAACACTGCCACCACTAGAATAGGTCCAAGGCTGGAAATTCTGAACCAAGTAACTCATCTCCTAAACCCCTTCCTTGTCTGTTCACCATGTACAATGCACACGTCAGGAGTGCAATGGAATACTCTCCACTTGGCTGGATGAGTGCAACTCCAACAGCAGTAAAGAAGCTCAACACCGTCCAAGACAAAATAGCCTATTTGGTTGGCACCTCATCCACCACTGGTAGCAGTTTGTTCCATAATACAGGATTGTGGCAGCTCGAGACATACACTGGAGACTCTCAGTAGTTAACAAAGGGGTTTCTTGATGAAAGGCAAAGGCAGTTAAGTGACGGGCACAGAACAATAGGTCTTAACACTTCGGCTCCCTGGTCTATGCTCCCAGGGCAACCTCCTTTTTGGCCAGGGTTCCTGTGCGATTAGCCCCAAGCTGGTCACATGGTCCATGGCGCCCGCCCCCTTAAATGGGCTGCGCTACCACTTTTTTATTCCCAATTAAGGGGCAACTTTTAGTGTGGCCAATCCAGCTACCCTGCACATCATTTGGGTTGTGGGGTGATAACCACGCAGACACGGGGAGAATGTGCAAACTCCACATGGACATTGACCCAGGGCCGGGATCAAACCTGGGACCTTGGCAGTGTGAGGCAACAGTGCAAACCACTGCACCACCGTGCCACGCATGGGCTGCGCTCTGACAAGGATGCATTGCAGATCCTTCAATAGCACCTTTCAAACTTCTGCCTTACCACTTAGAAGGACAAGAAGCAGAAGACACATGGGAACACCCACACATCATCCTCACTCAGCACTAAATCACTGTTCCTTCATTATTGCTAGATCAAGACGCTGGAATTCCCTTCCGGAGAGTATTGTTTTTTTTAAATTTACAGTACCCAATTATTTTTTTTGCCCCATTAAGGGGCAATTGAGTGTGGCCAATCCACCTAACCTGCACATCTTTGGATTGTGGGGGTGAAACCCACGCAGACATGGGGAGAATGAATCAGGGCCGGGATTCTACCCGGCTCCTCAGCGCCGCAGTTCCAGTGCTAACCACTGCACCACATGCCGCTCTTCCTGACAGTATTGTTTTAAATGGGTTGAACTGCAGTGGTTCATGAAGGCGGCTCACCACCACCACCACACCTTAAGGACAATTATGGATGAGTAACAAATGCTGGCCTTGCCAGTGACACCCACAACCTCTGAAAGAATAAGAAACATATTTGACAATGCCTTGGTGTACTTCCCAGCAACTTTCATAGCATCACAAAGTGTTAGTTTTTGTTGATCCAGTATCTGCCCCATTTAAAGAACTGTTTTGTGTTTTATTTATTCTGGACCTTTTTTGCTACATTTCTCAGTTCAACCTAACAATATGATTTTAGCCTGCTATCTAATTGATTATTTTTATCGTACAAAATAAGTAATCATTAGTTTAATTAATTTTGAATGTGCTATTCCTCCTTCCAGTAACTCGATTTTCAGATAGAAGGGAAACATACTTGAGTCATAACTTTTGTGTTTTTTGAAACATTTGTTGGCATCTATTTCAGCATAATATAAACCCATTTGTAGTCTGGTGATGTGCACTCCAAATAAAATAGTGGAACTCGTATTATTGAAATTCAAGAATTAAAAAACACTAATCTGTATCTTGCAGGCAAAAAAGATGATGAATATGAAGAGAAAAAAGATATCAAGAAGAGAATTAAAGAACTTAAAGTTTTAGATCCAAAGACAGCACAGAACCTCTGTAAGTGTGAGCCTGCATGATGCTTAATTACCTCATAATTTAAATTCTGTTTCAAAATAACAAAGTACATATCTTTGACACTTCCAACAATTGCTTCTGTAGCCATCTTTCTTGGATCTTTTCGGATGCCTTATGAGGAAATCAAAACGATTATTTTGGAAGTGGATGAAGAACAATTGACTGAATCTATAATCCAGGTATTTTTTTAAAGTCTTATTCAATATTTCCTGAATTCAGTTTTAACTTTGCCTTGAGAGCATAATTTCATGTTACCTATGACATGCTTGATTCTAACACTGATCATTGATGCAAAGCATTACTTTTTATAGACTTGGTTTCATGAAAGTTGGTATACTTTTGAAACTATACGAGAAAAATATTGCATCTCTTAATAATTTTCTTGAAATTTATGTATATTGGGTGTGTTAAAAGAATTGAAAAAGTTTGTTAGCGAGTAACAATATTGTTAATTTAGTCACAGTCATAGTAATTCTGTGGTAAAAGTCTAATGTATGGAGCAGTTTATAAGAGTAACCCCAGAGGCAGGTTTGTGTAACTTGGCAATTGAAAATATAATGCAATATATCAGTCATTATTAACCTGTCACATTCTCATAAATATTGTTAACTTTTAGTCTATTAGAAATTGTGCCAAAGCACAAATATTGGAAATTATTTTTTAAAACCCACTGCATGTATGAGCTATATATTGATCAGTTATAAATATAAAAACAATAACATTTCAATGTAACCACCTCACTGGCAAAAACGTTATGTAAATTAAACTGAAAGCAAAAGGTTGCATTAATCGAATAAAGGATTATTAATTTCAATGTTGTGCATTGCAAAATTATGTTGGACAGTATTTTATGAATTAATATTGTTAGCGGGAGAGGATCTCAAAGAAATCACTCAACGCCCAGGGCTGTTGGCCCTCGCATCAAACGGTTTATTTCACCAGCGGGAAGATAAAGTTAAAGTCCCAGACCATCTCTCCAACAAATAAATGAAAATACCATTCTGATACATTTTTCAAAACAGCGACACAGCCCATTTCAGCTGGACCTTGTCCAATAAAATTGGTTACACATTACATACATTAGTTATATATCCAATTAAATTTGACATTATGTAAAGTGGGTTGGTACCTTACCAGCCCCTAACTTCATGAAGAAGTCATTCATACTCACTGTTAAAGTTATCTTTCCTGCCTGCACCTGGAGACCTTGGGCTGGCGAGGATACATACTGCTCTTTGTCCTGTGGAGCTGTTATCACTTGTTGGTGAAGTACTCCCTGGAATCTCCCATGTCTGTTTCCCATTCAATGCCTTGATATGAATCATTCTTGTCTCCCTGACAAACTCTGCTGTCTGTAATTAAATGATGTTGTTGATACCAGTTTGCAACTTAACCCAGCTAATGGTTGTTCAGGAATGTGGCTAATTCCGCTAAAGGCCATTCTGTGTCTTTATCATAGAATTTACAGTGCAGAAGGAGGCCATTCGGCCCATCGAGTCTGCACCGGCTCCTGGAAAGAGCACCCTACCCAAGGTTAACACCTCCACCCTATCCCCATAACCCAGTAACCCCACCCAACACTAAGGGCAATTTTGAACACTAAGGGCAATTCATCATGTCCAATCCACCTAACTTGCACATCTTTGGACTGTGGGAGGAAACCGGAGCACCCGGAGGAAACCCACGCACACACGGGGAGGATGTGCAGACTCCGCACAGACAGTGACCCAAGCCAGAATTGAACCTGGGACCCTGGAGATGTGAAGCGATTGTGCTATCCACAATGCTACCGTGCTGCCCACTTTAGTACTTTAGTATTGCTAATATCTTTAGTATTGCTAACTCAGCTAACAGCCATATTGTTTAACTTTTAATTGTATGTCTGTCCTAAACTATTGTTAGTAATTCTTAGGTTAGAAAATCACACACATTGTTTATACGCTCTGTTCCTACAAATTGCCTCTTATACAGGCATCTAAGCCAATGGGTACCTTTTGTCTAAAAACCTTCTTTCTAAATCTGACTTCAACAATATCATATTTTGAAACCGAAATGAAACTCAAATCAACTATTATTTTGTCCTGGAATGCTCCAAGATCTCTGCTGTGTCATGAATATCTTTAGCCTTTGCCCAGACCATGACCCATGAATGAAATCTAACTGTTGGCATCATATACAAAACAGATTTTTAACTTGAAATTAAAGCATCTGTTCACTAATAAAGAGAATTGTTATTGATTCACAGGAGCCACACTTGATTGGTGGTTAACACAACATTTTCACTTCAATTAAACATTCAGTAGTTGTTGGTGAACAATCAGTTCCAGATAAACTGTTCAAGAAGATTTTTCCCTTTAGTAGTTATTGTTATATATACATTATTCATTTATTTATAAAATTTATACTGTCAATTTAGCATATGACCAGCACAATTTTTCTACGCTGAAGTTGCATGTAGTTGTTTGTTGGCTACAAATATTATTTCCCCAATGATACTGCTTACCATATATGGGGCTTCAGTTCTGCTCTGCTGCCAGAATGGCCCCCAATTCTCCTTTACTCAAGTATGTTTACAATGCTGCCTGATTAAGTTCCTAGATATGCTCCTCTGCTTGAGCAAGTTGCTAAATATGCTGAATACAATTTTGTGTTGTAGATTGAGGCATCTCCGTGCACTGATTCTACTTAGTTTCATGTCAAAGGTGAAATTGTTGTTGGTTTCTTGTCTTTTTGAGCTGGTATAATTATATTAATTCAATTATTACAGATGTTTGATTTGTTTATTATAAATTCTATGGAGCTACACGATACTGAATTTACAGTAAGCGTTGTCATTGCAACTGTATTAACATATTTTAATAAATCATTGGCTCACCTTTCTGGATTTACCCATGATTTGATTCCTATGTATGAAATGTTTATGAAAAAGATGCAAAATATCAGATGAAGTGTATGCATCATAGTGTGATTGTTAAAATGTGCCTTATTCTAGCTCTTTGATATGTCAACAGAACTTGGTGAGCCACTTACCAGAACAAGAGCAGGTGCTTACCTTGGCACGTTTCAAGAATGATTACAATAGCTTGTCTGAACCCGAGCAATTTGGAGTAGTGGTGAGTATTCTGTGCACCAGAAATTCCCAAATTGTCCCATTAAGCTTCTTTGAATGATTTTCACAAACTGTTGAGTCATTCCCCATAGAAAATAGTTTTCCATTCATATTTAATGTTTGTTTTATGTTTTATTTATCTTCATTAATATAAAGCTGCATTATTTTCTGGTGATATGAATGTCTGTTGTGACATTTTTGCTTGTAATATCAAATAGCAATTTACTTGCCGATAAATTTGATTCGGCAGGTGATAGAGGGATTCCCTAAGTGCACCTCGCTTTCCAACCAGTATTCAATTCTGAATAATTATGAGTGAAGGTTCCTCTGGGGAATGCAGCCGGGGCCAACTCCATCTCACCATGGCTGGTTTAGCTGTATGCAAAAGCAAGAGGATGATTTGGAAATCTACAATGATCGGGATTCGATTGTTAGAACAGACAGGTTTTCAGTGGTCGCAGATATGAATCTAGAATGGTATGTTAGGGTCAAAGAGGTCAACAGCAGCCTGCACCAGTCATTCTCTAGCACTTGGTCCGCAGCCTTGTATGTCTTGGCATTGCAAATACGCATCCATATACAACTAAATATTATGAGGGTCTCTGTTTCCACCACCTGTGTGAAAAAAGCTTTTCCTCACATCCCATCTAAACCTCCTGCCCCCTGGTCATTGCTACCATCACCAAGGGGGAAGGTTTCTTCCTGTCTATCTATGCCCATAGAATCATCAAGGAGTTACACCCCTGATGTTGGGGGTCAAGGATGTCCCTGAATTGCTACAAAGTTCTTAGTGGGGATGGTGAACAGCCAACTGCCATGGTCCATACCTGTATTAACAACATAATTAGAAAGTGGGACGAAGATCTGCAGGCAGATTTTAGGGAACAAGGAAAGACATTAGCAAGCAGGATTTCAAAGGTGATAATCTCCAGATTACTGCACACAGTGAGTATAGAAATGGGAAGTTAGGTCTGGGTCAGCATCCAAGGTGGGTCGTGTCAGGACTAAGACGGTAAAGAAAGCCCCCGAGTGATCACTGAAAAGTATTACACCCGCCTCGGCAATGACTTCCACAGCAACAAGAGGGTCTGCGAGAAGATTGCCATCATCCCCAGCAAGAAACTTCACAACAAAATTGCAGGGTATGTGACACACTTAATGAAGCAAATTCAGGGTGGGCCTGTCAGAGGCATCTCCATCAAACTGCAGGAAGAAGAGCGGGAGAGGAGGGATAACTATGTCCCAGGGGATTCTGCTCTGGATCAGGAGGTGATTGAGGTGGACCCAGATACCAAGGAGATGCTGAAGCTGCTGGACTTTGGTAGCTTGTCCAATCTGCAGGTCACACAGCCGTTGGTAGGAGTGGCCTTCAGGAGCCCAAGAGTCTAAAAATTATTTGTACTACAATGCTCTATCATTTAAAAAAAAAGACAAAAATGAAAAAAAAGAAATGGGAAGTTAGGATAGATAAATGCGTGGCTGGGAGATGGTACAGGAGGGAAGGGCTTTTGAGTTCTTTGGGAGGTGGTATCTGTACAGGCCAGATGGTCTATACCTGAACAGAGCTAAGACCAGTATCCTTATGGGGCGATTTGTTAATCATCATAGAATCATAGAATTTGAAGTGCAGAGGGAGGCCATTCGGCCCATCAAGTCTGCACCGGCTCGCGGGCGGCGAGCGAGGAGGTCGCAGGGAGAGGGGCTCCCGCAAGCGCCAGGAAGGAACCCCCCCGACAGGCCGGACGGCGGAGGAGGAGCGGGCGGCAACGGCGGAGGAGGAGCGGGCGGCAACGGCGGAGGAGCGGGCGACAACGGAGGAGCGGCGGGCGGCAGCGGCGGGCGGCAGCGGCGGGCGGCAGCGGAAGAGGAGCGGGCGGCAGCTGAGGAGGAGCGGGCGGCGGCGGAAGGCGGAGGCGAGGAGCGACGGCGACAGGGAGGCCCAGCAGCGGCAGGTCCAACCCCTCTCTCCCCCCCCCCCCCCCCCCCACGCGGGCCGGGAACGGTGCGGTAGCGGCGGGCCCTCTTCCCCCCCCCAAACCAGCAGCGGGACACCACCTTCCCCCCCCCAATCAGCAGCGGGGACACCAACTCCCCCCCCCCCCCCCCCCCAACCAGCAGCGAGGACACCAACCCCCCCCCCAACCAGCAGCGAGGACACCAACCCCCCCCCCCCCCCAACCCCAACCAGCAGCGGGGACACAAACCCCCCCCCCCCCAACCCCCCAACCCCCCAACCAGCAGCCCCACTCGCCCCTCCCCCTCCCCCCTCCCCCTCCCCCCAACTGCAGTGACCACCACGTGGCAAGGACAAAGGGGGACTCTCTCTCTCTCTCCTGGGCGAGTGGAGAGAGAAAACAAAAGAAAAAAGAGACTTATATTTCTGTTCTTTTTTTAAAATAAAAACCCAAAAGAAAACTGGTAAAGAGAAAAGGGGTGAAATAAAGGGGTAAAGGAAAGAAGGGGGGAAATAAATTTTTCATTTTAAAAAAAAAATATATACATATATTTTTATATATATATAAATAAAATTAAAATAGGGTGCGGAAAAGGGGGAAAAGAAGAACAAGGAGAGAAGAAACGATGAAGGGGAAGGGGGAGAAAAAAATGCCAGAAGGGACCCAAGAGAAAGGGGGCACCGGAGGTGGACGGGGCAAAGGGCAAACCAGCTTGGGCGAACGAGTCAACACGCGAAGCAGCGGGAAGAATGTATCGCCGCATCCAAAAGGGCTGGACGGGCGGGCAACCTCTCCCCTGGGGTTAGAGGGGGGCGTGAATTGGAAGGAAGCCATTGCAGAGGTGGTGAGGGAGCAGCTGCAGGCAATCAAGGCAGAGTTAAAAGCAGACACAGAGGCCGCAGCACAGGCAGCAATGACCAGGGCCATGTCAGGGGTGCAGCAGGCTCTGACCAGAATGGAGGAGAAAGTGGATGCCCAAGGGAAGATACTGGAAGCCCACGGGGCAACCATTAAAGAGCTGGAGAAGGCAGCGACTGACGTGAGCGACCGGGTCATGTCCCTGGAGAGGGAAATGGCGAAACTGAGTGCAACACAGGGGAGCCTGAAGGGCAGGGTAGACGACCAGGAGATCAACTCGAGAAGGCAAAACATTAAGATAGTGGGCCTGCCAGAGGGGATAGAGGGTAGAAAGCCCACAACATTCGTGGCTGCGATGCTGGGCTCCTTAGTGGGGCGGGAAACTTTTCCCACCCCACCGGAAATGGACAGAGCTCATCGGTCACTGCGCCCGAAGCCCAAGGAAGGGGAAAAACCGAGAGCAGTTATAGCCAGACTGCACCGGTACCGGGATAGGGAGACAATCCTGCGCTGGGCCAAGGAGAATAGAGCCTGCAATTGGGACGGGCACGCCATCAGAATCTACGAGGATTTTGGAGCGGACATAGCTAAGAGACGGGCGGAGTTCAACAGAGCGAAAGCAGCTCTCTATAAGAACAAAGTACGTTTTGGTATGCTGTACCCAGCAAAACTCTGGGTCACATACCAACACAAGGAATATTTCTTTACAGCCCCTGCCGAGGCGAATAGATTCGTTGAGGAGCACGGGCTGGAAAAACGCCATGGGAAGTAGGGACGAGGGGCCCATGGCAAGGAGATACGTCATGCCGACGGGGGGGTGGGGAGGGGCGAGGCAAAGCCAGCCCCCTCCCCCCTGGCAGGAGCACCCAGGAAAAACAACCCAATGCCCAAGGGCCCGCTCCAGGTGGGAGGCCAGGCCCCGGCACGAGGGAACGGGAGTACTGGAGAGGGGAGAGGGGAAGGGGGACAGCAACCTCCGAGCGGGGAGCCACCGTGCTAGCAGGAAAGCTAGCGAAGGGGGCGCGCAACAGAGCAGGGCCGCAGCGCACCCCCAACAGGGGGGAAGGCGCCAGGCAGGGGAGGGGGGGGATCACCCATCAAAGGTGGGAGAGCAAATGGGGACAGGAATGGGGGAGAGAGGGGCAATGGAGGGGTACACAGGGGTATCCCCGAAAGGGATAGAGCGGGGGGGGGGGGCACTCGGGGGGCGAGAGACCAGGGAGGGGAAATGCAGGGACGAAGGGACAAAAGAGGCCAGAAAGGGAATAGGGCCACAAAGTGCCACAGACAAGGGCTCGAAACAGGGAACTGCTGCAAACACCCACCCAGTACGGTCTGTGGGTGAAGGGGCCCCCCGGAGTGCAGGGGGCTACCCGCGTGGCGGACACACAGTGGACGGCCATGGCGGGTGTCCCCGGGACAAGGGGGAACCCCGGAGCGCAGGGACCCGACCGCATGGGGAGAGCAGTGATAGTGGACATCCTGGACGGCCCCCTAACAAAGGGAAACCCCAGAGGGCAGGGGCGCGTCCACCGGACAAATATGGTTAACCCCACAGGAGCAAGGGGGCAGAAGCCCCCCACCAGAATAGTCACCTGGAACGTAAGGGGACTTAATGGCCCAGTGAAGAGATCTAGAGTCCTCACCCACCTTAGAAACATGAGGGCCGACATAGTCTTCCTCCAAGAGACGCACTTGAGGGAGCAGGACCAACTGCGGGTAAGAAAGGGCTGGGTGGGACAAACCTATCATTCCTGTTATGGGGCAAGGGCCAGGGGGGTGGCGATCCTGATTGGCAAGAGGACAATGTTTAGGGCGACAAAGACGGTTACGGACCCAGGGGGACGGTATGTCATGGTCAGCGGGGCCCTGGATGGGGCGCCGGTAGTCCTAGTTAACGTGTATGCGCCCAACTGGGACGACACGAGCTTCATCCAAAAGACCATGGCAGAAATCCCGGACATAGCGACGCACCGACTAATCATGGGGGGGGACTTCAACTGTGTACAGGACCCAACGACGGACAGATCAAACCCCAGAACGGGGAAAACCTCAAACATGGCAAGGGAACTCAGTCACTATATGGAGCAGATGGGAGCAGTAGACCCCTGGAGATTCGCCCACCCGGGGGAGAAAGAATTCTCTTTCTTCTCCCCAGTACACAACGTGTACACCAGAATTGACTTCTTTGTGGTGGGGAAAACGGTGCTTCCAGAGATAGACAAGGTGGAATACTCCGCAATTGTGATATCAGACCACGCCCCACACTACATGGATGTGCGGCTAGAGACGGGAAGGGCCCAGCGCCCCAAATGGAGGTTGGACGGTGCCTTACTAGCTGACAAGGCCTTCAGCGAAAGGATAGCGCGGGCCATAGCGGAGTACACTGAGATCAACCAAAACGGGGAGGTCTCACCCTCCACGTTCTGGGAAGCGCTTAAAGCCGTACTAAGAGGGGAAATCATAGCCTACAAAGCGCAAAGAGATAGGGAGGAAAGGGTGGCTAGGCAGAAGCTGGTCGACTCCATACTGGAGGTAGACCATAAATACTCCGAGGCCCCGACCGTAGAACTCCTGGCGGAGAGGAAAGAATTACAAAGGAACTTTGACCTGCTCTCCACCAGGAAAGCAGTACACCAACTCCGCCAGGCACGCGGGGCCCTATACGAACACGGAGACAAAGCCAGCCGCCTGTTGGCCCACCAGCTGAGAAAGCAGGCAGCCAGCAGAGAAATTGCGCAAATCAGAGATACCAGAGGCACGTTGGAAACAGAACCAGAGAGGATTAACAAAACCTTCAAGGCCTTCTACCAAGAGCTGTACACCTCAGAGCCCCCAACGGGGAAGGCTGGGATGAACCGGTTTCTTGACGGACTGGACATACCAGTTGTGGGAGAGGGCAGAAAACGGGATCTGGAAGCACCACTAGCACTGGGAGAGATCATGGACAGCATTAGCTCCATGCAGGCGGGGAAGGCGCCGGGACCGGACGGATTCCCGGCGGACTTCTACAAAAAATTTGCGACAGCGCTGGCCCCGCACCTGCGGGAGATGTTCACAGACTCGCTAGCTAGGGGCACATTGCCACCCACGTTAGCACAGGCCTCAATCTCGCTGATACCTAAGAAAGACAAAGACCCAACGGAATGTGGGTCATACAGACCCATATCTCTGCTGAATGCAGACGCCAAAATACTGGCCAAAATCCTAGCCAAGAGGCTAGAAGACTGTGTACCTGAGGTGGTCACAGAGGACCAGACGGGCTTTGTCAAAGGTAGACAGCTTACCGCGAACATCAGGCGCCTGCTGAACGTGATAATGACCCCCTCCGGGGAGAGAACACAAGAGGTGATCGTCTCCCTGGACGCAGAAAAGGCCTTCGACAGAGTCGAGTGGAAATACCTCATAGAGGTACTGGAGCGGTTCGGGCTTGGAACAGGGTTCACCGCTTGGGTAAAGCTCCTGTACAACGCACCCATGGCGAGTGTACAGACCAACAATACCAACTCCCAATACTTCCAGCTGCACAGGGGCACCAGACAAGGATGCCCACTGTCCCCGCTGCTGTTCGCACTAGCAATTGAACCGCTAGCAATCGCGCTCAGGGCAGCAAAAAATTGGAGGGGGATCCGAAGGGGAGGTAGAGAGCACAGAGTCTCACTCTATGCGGATGATCTGCTCCTCTATATCTCGGACCCACAAAGCAGCATGGACGGAATCATCGCGCTCCTGAAAGAGTTTGGAGCCTTCTCGGGCTACAAACTCAACATGAGCAAAAGTGAGATCTTCCCAGTACACCCGCAAGGGGGGGGGGGGCAGCACTAAAGGGGCTGCCGTTCAATCAAGCCCGACATAAATTCCGCTACCTGGGGATCCAAATAGCCCATGACTGGAAAGGGATCCACAAATGGAACCTCACCAGCCTGACGGAGGAAGTTAAAAAGGACCTGCAAAGATGGAACACACTCCCGCTCTCCCTCGCGGGGAGAGTTCAGACGATCAAAATGAACGTACTGCCCAGGTTCCTCTTCCTGTTTAGATCCATTCCGATCTACATCCCCAAGGCCTTTTTCAAAGCGCTGGACAAACTCATCATGGCGTTCGTATGGGGGGGTAAAAATGCTAGGATCCCAAAGAAGGTCTTACAAAAAACAAAAACCAGGGGAGGGCTAGCCCTCCCGAATCTACAATTCTACCACTGGGCAGCAACAGCCGAGCGAGTAAGGGGATGGATCCAGGAGCCAGAGGCTGAGTGGGTGCGTGCGGAGGAGGCCTCCTGCATGGGAACCTCCCTCCGGGCCCTCGCCACGGCAGCACTCCCATCCCCACCCAAAAAACACTCCAGCAGCCCAGTGGTGACAGCCACCCTCCAATCCTGGAACCAACTGCGGCAGCAACTTGGCCTGACCAAAATGTCGAACAGGGCTCCCATCTGCAACAACCATAGGTTCACACCAGCACTGACTGACGCCACCTTCAAAAGGTGGAGGCAGGACGGGGGGACACTGACAGTCAGGGACCTATACACGGACGACAGGATCGCAACACTGGACGAACTGACAGAGAAGTTTCAGCTAGCTGGGGGGAACGAGCTACGGTACCTGCAGCTCAAAAACTTCCTACGAAAGGAGACAAGGACGTACCCACAACCGCCACGACAGACACTACTGGAAGACCTACTGGACGCAAGTATCCTAGAGAAAGGGAACTGTAGTGACATGTATGACCGACTGGTAGATAGGGACGACACCGTACTGGACGCAACAAGAAGGAAATGGGAGGACGACCTGGGGATGGAGATAGGGTGGGGACTCTGGAGCGAAGCACTGCATAGGGTCAACTCCACCTCCACGTGCGCAAGGCTCAGCCTGACGCAACTAAAAGTGGTACATAGAGCCCACTTAACAAGAACCCGTATGAGTAGGTTCTTCCCGGAGGTGGAAGACAGATGTGAACGGTGCCAAAGAGGCCCGGCCAACCACGCCCACATGTTCTGGTCTTGCCCCAGACTCGTGGAGTACTGGACAGCCTTCTTCGAGGTTATGTCCAAAGTGGTGGGAGTGAGGGTGGAGCCATGCCCGATAGTGGCGGTCTTCGGGGTTTCAGAACAGCCAGATCTATTCCTGGGGAGGAGGGCGGACGCCCTTGCCTTTGCCTCCCTGATCGCCCGCCGTAGAATCCTGTTTGGCTGGCGGTCAGCAGCACCGCCCAGAGCTGCGGATTGGCTGTCCGACCTCTCGGAATCTCTCCAAATGGAGAAAATCAAATTTGCCATCCGAGGGTCGGACGACGGCTTCCACAGAACGTGGGAGCCATTCATGCAACTGTTCCGGGACCTATTTGTGGCCAATGTACAAGAGGAAGAATAGTCGGGGGAAGGTAGCGGGAGGGGCTACAGGTTCGGTACGGGGGTTCGATGGCTAGCTAAGGCCCAGAACCAAACTAAATAAACATGTTGGGGGGGGGGGGGGGGGGGGGGGCGCAGTTACTACTACGAAGATGCTTACCTGTAAATATGTATGTTAATTTTTGCGTGTTTGTTTGTTGTTTTTTTCTTTTTTTTTTTTTTTTGTTCTTTTTCTCTCCTAACAATTTGTAATTTGTTCAATATAAAATATGAAAACTGAATAAAAACATTTAAAAAAAAGTCTGCACCGGCTCTTGGAAAGAGCACCCCACTTAAGCACACACTTCTAACCTATCCGGGGCTGGTTTAGCTCACTCGGCTAAATCGCTGGCTTTTAAAGCAGACCAGGCAGGCCAGCAGCACGGCTCGATTCCCGTACCAGCCTCCCCGGACAGGTGCCGGAATGTGGCGACTAGGGGCTTTTCACAGTAACTTCATTGAAGCCTACTCGTGACAATAAGCGATTTTCATTTCATTCATTTTCATTATCCCTGTAACCCAGTAACCCCAACTAACCTTTTTCGAAACGGGCAATTTAGCATAGCCAATCCACCTAACCACATCTTTGGACTGTGGGAGGAAACTGGAGCACCTGGAGGAAACCCACATAGACACGGGAAGAACGTGCGGACTCTGCACAGACAGTGACCTAAGCCAGGAATCAAACCTGGGACCCTGGAGCTGTGAAACTACTGTGCTACCGTGCTGGCCTAATGTTATTATGGAGGGTTTGAACTAACTAGACAAGTGTGTGGGTGGCAGAAGTTATTAATGAGGAAAGACCAGGTGAAAAAACAATTGTAAGAGACTGATAACACTAGAGTAGGGAATAATATGATATTAAGTGAGATCAAAGCAATAAGGAATTAAATAATGTCTACATTAGGTTTCCTGTGCATGACTATGTATATATATTTCAACGAATTTTAGAAATTACATATTTCCTGAAATGGGCACTGGTAGAGCCCCATGTGAATATTGTGGTAAACAAGGTTAGAAAGTTAGTGAGGTGCAAATAGCCATGTGGCAATACAATATTATGGCCATAATGGAGTCCAGCCTCAAAAGTAAAGGGCAGGACTGAATACACAATATTCCTGTGTGTAAAATATTCAGAAAAGAAAGGGAATGAAAGAAAGGAGGTAGGATTGTAGTACTGATTAAAGAGAACTTTAACAGTGCTGGAGAGAGAGGATGTTCCAGTGGGGAACAGAATCGGTTTGGTTAGAACTAAGCAACAATAGAGGCACTTTTACACAAAATGTGTACTCAATGGACCACTGGTCTAGTGGGAGTAATATAGGGGAACAAATTTCCAAGGAAATTATAAAGAGGTGCAAGAATTACAAGTAGTTACGATGGAGCATCCAATTCTCTTAATATTGATTGATGTTAATTGTGTAAAGGGCAGAGATGGCGAAGAGTTTATGAAATGCATTCAGGAAAATTTCCGAGAACAAAATGCAAAGATGTGCAGGTGAGATGGATTCACCATGCTAAATTGCCCCTTCGTGTCCAAAGATGTGCAGGCTAGGTGAGGATAGTGCGGGGTTGTGGGCCTAGGTAGGGTGCTCTTTCAGAGGGTCAGTACGGACACAATGAGCCGAAAGGCCTCCTTCTGCACTGGAGAAAACCTATGGTAACAGTATATTTCTGGCCCAACATGCAAACCACTAGATCTGGTTCTAGGCGATGAGATGTGTCAAGTGGATCAAGGACCCAATTATTCATTAAGGGCAGGATCCCCACAACCCAGTGTAAATGCCAGGGGTGAACCAGCCTCCAGTTAGCCGTTTTCCTACCAAACAAATCTCTCAACTGGAAAATGGCTGCTTGTTAGATGCAGGCCCACCTACTATCCATTAAATCAAGTGCCCACTTAATGGTCTCGGTTAAGCCATTAGCGGGTAGTCCAGCTAATATATTTCATGCCAGTCGTAAATCACAGTAGTGGTAGGGGTGTTCATCAGTGGTACAGTGCCCTATTTTACAGCTCCACCTGCTTGCTTTCCCACTTGCTGGTGGTCCTTAAAATACAGCCGCAAGCATCAGTAGGGGAACATCTCCAATTAGAGGGAATTCAACAATTTTCCCATGATATTCAATGGCATTACCATCACTGAATCCCCCACTAATCAACACCATTGGTCAGAAACTGCATGAAACCATCCATAAAAATACTGTAGCTACTAAAAGAGGTCAGAGCCTGGGAAGTCTGTGGAGTGCAACTTGTCTCCTGATTTCTCAAAGCCTGTCCACCATCTACAAGGTACAAGTCAGGAGTGTGATGGAATACTCTCCACTTGCCTGGAAGAGTGCACTTCAAACAACACTCAATATGCTCAACATCATCCAGGACAAAGCAACCCACTTGACTGACTCCCCATCTACCAACTTTAACATTTACGCAATCTATCACCGACGCATGGTAGCAGCAGTATATACTTTCTACAAGATGGACTGATGCAAGTCATCCTTAGATAGCATCTTCCAAACCCATGATCTTTACCACGTAGAACAAGGGTGGCATGGGAACACCAACACCTGCACGTTTCCAAGTCACATATGATCTAGGAGCAGGAATTGGTCTTTCAGCCCCTTGAGCCTGCTCCGCCATTTAATAAGATCATGGCTGATCTGATAGTAACCTCAAATCTGCATCCTGCCGACCCCTGATAACCTATCACCGTCTTTCTTACCAAGAATCTATCCACCTCATGCCATAAAAAGAATTCAAATACTTTGCTTCCACTGTCCTTTCAGGAAGAGAGTTCCAAAGACTTACAGCACTGAGAGAAAAAAAATTAGCCTCGTAGCTATTTTAAATGGGTGACCCTTAATTCTAGAGTCTCCCACAAGAGGAAACATTCTGTGAGGACCCCTCAGGATCCTATATTTTTCAGTCAAGTCATCTCTTTCTCTTCTAAACTCCAGCAGATACAAGCCTAGCCTGCCCAACCTTTCATCAGAAGAAAACACACCCATCCCAGGTATTAGTCTGCTAAACCTTCTCTGAACTGCTTCCAACACATTTACATTCTTCCTTAAATAAGGTGATATACAATCCTGACTTGGAACTATATTGCCGCTCCTTCACTGCCCTTGGTCAAAATCTTGGAACTGTCTTCCTGACAGTACTATCTGTGTATGTCGCCAACATAGACTGCAGTCGTTCAAGAAGGCTGTTCATTACTACCTTCTTGAGGGCAATTGGTGATGGGAAATAAAACTCTCCTAGCCAGTGATATCGATGTCCAGTGAAAGTTTAGGCTAGTTATGGTAAAGGACGAGGTATAATCCAGAGTAAATATAGTTAGGCGTGTTGCTCGTTTTACTGGAGTGTGATTAACATGCCTCCGTTTAAAGGCCGTGTGCTTAACACTACTATGGCTCTGTATGTGTAATTATGCTCGAAGTCGCCAGGTGCCGTATTGAGACACCGTCACAAGTATATCAAGGTCAGGTTCAAAGTAATAAATCCGTACACCGATTAGTAAGTCCAAACGATTGGTGTTTATTATAACAAATATAATAAATACACATGCATATGCTAAAGAGACTAACTTACTTCTAATACTAAACAACTAAATACTTATCTAGACAGGAACAGGCAAGGTCAGGGAACAAGGCCTTCGTCCCGTTCTTGGTCTGCAACTCTCTGAATCGTAAAGTTGTCAAGATCTAGCAAGGTCTGGATCACGTAGCGATCGTTGTATTGGCACTTACAGTTCGATGGCCGATGCTCAACGGCCGGTGATGAAACTGGAGTCAGGATGCGATGTAACAAGTCTGGGCCGGAGTCTGGAAGCAACAGACCTGAGCCGGAGCAAAGCAGATCGAACCATGTGCGGGGTCTATTCTTATAGGTCCTAGAAGTCCGTGCCCCCTTGGGGCGGTTCTTTTACCTGCCATGTATCGATTGGGCCTTTCCCAATCGATATCTTCCAAACCCCCCAATCTGAGGGTCGTTCCTCGATGGGTGGGGCGGTCCCTATGGTTCTTTGTGTTGGTTACTGTGGCGCCATTCTGTCTGGGCGTCTACGCAAAAGTATCCATTGATACTTAAATGTTTCTATTGTGCGGGGTCTGGATCTGGATCACCTCATTACTATGCAGATCTGTTCCCATTTGCACCTTTGGCTGAAACTCTGCACCTGGCCAAAAACTGGTTTCTGTACGTGCAGAATGCAAATTAGTCTTCTGCAAACTGCTTGTCCTTGCTAAGACTGTTTTTCCCTGCAGCCTTAGCAGTTCTCCATTTTGTAGCCCAGTGTCCATCTTAGATGGCTACAGGCGAAAGCCAACTAATTTGGGGTGAAAACAGACCAGGCCTCAAATAAGTTGTAAGCAAAGATTGACTTGGGAAAAACTACCCTAACGATGGACTATTTTCAAAGAGGGGTTTGGCTACAGTCGAGGTACATCCCACACGGGAGATAAATAGGACAAACTAATCCATAGCTCCCTGGATGACAACAGTGATAGAGAGTACGATGATGCAGTAAATGTGGCAGCTTTCAGATGCACATTATAATTGACAAGCAGGCTGATGATCAAAAGTTCATAAGGGAATTGAAAAAAGAAAAGAAACAAAGATTGAAGAGGCTGGCAGGAAACTTAAAAGGGAATCCCAAAGTTTAAATCGGATTATAAATTGTATCAAGGTGGTGAAAGGAGTTGTGGGATTGATTCTGGATCAAAATGAAGATTTATGCAAGGAGACAGAAGCATGGCTGAGATACTATTTTTTGCACCTCTCTTTACTCAGGAAGAAGTTGCTTCCTATGTCATAGTGAAGGAGGAGGTAGTTGAGACATTGGATGGACTAAGAATTTGTGATAAAGCCAGGGGAGTTCAATTAGCTTCTTAAAAGTCCTTTATTTCAGCAACAGCATCACACATGAAAAGGGCCCGGTTATCTTTCACTCGTTCCCTCTCAGTTGGCTCTACAGTTGCCGGCCTTTTATGCAAGTACTGCGTTAACTTAGTCCAATTGAGCACGGGAAACAATCATCCCAGCAAGATGAGTCCTGTGCAGGTTACTACAGGTTATTACAGAATTTATAAAGAAGTATTGAATGGGCAAGCTGTGCTTAATGTTAATAAATCACCAGGGCCAATGTGTTGCATCCTAGTACATTGAGGGAGATAAGGGAGGTATAGATGAGGGCAGCACGGTAGCATAGTGGTTAGCACAATTGCTTCACAGCTTCCCAGGTTTGATTCCCGGCTTGGGTCACTGTCTGTGTGGAGTCTGCACGTTCTCCCCATGTGTACGAGTGTTTCCTCTGGGTGCTCTGGTTTCCTCCCACAGTCCAAAGATGTGCAGGTTAGGAGGATTGGCCATGCTAAATTGCCCTTAGTATCCAAAATTAGGGCGACTGGGTTATGGGGATAGGGTGGAGGTGTGGGCTTGGGTAGGGTGCTCTTTCCAAGGCCCGGTGCAGACTCGATGGGCCGAATGACCACCTGCACTGTAAATTCTATGAAATTTGCAGACTGACATTTTCCATTTTTATGAGATATTTGAGTAATTCTAGTGGATTGGATGTATTGCAAATGTTACACCTTTGTTCAAAAAAGGATGCAAGGATGACTCCACGAGCTACAGGCTAGCCATCTTAACTTCAATAGTGGGATAGCTAATAGAAATTATATAAGAACAAATATCACAGTCACTTGGACAAATGATTGGATGAATTGAAGAAAACATTCATGGATCACCGTTCAATGTGAATATGCTTTTTAATGAGATAACAGAGAGGGTTAATGAGGGTCATTCAGTTGATGCGGTGGATGTGGACTTCAAAAAGATATTTGAAAAAGTGCCACGTGACAACCTTGTGAGCGAGCAAAGCTGGGGCCCATGAAATAAAAGGGACACTGACAGCATGAATACAAATTTGGCTGAGTGACAGGAAACCGAGTAGTGGTGATCGGTTGTTTTTCGGATTGGAGGAAGGTATTTGGTGGAGTTCCTCATGGGTTGGTGTTAGGACCCCTGCTTTTGAATTATATTAATAACTTTGTGTTTGGTGGACAGGGAGCAATTTTAAAATTTTCAGATGATAGAAAAGTTGGAAGGATTGTGAACTATGAGAAGGATAGTGATTAAAAACTTCGAATGTAGGCAGGTTGGTAGAATGGGCAAAGTGGTAGATAAAATTTAATGTAGAGAAGTGAAAGGTGTCTCATTTTGTCAGGAAGAATGAGGAGAGTCAACATGAAATGCAGCACAATTCTCAAGTGGGTTAAGGAACAGACGGACATAGGGGTATATGTATACAAATCAGGGGCAATGCGGTGGGGGGGGTGGGGTGGGGGGGATGTGGCACGGTGAAGTGCGGGGGGAAGAGAAAAAATTCCAGAGGGTGGATCTTTTTTATTCACTTACATTGGGAATCGGTTCACAGACATAAATTGCTGGCGGGGCAGGATCTCATGGGCTCCATCCCTTTCATTTTTCTGCCAAAGTGACTCAAAATATGGCAGGAAAAGCCGGCAGCGCAGCCGACGGGCTACCCTCTGCTTTTCTTACCCATGATGAAAATGGCAAAATTCCACCCTGAATATTTCTGCCGGATTAAAATTGTCTTTCCCATCCATACCCGTCCTTATCTTAACCATCATGTTTCATTCAAAATGTCTGCAAACACCAGCGAGCAATTCAAGGGGTTTATGTAAAATTATTGATGTTGCACAAAGTTGACTATCTCTCTGTTGATTATGCACTGATGTACATTTATGTCTGTGGAACAACTATTTCACAGTACAAGATGTGAAAAATAAAGATAAGAAGCCAAGAAATAATTGTTGAGAGTTGATGTTCCACTTGAAAGATCATCGTACCTGTTTATTTATAATGTTGCTTGCAGTGGTTTTAATGATCAACTCATGATCAAAATTCACAAACCATATGAAATATTTCTGAGGCAGTTCAGCGCTGCACTGCGAAAATACATGAACAAACCAAAGAAAATAACATCTTGAAGCTAAATTAAGTGTCTTTTGATTGATTACGAACATGCACCTCATCTAATTTGACTTCAGTTCATTTGTTTTCCCTAAATGCCATATGTGGGAACACGTTGACATTTTGGCATATGCATTCCAGAAAGAACCATTCATTTGTCATACGATCTTACATATTTACACTTTGTTATTATAACATAACCTCAAATAATGTTAAATTATCAAAAGTAACAAGAAAAACACTTATTGTTCCAATTTTAACATCATAGGAGCACTTTATGATAGATAAATAAACAAATTATTTGAGTGGAAGTAAAGGCTGCATTGCAGACCTGAAAATGCAGCTTGTGTTTGTTGATGCAGCAGTGACAGTGAAGGTTCAAGGCCCAGACATTTGTGCCCTTATTGCTGAAAGAAACAAAATGCAGTCGGTTTTAGCTGTAGAGACCATGAATAGAAAAAAAGTATAAATGAAAGTAAAAATGGGTTTTCACTTTTCCAATGTCACAGAAATGATGAGAAATAGCAGAATTATGAACTTCCATTTGTCAGAATTTAGAAACTGCTGCATACAGCACAAACAATAACGCAGGCATTTCTGGAGCAAAGGTTGTACATCAACAGCAGGTGTGATGTTTGCCTTTAAAACAGTGAATGAGGTTGGTATTTATTTCTTTGCCGTCAAACCGACCACATTAGGTTTGTAGATCAGCTAAGCTTTGGACTTTTTGAACATTTCTGCATTAAATTACACCAGCTGGGCATATTCAACATTTTGACATTCATGAATATACCTATAAATGAAAGCAAAAAAATTCAATAATCATTAACAATAGCAGAATTTGTATTTGTGCATCTTGGAGTAGCTTTAATATTAATTTAAAATGGCCCCAGAGGCAGCTCTTCTACATAGAACTGGGCCGATTCCATTTTCCAGTTAGCACCACAGCATCGCAGTTTTCATAAAACCTTCATCATGACAGCCTGTGGTGATTGTGTAAGATCAAATAAATCATAACAATTTAGGCAGCTTATTTGTTAATGCCTCAATAAGGTTTGCAGGTATTAATACATTAAAAAATGGAAATCTGAAATTAAAACAGAAAATAGGAGATTTTGTTGAAAAGACCTTTTAATATCTGAAAAGCAAAATGCCCTGGATGTAGAAAATTTTTCAGAATTAAGCAGAAGCAGTTCATAGTTAATAGCTGATGTTATTTCACACTGTATTTCTTCAAACAATTCTCCAAAATGCCCTTTGGGGAAGAAAAATCTGCCATCTGCTGGCCTGGTCTACATGTTACTCCAGATCCACTGCAATGTGGTTGACTCTTAACTGCTCTCAAGGACAATTAGGGATGGGCAACATGCTGGCCCTGCGACACCCACATCCCATGAAAGAATAAAACATAATCTTTCTTTCCTTTTCTTTATTTCTCTCTCTGTATTTTGTTTTCTGTACCTGATGTGACATCGAATTCACTCACTGAAATTTATTCACTTTAATTTGCACTTCTTTCTGTAGCCATCTGGGATGGCCACTTCCAACTAAGCACAGAGCAACTCGCAAAGACTGATGGGTAAAATGGACAAGCCAAGAGTCAGGCAGGTTCTGAGCCTGAAATGCATATTTGTCAGCAAAGTCCAGGCAGTATCAAAATCCCGTACTATTAGCATGTTGATCAGACCGATTAGCAGGTGAAGGCCATCTTCCCCAACACAAAGGACTGATACTCCAGCAACCGGGACAGTCCCAGACATTTCGGTGCCACTCCCTGTCCAAGGGAAACACAAACAATAGGGTCAATGACCGCTTGAGACATGCCCAGTCATCCAGATCCCCGCCCACTTGTTGGCTAAGGAATCGAATGGAGTGATCAGGAATCACCCAATTAGTAAGGCCCAAATCGAAGGACTGCCCAAAAGAGCGCGAAAGCCCCCAAGTATAAAGGACGAGTTCGCCATATGCTCACTCTCTTTTGGCCTTGGTATCCCGGTCACGGTCATCGCCAATCACAGCAACACCAGAAGCAAGTTCGAGTTCAACGCCCACTACCAGACGGATGAGCCCAGCTGAGCAGCAGTTACCCCTTCGAACCCAAGAGATCCAGAATTGAACAGCAGCTACTGTTTCCTGACCTAAACCGGTGCCCGAAGTTAAGTACAGGTTATCTTAGTAATAGGCGTAGTTAACTAGTAGTGTTTATGTTGCATGATTGATTGTCTGTAAATAAAGTACCCTTGACCTAACTAACTGGTGTTTGGCTCTTTGATCGATAGCCGGTTGAAAGTTGTGGTGGTATCATTCGATACCTGACGGCTGTAAGCATTCGGACATAGACAATATAGAAAGAAAGCAAATTCATTGATTGCCCTAATTGGAACAGAGCCAGAGTGAAGACCCAGTAGTAGAGATAAAACGCACAACATTTCTCAGTCATTGTGCTGTTAACTTCACAATCTTTCAACCTGATAGGTTAAGGAGATGCACAGTTGTTTACGCTATTAACACATATATTCCAAGTATCCTGTTTCCCTAGCCGTGACTTTATCATCTCGCACTTTCAGAAACTTGCCACATGAGAAAGGGCAGGTTTCAAGCAGACTTCATTGGATGTCTTGCAATCACAAATTACAATTCATCATGCTATCTTTTTGAAAATTAATTAAATTGTATGAGGTTTAACCTGGTGACTGATAGTCCCGCAACATTAAGTTGTAAGATTTGGAGAGCATTCTGTATTGCTATATAGCCAGAACATGCTCATTTTTGAGTTTGGGGGGACTGGGATTCAGCAAGTGTCCTGTTTCAGAGTTCTTTAATTTTCTCTTGGAATTCATTCTGCTGGCAGGATCTTTCACTTTCTCAGGGCAGCCTGCATACTGATGTGAAGCTGATCCATTGTCCCCCTATGACATAATTCAGGTTGTCAGTTTCCATACTACAAATGTGTACAAGCCTCCCAAGTGCCAGCTGGGAACAGCAAGTCATGCCAATATTGCCCCATCCGGGTGCTAACGGCGCTGTGCAAGAATCATGGGTTTGAGCCGGGGGGATGAATAGTGTATACAGGAAATGGAGGGAAGTGGGATTGGTGCGCAAAAGGTATGGAGGCGGTTCTCTAGATTGCTGGGATACACCCTGCTGGAGTGACTGCTGCTTCCGGATGTGGAAGGAGAGGAAGAATTGGGGATATATACAAATGGCTGGGGGAGCAATGAGGCGAGCGGGTGGTGAAGATCAAAGAGAAATGGGAAGCGGGGTTAGGAGGAGAGATCAATTGGGGAGTATGGTGTGAGGCACTGTGCAGGGTAAACGGGACCTCCTTGTGCAAGGATGAGCTTGATACAGTTTAAGGTGGTGCACAGGGTGCTTATGACTCGGGCGAGAATGAGTGGGTTCTTTCAGGGGGTAGTAGATGAGTGTGAGAGGTGTGGGCGGGGGCCAGCGAATCACCTGCACCTGTTTTGGGGTTGCGAAAAACTGGGAAGATTCTGGGCAGGAGTGTTCGCGGTCCTAGCCAGGATAGTGGAGGAGGAGGTGGAACCGGACCCTTTGGTGGCGATATTTGGGTTTCAGAGAAGCCGGAGCTCATGGAGTGGAGGAAGGCCGATGTCTTGGCCTTCGCCTCTCTGATTGCACGGTGGCAAATTTTGCTGGAGTGGCGGTCAGTATCGTCACCGGGGGTAACTGCATGGTTGGGTGACCTGTACGACTTCCTGCGATTAGAGAAGATAAATAAGAGTTAAGGGGCTCTTCAGAGTGGTTTGAGGAAAGGTGGGGAATGTTTGTGACCATGTTTGAGGGGCTGTTCGTCGCAGGGGAGGTGGGGGGGGGGTGAAAAAGGGGGAAAATCTATACAGACTGTATAGTTGATTGTTGGGAAGTATGTTTCCCAGGGTGTTTATTCACTGTAAGCTGTTTGATACATGTTTGTAATAAAATGCATTTAAAAAAAAATAAAAAATTGCCCCATCCAGCTACCTATGTAGGTGACCCCAACATTTACTATACAGGCTGGGGTTACTCAGCACGAGACAGTGTTGGGGTTTCTCAGCATCAGAACAGTTCCTCAAGTAGGTCTCCAGAAACGACCTCACCTTGATAAACAACCCCAAAGAATGAGGAATTACTCGCCTGACCTTTGCTGGGTAGTTCCCTTGATGCTCACACCCAACCAGAACAGTGCCTATTCCTGGATGGCATCCCACATAGTCAACATAGGCACCGATCTCCCATATAGCCAACACAGACACCGATCATTCACATCGTCAACATAAGCACTGATCTCCCATATAGTCAACACAGACACCGATCATTCACATAGTCAACATAGGCACCGATCTCCCACATAGTCAACAAAGGCACTGATCTCTCACATAATAAACATAGGTACCAATCGTTCACATTGGCCTTTGCCTTCCAGTCATCACCTGTGCAAAGCTGATGCGGCAGAACCTCAATAAAGCAGATTGGCTAAAATCCAGTGCTACCTTGAACCGCACCATTGTCATGATACCTATTCATAAGTGCCTTTCTCCCTCATTGCTATTGACCTCTCTACATCCCATGCCTTGATGCAGGGTGTACAGCACTTAGAAAAGAATAAGAATCATCTGGTGACCCTGATATAACAAAGCACCTCATTGAATTTCTCAATGTTGCACATCATGCTAGATGGGAGGAAGTGACAGCAGAGCTTAATTTCACTCATTGCAGTCCGAAGAGTTGCAGCCTGATTCGCTGGAGCCTGATTCGCTGCCTTGGAGCAGCCCAAAAATCACCTGCATCAAATCACCCAGCAGTCATCCCGAGCCAGGTTGCCGGTCATTTTTGCTCCATGAAGTGAGGCCACTGTTGGAAATGAAAATGAAACATACCACCTATAACAGACTTTAAAAAATCTGAATTCGAGACCAGCCTTAACGTCGACCAAGCTGGTTTCCAGAAGGAGCGCATGTTACAATCCCAGCTGATGTTACTACTGGACAAGTCAGATCCCAAGATGGTACCTGATAGATCCTAGCTTTTATTTTTTAGAGACATGGATGAACAGTCACAGTACTGCCAATTAACTTTTAACAAAAGAATAAAAAACATTTATTGAACAAGAAAAGATTAACTATAATACACTACTCGTTCACCCCAGCTATACCTTACAGATATATACAGATTTATAAGGATAACACAAGTTACAAAATTTACCTTATACTCTAATATTCTCAGTAAGTACATTGTCCATGCAAACCAATAGTTGAAATGTGGTCAAAACACCACACTCTGAAACCAAGTGACAGATGCCATTGAAAACAACAACTGGATTTCTCCTCAATTCCCACGAATGCTTGTTACATTGTGAGCCAAGTGGTGTCTCTGGATCTCTGATTTTCACACAAGTGTTTCCAAACTCCACTCTCAAAGAACACACCTGGGAATCTTCTCCCAAGCAATGCTTTCTCTCCAATGCCTTCACCAAGGAATCACTTCCAAGATTTCAGCCTCTGCTTTCAGTATTCCTGAGCCTTGGATCGCCACATGCATTCAAGCTTTCACCCAACCTCTCAGATATCCAGCCACGCCAACAGAACACCACTACTTCGCAGGCTGTATTAAGGTGTCACTAACCTTAGGATCATCACAAATGATCTACGTTTCTCATATGCAAACTTTAAATCTGCTTCATGCAACAACTGTGTTTTTACTTCAGACCTTTTCTCTGCTCTTTGCTTTAACTTCACTGCACGCAACCTTTAGCTTAACAGTCCTAAAACCTTGTTAAAACCTTCCTCTGATCCATTCACTAGTTTCTGGAACTTTCTGTTCTTTAACTTCTGGAATTATCTTTCTGTCCCTCTACATTGTCCTACCTATACTGGCAGTTTCTGTGGAAAGCTTCTTGCCTCTGTGTTACCTGGTTTTAAACTGAACTCTAATGCTTCTGCTTTTCAGTGTGAGCCTCTGGTTGCTAAGTGTGCGATATCTGTGTCTATTCATATACCTGTACCTCCGTACCGTATACCAAGTAACAGAGATTCAAGACTGGCTTCTTGGGTTAAAAGCAATTTGCAACTTTTATTTTGTCAGCTAGTAGTGTCTACTGGTAAGCTTCCATTTTCACACAAGTACAGAATTTAGGAAGGTACGACTGGCCCTGCAGTAAGCTAGTCAGATGTATCGATTGTTTGTCCTTAGCAAATACAGATAAGTTGAATTGAATTTAAAATGCAATTATAGTTTGTGGTAATTCAGCTCCGAATCAAAATGTACGATACAAAAATGAAACAAAAGAAAATGGCGCTTTGCAAAGCTAGCAATAGGTTTCAGAAATTAGGTATTAATAGAAAAAGAGGTGAGGACTCATCCCAACAACTAAACTCTTTAAAGCTTTAAAGTTCTATCGCCTTTTTGGCTGTGATTGGGTTTAAATGATTTATAATTCATTCAATTTGAGCAAATGTCTGTCTGTCAAATTAAGAGATAAAGGCCTAATGCAACTTCTGTAATTTTCCACTCGAAGAAAACCTTTCCCACCAATTATCACCGTGCTGACTGGTCGTTTTACCATCAGAACAAAACTAGGATTTTGTGATGAACTGTATTAATAACGGCTGTAAACGGTACCTGACCTTTAATACCTTGCCCCTTTAAGATGCTTGGAACCCTGGGGGACTCCGCTTCTGGCTACGACCCCAGGAAACGGTATATAGGATAAGGCTCCATGTGGTGAGCACACTTCTCTCGGATGCTGTTCAGTTCTCTGTAGATTAAAACCTTTTGGTTACCGACCTCGCTCTCGCGTCGTAATTGAGGGTGCCTCAATTTAATCTACAGACACATCAAGATGGACAGCGTTCTAAAACCGGAGAAGCTCAACCTGGACGCCAGGTCGCCGGAAGCCCCGGAAATTTTTAAATATTGGCTCCGGTGTTTCGAGGACTATCTGGACTCCTCAACGACTGATGTCGACAGCATTCGCAAGCTGCGCTTACTACATGGCCGGGTGGGCCACCGACTCTCCGCCGCGATCGAGAACGCTACGACCTATGATGCGGCGGTCGAAATATTGAAGAAACGCTTCATAAAACCTACTAACGAGGTACACGCCAGACATTTGCTCTCAACCTGCAGCCAGCAGTCCGGGGAAACACTGGACGAGTTTGTGGAAAGACTCACTGCGCTCGCGAGGAACTGCGACCACAAAGCAGTGACGGCAGAAGACCACAGGAACTTGCATATTTGCGACGCCCTTGTGTCCGGTATCAGGTCCTCGTACATCCGGCAGCGGCTCCTAGAAGACGGGGCAAAGGATCTCCAGGGCACGGTAACGCTCGCCTCTTCTCTCGAAACGGCTCACCGTAACCTCCGTACATACTCCGCGGACCTTGCGAACCCCTCTCGATCCCCTCCAGACTCGGCCACGCTACAGGCCTGTGCCGCGCGGCGATCCGCTCACTCCAGGGGTTCCCCATGCTATTTCTGTGGGCAAGGCCAGCACCCACGTCAGCGTTGCCCGGCCCGCTCCGCAATCTGCAACAACTGCGGGAAGAAAGGGCACTTCGCTAAAGTCTGCCTGGCTGGGCCGAAAGGCCACAAACGAAATCCTCACCAGGCCCAGAAATCAAGCTCCCGGTCTCACAAACCCCGCAACGCGGCCGTGCTGCGGCCGGGCACGCTCACTTCCGACGCGTCATCGACCTCGTGCGAGTCATGGGAGCGGCCATCTTGGCGGCGGCCATCTTAAAAACCCAACACGTTCGACCGGCGACGGCGGCCATCTTGTGACTCGGAGCGGCCATTTGGTGAGTTTGACTCTGACGGCCCGCAACTAGGAGCGATCACACTCGATCAATCTCGGCCAAAGCACCTGCGGAACTCGATGATGCGGGTTCAAGTCAACGGCCACAACACTCCCTGCCTATTCAACTCCGGGAGCACGGAGAGCTTTATCCATCCAGACACGGTAAGGCGCTGCTCCCTGCGCACCCACCCCAACTCCCAAACCATCGCCCTCGCTTCAGGGTCCCACTTGATACAAATCACGGGGTATTGTGTCGCTGACCTCGCAATTCAAGGCGCTGAATACACCCGATTTAAACTCTTCATCCTCCCTCGCCTCTGTGCTCCCATGCTACTCCGTCTGGACTTTCAGTGCAGCCACCGGAGCCTGACACTGAAGTTCGGCAGGCCCCTGCCCCCACTCACGTTATGCAGCCTGGCTACACCTCCCTCTTCACGAACCTCACTCCCGACTGTAAGCCCGTCACCACCAGGACTCGCCGGTACAGTACCCAAGACATGACCTTCATCAAGTCAGAGGTTCAGCGGCTACTAAAAGAGGGGGTCATAGAAGCCAGCAACAGCCCTTGGAGGGCTCAAGTATTGGTAGTCCGCTCCGGGGAAATGCAGCGAATAGTCGTGGATTATAGCCAGACCATAAACCGCTTTACGCAACTCGATGCGTATCCAGTTCCCCGCATAGTAGAAATGGTGACCCAAATCGCCCAGTATCGGATATTCTCCACGGTCGACCTTAAATCGGCTTATCATCAACTCCCTATCCGCCCACAGGACCGCCCCTACACGGCTTTCGAAGCAGCCGGTCGGCTGTATCATTTCCTCAGGGTCCCTATTGGTGTCACAAACGGAGTCTCCATTTTCCAGAGGGCAATGGATCATATGGTGGACCAGTACGGCTTACGGGCCACCTTCCCGTACTTGGACAACGTCACCATCTGCGGCCATGATTAGCAGGACCACGATGCAAACCTGAGGAGGTTCCTACAGACTGCCCGGGCCCTCAACCTCACGTACAACAAAGAGAAATGCGTGTTTCACACAACCCGGCTAGCCATCCTCGGCTACGTCATGGACAATGGGGTCCTAGGCCCAGACCGCGACCGCATGCGTCCCCTTAAGGAACTCCCCCTCCCCCATAGCCTCAAGGCACTCGAACGGTGCTTGGGGCTTTTCTCCTATTACGCCCAGTGGGTCCCCAGATATGCGGACAAAGCCCGACCACTCATTAAGACCACGTATTTTCCCCTGATGGCTGAGGCCCAGTCGGCTTTCAGCCATATCAAGGCCGACATCATCAAGGCCGCCATGCACGCGGTGGACGAAGCCATCCCCTTCCAAGTAGAAGGCGACGCATCAGACGTCGCCGTGGCTGCTACCCTCAACCAGGCAGGCAGGCCAGTAGCATTCTTCTCCCGAACCCTCAACGCCTCGGAAATCCGGCACTCTGCAGTCGAGAAGGAGGCACAAGCCATAGTGGAGGCCGTGCGACACTGGAGGCACTACCTAGTCGGTAGGAGGTTCACCCTCGTCACCGACCAACGGTCGGTAGCCTTTATGTTCGATAACGCACAACAGGGCAAAATAAAGAATGATAAAATTCTGAGGTGGAGAATAGAGCTCTCCACCTATGCGTACGATATTAAATATCGCCCGGGGAAGCTCAACGAGTCCCCAGATGCCCTGTCCCGCGGCACGTGCGCCAACGCGCAATTGGACCGCCTGAGATCCATCCACGATGACCTCTGCCACCCGGGGGTCACCCGGCTTGCCCACTTCATCAAGTCCCGCAACCTACCCTACTCCACAGGGGAGGTCAAGGCCATGACTAAGGCATGCCAGATCTGTGCGGAATGCAAACCGCAATTCTATCGGCCAGACAAAGCCCGCCTGATAAAGGCCTCTGGGCCCTTTGAGCGACTAAGTGTGGACTTCAAAGGGTCCCTCCTGTCCACCAACCGCAACATCTATTTCCTCACCGTCATCGACGAATTCTCCCGCTTCCCTTTTGCTGTCCCCTGCCCCGATATGACCTCGGCCTCCGTGATCAAGGCACTGCGCAGCATCTTCACACTGTTTGGTTTCCCCGCTTATATCCACAGCGACCGGGGTACATCGTTCATGAACGATGAGCTGCATCGGTACCTGCTCAGCAAGGACATCGTCTCGAGCAGAACGACGAGCTATAACCCCCGGGAAAACGGGCAAGTGGAGAGGGAGAACGCGATAGTTTGGAAGGCTGTCCTCCAAGCCCTACTGTCAAGGAGTCTCCCGATCGCCCACTGGCAGGAGGTCCTACCCGATGCCCTGCACTCCATTAGGTCGCTCCTCTGGACGGCCACGAACAAGACCTCTCACAATCGTTTGTTTGTCTTCCCCAGGAAGTCCATCTCTGGGGTCTCGCTTCCACCCTGGCTGACGACTCCGGGTCCAGTCCTACTCCGGAGACACTTGAGGAACCATAAAATGGATCCAATAGTCGAGAGGGTCCACCTGCTGCACGCAAACCCTCAATACGCCTACGTCGAGCACCCCGACGGCAGGCAGGATACCGTCTCCCTGCGAGACCTGGCACCCGCTGGCTCTCCCACCGACCCCACCAACTCTCCACCGACCCTGACGTTTTCCCCACCGACCCCCCCCCCCCTCTACCGACGCTCCCCGCCCCGCACCGACCTCTGACAGCGCCCCCCCCCATAGCGCCCCCTGCCCCCCAGCCGGCGCCAGCACCGATCACCCTAATCACCCCTGATACCACCCCCCCCCTCCAAGGCGGGCAAAGGCTCAGTCAACCGTGCTCCCGGATATACCACCATCGGAACCGACCGCATCCACGGCGCCACCACCGGAGCAGCGAAAGTCAGCACAGACGATCAGACCACCACAAAGACTGAACTTATAACTCCACTTCACCCCCGATGGACTATGTGTTTTTGTTTTAAACGGGGTGAATGTGATGAACGATATTAATAACGGCTGTAAACGGTAACTGACCTTTAATACCTTGCCCCTTTAAGATGCTTGGAACCCTGGGGGACTCCGCCTCTGGCTACGACCCCAGGAAACGGTATATAGGATAAGGCTCCATGTGGTGAGCACACTTCTCTCGGATGCTGTTCAGTTCTCTGTAGATTAAAGCCTTTTGATTACCGACCTCGCTCTCGCTTCGTAATTGAGGGTGCCTCAGATTTCATCCAAGTTCTTTGTGAGATAAAAGGTCTTTTTGCAGCATGACCTTGCGCAGACTCTAACAGTTTTCTTAAACCCTATTATTGCTCTTACGATGGAAAACCTAAATTACATTGCAGGCAAAGTTTAAAGTAAAACTAAACCTAGATTTGTAGGCACCTTTGTTCAACATGAAGCTAAACTGAAGTTTTAACCTTTAGCATACAAACACAGAAATGTTAATTAATCTTCAGTTTATACCTTATCCTAATACACAATACAAATATAAATTGCTTAAACTGTATCTAATTCTAACAGTGCAAAAACATGATCAAGTTTTGGCACTAAACAACTACATCAAAAATGGCTTCCAAAAGAATCTGAAGACGGGCATAAAGCTCCTGTACCTCACAGCTACCTCTGATACAGTGTTGCACACAGTCCTTGGAAACATCACTCCACCATACATCTGTCAACTGATGAAAACCCACAAGCTGGTTGAAACTATCCAAGCTCCAGCTCACCACTCCATGATGAACTGTTCAACCACCTACTTCCCGCCTTCCATCTCTAAGTCCATATGGATCACCCTTTGTGAGCTAGATCTACCAGCAGAGATCCTTTGATCAAGGATTAGGAAACATGAGAAGTCACTAACCAGATCCTTGTGACAAACTCCATCTGTCGAATGACGATCTTTGAACAGTGGTCCTTGCTAAATCAGTTCAGGACAGGCCAGGGCCCCTGTGCATCCAACGTCTACCACTGGGGCCTCAGTACAAACCCTAATGCAATTGTGGAAAGGCACAAACAATGGCGAAGATTGCCGAGGCCAAGTGGCAGAATATGGCTTCGGGGACTTGCATGCAATAAAGAAATAAAACTTCAATTTAAAGTGGAAACCAGTTTTTTTTTAAGAGAAAGGAAGAAATGGATTCTCAGCACATCATTAGGATATGCCAAAATGCTTATTTTACTTCATCATTCAGTTTGAGTTATTTTCATGCTGCAAACTGATGGAAATGCAAATTGGTAACTTTGTACTGATATAAGAACATAAGAACTAGGAGCAGGAGTAGGCCATCTGGCCCCTCGAGCCTGCTCCGCCATTCAATGAGATCATGGCTGATCTTTTGTGGACTCAGCTCCACTTTCCGGCCCGAACACCATAACCCTTAATCCCTTTATTCTTCAAAAAACTATCTATCTTTACCTTAAAAACATGTAATGAAGGAGCCTCAACTGCTTCACTGGGCAAGGAATTCCATAGATTCACAACCCTTTGGGTGAAGAAGTTCCTCCTAAACTCAGTCCTAAATCTACTTCCCCTTATTTTGAGGCTATGTCCCCTAGTTCTGCTGTCACCCGCCAGTGGAAACAACCTGCCCGCATCTATCCTATCTATTCCCTTCATAATTTTAAATGTTTCTATAAGACCCCCCCTCATCCTTCTAAATTCCAACGAGTACAGTCCCAGTCTACTCAACCTCTCCTCATAATCCAACCCCTTCAGCTCTGGGATTAACCTAGTGAATCTCCTCTGCACACCCTCCAGTGCCAGCACGTCCTTTCTCAAGTAAGGAGACCAAAACTGAACACAATACTCCAGGTGTGGCCGCACTAACACCTTATACAGTTGCAACATAACCTCCCTAGTCTTAAACTCCATCCCTCTAGCAATGAAGGACAAAATTCCATTTGCCTTCTTAATCACCTGTTGCACTTGTAAACCAACCTTCTGTGACTCATGCACTAGCACACCCAAGTCTCTCTGAACAGCGGCATGCTTTAATATTTTATCGTTTAAATAATAATCCCGTTTGCTGTTATTCCTACCAAAATGGATAACCTCACATTTGTCAACATTGTATTCCATCTGCCAGACCCGAGCCCATTCACTTAACCTATCCAAATCCCTCTGCAGACTTCCAGTATCCTCTGCACTTTTCGCTTTACCACTCATCTTAGTGTCATCTGCAAACTTGGACACATTGCCCTTGGTCCCCAACTCCAAATCATCAATGTAAATTGTGAACAATTGTGGGCCCAACACGGATCCCTGAGGGACACCACTAGCTACTGATTGCCAACCAGAGAAACACCCATTTATCCCAACTCTTTGCTTTCTATTAATTAACCAATCCTCTATCCATGCTACTACTTTACCCTTAATGCCATGCATCTTTATCTTATGCAGCAACCTTTTGTGTGGCACCTTGTCAAAGGCTTTCTGGAAATCCAGATATACCACATCCATCGGCTCCCCGTTATCTACTGCACTGGTAATGTCCTCAAAAAATTCCACTAAATTAGTTAGGCATGACCTGCCTTTAACGAACCCATGCTGCGTCTGCCCAATGGGACAATTTCTATCCAGATGCCTCGCAATTTCTTCCTTGATGATAGATTCCAGCATCTTCCCTATTACCGAAGTTAAACTCACTGGCCTATAATTTCCTGCTTTCTGCCTACCTCCTTTTTTAAACAGTGGCGTCACGTTTGCTAATTTCCAATCCACCGGGACCACCCCAGAGTCCAGTGAATTTCGGTAAATTATCACTAGTGCATCTGCAATTTCCCTAGCCATCTCTTTTAGCACCCTGGGATGCATTCCATCAGGGCCAGGAGACTTGTCTACCTTTAGCCCCATTAGCTTGCCCATCACTCCCTCCTTAGTGATAACAATCCTCTCAAGGTCCTCACCTGTCATAGCCTCATTTCTATCAGTCGCTGGCATGTTATTTGTGTCTTCCACTGTGAAGACTGACCCAAAAAACCTGTTCAGTTCCTCAGCCATTTCCTCATTTCCCATTATTATGCATATGAAAAACAAACTAGTGCAGGAGTAGGTCTTTCAGCCCCTTGAGCCTGCTCTGCCATTCAATAACATCATGGCTGATCTGATTGTGGCCTCTGTTTTACTTATCACTGATAACCTAGATTCTTAACTAACAAGGGAGTCAATCTACCGCGGCCTTAAAAATACACATTTGACTCTGCTTCCGCCATTCTTTGAAGAGTATTCCAAAGATTCAGGATTTTACATGGGAGGCCCCTTATTTTTAAACTCTGTCCCCATTTCTAATATCTCCCATAAGGGGAAATATCCTTTCAGCATCCACCCTGTCACGTCTGCTCTGGATCATATAAATTTCAGTAAATCGCCTCTCAGTCTTCTAAACTTCAATGCTGATTTAGCTGGCTGATTTAGCACATTGGGCTAAATCACTGGCCTTGAAAGCAGACCAAGGCAGGCCAGCAGCACGGTTCAATTCCTGTACCAGCCTCCCCGAACAGGCGCCGGAATGTGGCGACTAGGGGCTTTTCACAGTAACTTCATTGAAGCCTACTTGGGACAATAAGCGATTTTCATGTATTTCAGTCCAGCGTGTCCAACTGTTCTTCAGAAAATAACAACCCTCCAAATCCCAGGTATCAGTTGAGTGAACCGCATTCTTGAAAAAGGAGTCCAAGACTGTACACAGTCCACTAGATGTGTAGTCTCACCAGTGTCTTATACATTTAGCAAAACATCCATACTTTTATATTCCATTCCCCTTGCAGTAAATAACAGCATTTCCTTTGCCTTTGAATCACTTGCTCTATCTGCGAACTTTCCTAATTCATGTATTCGGACTCATCAGAATCCTGTAATCTCTTGCCATTTAAATACTATGCTGCTTTTCTATTCTCCTTCCAAAGTGGACAATTACACATTTTCCCATAATATGAGCACGATTTAGTTTAAAAAAAATCAGATTCCTTTTAAACACCGGAAACGATCCCTCAATTTAAGGCACTTTGTTGCTATTTGGCCCCCGTCAGGGAGCGTCCCTCCTGACGCCGCACTCTCTCCACCGCCCCCCCTCCCCCCGGTGTCCCAACTCACCTCTAAGGGGGTCCTTGGGCTCTCCGGATTCCATGGGCAGGGTACCCCCAGGCCTGATCCCCGGTGTGGGTAAAATACCGTCTTGGCACCCTGGCACTGCTAGCCTGGCAGTACCACCTGGGTACTGGCATTGCCAGGGTGCCCGGCTGGCACCAGCAGTACCAGGCTGCCAGCCTGGCCAGAGGACGACTACCCGGGGGCCTCCGTTTGCCTGGAAGGCCCTCCTCCACCCTCCCACCCATCTCCATGTGCCGTTCCACCTGGTCCCCATTAGTTGTGGGTTGCAATGCTAAACAGCCCCCAGTTGTGGTCTCCTTGGCGAGGAAGGTAGATGTCAGGTCGCCATTCGATCCGGTATGCACATAGTTAAGTGGCCCATTAAGCTCACTTAACTTTGCAAGTCTGGACCCCGTTCTATCGGAGCTACCGGGACTCTACCTCCACAGCTTTCTGGGGTAAAGAATTCCAAAGATTCACCACATATTCAGAGAACAATTGTTCCTTCACAACTTATCTCTCTTTTTGCAATGCCCTTGGCCTCGATTCTCTATTCTGGAGCCTATGTGCTCCCACCAGTAAGGAACCGGGATTCTGCTGGCCCTTGGAGCGGTGCCCAGGTGCTAGACTGGATCTGGGAAGCCAGGGAGCGGGGTTGGTGAACAAGGCCCAGGAAATGGAAATGTCAAAGTGCTCCAAAGAGCAGAAGGACTGGAAAGCCGTGCCCAGGGAGGGTGGAGTGTGTGTGTGTGTGTGTGTGTGAGGGGTGCGATTGAGAGTAGGGGAGGGGAGATGGAGAGTGCAGCGGGAGGGGAGATGGAGGGGGGAGGGGAGATAGAGAGATTAGGGGAGGGGAGATGGATTGGATTGGATTTAGATTTGTTTATTGCCACGTGTACCGAAGTACAGTGAAAAGTATTTGTGAGCAGCTCAACAGATCATTAAGTACATGAAAAGAAAAAGAAATAAAATAAAATAGATGATAAGGCAACACAAGGTACACAATGTAACTACATAAGCACCGGCATCGGATGAAGCATACAGCGTGTAGTGTTAATGAGGTCAGTCCATAAGAGGGTAATTTTTGAGTGGAGAGGAGTAGCAATGGAAAGTGCCGGGGAGGGGAGGTGGAGAGTGTAGGGGGAGGGGAGATGGAGAGTGCAGGGGGAGGGGGGATGGAGAATGTAGGGGAGGGGGATGGAGAGTGTAGGGGAGGGGGGATGGAGAGTGTAGGGGGAGGGGAGATGGAGAGTGTAGGGGGAGGGGAGATGGAGAGTTCGGGGGAGGGGAGATGGAGAGTTCGGGGGAGGGGAGATGGAGAGTGTAGGGGGAGGGGAGATGGAGAGTGTAGGGGGAGGGGAGATGGAGAGTTCGGGGGAGGGGAGATGGAGAGTTCGGGGGAGGGGAGATGGAGAATGTAGGGGGAGGGGAGATGGAGAATGTAGGGGGAGGGGAGATGGAGAGTAGGGGGAGGGGGGATGGAGAGTGTAGGGGAGGGGGGGATGGAGAGTGTAGGGGAGGGGGGGATGGAGAGTGTAGGGGGAGGGGGGATGGAGAGTGTAGGGGGAGGGGGGATGGAGAGTGTAGGGGGAGGGGGGATGGAGAGTGTAGGGGGAGGGGGATGGAGAGTGTAGGGGGAGGGGGGATGGAGAGTGTAGGGGGAGGGGGGATGGAGAGTGTAGGGGAGGGGAGATGGAGAATGTAGGGGATGGTTGGATGGAGAGTGTAGGGGGAGGGGGGAGGGGAGATGGAGAGTGTAGGGGGATGGGAGATCGAGAGTGTAGGGGGATGGGATGGAGTGTGTAGGGGAGGGGGGATGGAGAGTGTAGGGGAGGGGAGATGGAGAATGTAGGGGAGGGGAGACAGAGTGTAGGGGGAGGGGGTGGAGAGTGTAGGGGAGGGGAGATGGAGAGTGTAGGGGAGGGGAGATGGAGAGTGTAGGGGAGGGGAGACAGAGTGTAGGGGGAGGGGGTGGAGAGTGTAGGGGAGGGGAGATGGAGAGTGTGGGGGAGGGGAGATGGACAGTGTTGGGGGAGGGGAGATGGAGAGTGTAGGGGGATGGGATGGAGAGTGTAGGGAAGGGGAGATGTAGAGTGGGGGGAGGGGAGATGGAGAGTGTGGGGGAGGGGGGGATGGAGAGTGTAGGGGGAGGGGAGATGGAGAGTGTAGGGGGATGGGATGGAGAGTGTAGGGAAGGGGAGATGTAGAGTGGGGGGAGGGGAGATGGAGAGTGTGGGGGAGGGGGGGATGGAGAGTGTAGGTGAGGGGTGATGGAGAGTGTAGGGGGAGGGGAGAAGGAGAGTGTAGGGGGAGGGGGGATGGAGAGTGTAGGGGGAGGGGGGATGGAGAGTGTCGGGGAGGGGAGATGGAGAGTGTAGGGGGATGGGATGGAGAGTGTAGGGGGATGGGATGGAGAGTGTTGGGGAGGGGGGATGGAGAGTGTGGGGGGAGGGGAGATGGAGAGTGGGGGAGGGGAGATGGAGAGTGTGGGGGAGGGGGGATGGAGAGTGTAGGGTAGGGGGGGATGGAGAGTGTAGGGGGAGGGGTGATGGAGAGTGTAGGGGGAGGGGTGATGGAGAGTGTAGGGGGAGGGGAGATGGAGAGTGTAGGGGGAGGGGAGATGGAGAGTGTGGGGGAGGGGGGGATGGAGAGTGTAGGGGAGAAGGAGAGTGTAGGGGGAGGGGAGAAGGAGAATGTAGGGGGAGGGGAGAAGGAGAGTGTAGGGGGAGGGGGGATGGAGAGTGTAGGGGGAGGGGGGATGGAGAGTGTAGGGGGAGGGGGGATGGAGAGTGTAGGGGGAGGGGGGATGGAGAGTGTAGGGGGAGGGGGGATGGAGAGTGTAGGGGGAGGGGGGATGGAGAGTGTAGGGGGAGGGGGGATGGAGAGTGTAGGGGGGGATGGAGAGTGGAGGGGGGGATGGAGAGTGGAGGGGGAGGGGGGGGGGGAGGGGAGGGGAAATGGAGAGTGTAGGGGGAGGGGTGATGGAGAGTGTAGGGGGAGGGGAGATGGAGAGTGTGGGGGGAGGGGGGGGAGAGTGTAGGGAGGGGGGATGGAGAGTGTAGGGGGAGGGGAGATGGAGAGTGTAGGGGGAGGGGAGATGGAGAGTGTAGGGGGAGGGGAGATGGAGAGTGTAGGGGGAGATGGAGAGTGTAGGGGGAGGGGAGATGGAGAGTGTAGGGGGAGGGGAGATGGAGAGTGCAGGGGGAGGGGAGATGGAGAGTGCAGGGGGAGGGGAGATGGAGAGTGTAGGGGGAGGGGAGATGGAGAGTGTAGGGGGAGGGGGGATGGAGAGTGTAGGGGGAGGGGGGATGGAGAGTGTAGGGGAGGGTGATGGAGAGTGTAGGGGAGGGTGGATGGAGAGTGTAGGGGGAGGGGGGATGGAGAGTGTTGGGGAGGGGAGATGGAGTGTAGGGGGAGGGGAGATGGAGAGTGTGGGGAGGGGAGATGGAGAGTGTAGGGGGAGGGGGGATGGAGAGTGTAGGGGAGATGGAGAGTGTAGGGGAGGGGGATGGAGAGTTTAGGGGGAGGGGAGATGGAGAGTAGGGGGAGGGGAGATGGAGAGTGTAGGGGGAGGGGAGATGGAGAGTGTAGGGGGAGGGGAGATAGAGTGTAGGGGGAGGGGCGATGGAGAGTCTAGGGGAGGGGAGAGGGAGAGTCTAGGGGGAGGGGGATGGAGAGTGTGGGGGAGGGGGGATGGAGAGTGCAGCAGGAAGGGAGATGGAGTGTTTGTGTTGGGGAGATGGTGAAGGTGTGGTGGGGAAGAGATGGTGATTGTGGGGGGGGGGTCGCTGGGGTGAGAGTGCTTTGGGGGTGAGGCTATGTGAGTCAGTGAGTATAGAGGCAATGGACAAGACTGGGGCAGAATGTGTCCTTAAGTCCGGCTGACTTCCAGTCTCGGGGTTCTCATTGTCCCTCACCCACACATGCCAGCCTGCACTCTGATCCACTGAGGGTTGCTGATTGAGTGCTCTGAGCCTTGGAATTAGCCCTAAACACACTCTCTCACCCTGTTCCACTCTAACATTCAACTTTATTAGTTATCGCTTTTTTAGTTCATCAAGTTGTTTCTTTTCAAACCTCAGGTTTTCTTTTGAAATTCATTTTAATATTATGCCAAACTTTATCATTCCAAAATTTGCTAATCAGCCCCTTGAATGCAAACATTTTTGAAAGGTGACCCCCCCCCCCCCCCCCCCCTGCCCTGGCACATGGAAAGGTTGGACAAGCCTTGATTAGACTATTTTATTGTTTCTTAATTCCACCAATGCCAGTACTGAATTACCTGCATGTTATATTAAAACTTGTGAAAGTTACAATTGCATATATAATTTTATTTCTGGATAGAAGTGCTTAACATGTTAAAACAAAACTATTCTTCACATTTTTTATTCTTTACTTTGAATAGCAGGTTCTGGTAATAATTCTGCTGTTGCCATTTACAAATTCTCTAGACTTGCATTTGCTTCTTTATTTATCCCATTACCATCTCATTTATCATCATGCCTCCATTTAATCTTGTCTGCTTTCCACCTGAGTATGGACAACCTTCCTTTGCTGCTTACTCCCCTCCCCATTCTTTCTCTGCCTATGTACTTGCATAAACCTGGTACATCTGTAAAATTTTCCAGTTCTGGAAGGCCACTCAGCTGAAATGTTAACTCTGTTTCTCTCTCCATATACTTTGTGGCCTGATCTACTGAGTATTCCTAACATTTTCTGCTTATATGTTAGATTTCCAAAAGGTGGAGTATTTTGCCTTTGTAATTAGTCACAACAAAAGCGTATACAATGACTTTGAAGCACCGATCGTTTATATGGTTATTGTGGTGTTCTTTGTGTTGCTTATTCAGGATGGTTGGCGTAGTATTCCACAAAGACTACAGAATAGCTTTTACTTGAACAAAGCTATGATTTTATTTACACTATTAAACTGGGTTTTGGCACATAGTCCTTATTAGAATACAGAATTGATCAGTAACATCTAACTACACTCACCTACTGCTAATCTCACTTACTGGTATAACTAATCTAACCTTCTCACAATAACTGCACTGATGACCTCGTCTCCTGATTAATCTTCCGCTAAAGTCTGGCATGACTGCCTTAAAGGGCATTCTCTGCAGCTCCCTCTAGTGGCTGCCCATGGAACTACATTACTCCTTGTAATGCTGTTAGTTATGATAATACCACAGTTATGTAGTATAAAAATGGGGAAATGCTGAATGTACGAAGCATGCTGACTCACCTTTTGGTTTTGAGTCAGGTGATCAATGCTGGGTTCAAATTGGGTGCTGACCCTGAACTGTGTTTAAAAAAAAAACATTCCCCAGCTGTGGTTTATCCCAAGTTGGACAATGATTGGCCAGAGAATGGATTTGTGATCCAATCAAGGAGGTTGTGCAGCCTTTTGAATGTAGAGGAGGCCCTCCAGCTCAGACAGCAAAGCCACCTGCCTTTAACTAAGAGAGAGAATGCCTTCACCTTAAAGTACCTTCTCTACAACTTCTAATGGTTTTGACTTTCAAAATTGACTGTGACCGCAGCTATGACCAGGGAGGTGGGGAGGACCATATAACAGTCGAGTGCTGCTGGGAGGAAGTCTTGAGGAAACCTGCACGCTTGTGTGCCACATAGTGACCGCAGGCTGATGGGAAAATTCAATCTGCCTCTGACAATTGGCCCTCATTGACCATTCGCTTATCTCAAAAGGCAGTTAGGTAGCCTTTTTGACCCCAATCCCACCACCAGGAGGTTTTCTCACACCCCCCCACCATAATAGGGAGAAAGTCCATCCTTTTGCTTTTCTCTCTCGTTGGATGCCATCAAACCTATCAAGGATTTCCAGCATTCTCTTTTTTTCAGATTTCCACTTATCTTACATTGATTTAATAACTGTTTGCATTAGTTTATTTGACCTTCTATGTTTTCTTGGCAAAGTTAGCACAAGACTACAAATTTAAGTTTTGGTCCCAAACATTTCCTGATTTAAAATAATTGGCTTTAATTTATTTATTTCTGTGTTAGTGGTGTCTTGTTTACTTGCATTCAGTCAGTAAGAACCTTTAATGCCACACTAAGCAATATCTTTGTAACCCAGATGTTTTACCACATTGATTGCTTTGCTACTCTGGGTCAGAAGCACGTGTTTTAAGTGTATTGGCTGACTGGATTGATCTATGATAGAACTGTACTTTTTATTACTTGCACACCAGTTATTGTAAAAGAAACATTATTAGCAACCACAAATAGAATTTCAATTGCTTGCCCACGTGTCTTTTACTTTTGCATCCATTTTTCTCATACTTTATAAGATAGCTAACCAACATCAATAAATCATTGTTGATTTCATTAAGACCATAAGACCATAAGACATAGGAGTGGAAGTAAGGCCATTCGGCCCATCGAGTCCACTCCGCCATTCAATCATGGCTGATGGGCATTTCAACTCCACCTCCCAGCATTCTCCCCATAGCCCATAGCCCCATACCCCATTAATTTACTTGCTAACAAATATAAGCTTAATACCAAAATAAGACACAAGCTTATATTTGTTTTCTTCTCCCTATCAGATGAGCAGCATCAAGAAGCTGCGTCCACGACTGAATGGTATTCTGTTCAAGCTGCAATTTGAGGAACAGGTGAATAACCTCAGACCTGATATTATGACTGTTACCACTGCCTGTGAGGAGTTAAAGAAGAGTAAAAGATTTGGAAAACTACTGGAGCTGGTGTTGCTCATAGGAAACTACATGAATGCTGGGTCTCGAAATGCTCAAACGTATGGCTTCAACATCAACTTCCTATGCAAGGTGAGTTCATGTCTCTAAGATTCAGTCAGAACCACTGAGATTAAAAATATTTTTTTCAATGCAATGGCTATACAACCTTATCAGGGTTAAAAAGTTATAATCACAATTTATACATTCACCAAATATAGCTCGTGAAACAAAACATAATGAAAAATTTGCTGCAGCAGGAGATCTTGCATCATGATCAGTAAAGACTTTTTCCCGCATACTTCAGTACAAAAATGTTTGCGACATACCTTTCTGAGCAACAGGGCGTCTGAGACCTTGGTAAACAGTGAGACAAAAAATATATCTTCTTAACCAATGATATGATAGGATTGGAAAATAAAAGAGACTTGAGAGGGAGGATGAAACCATTGTCAACTAAAGAAGACAGGAAGATTTGATTAAGAGAAAGAACAAAGGGACTGGAAGATAAAATAGGAATATAATTGTAAAACTTGGATGTTTTAAAAATCTCCAAAAACAATTCATTATCTGAAGGAATGAGAATTCATACTGGGCCAGAGAGTTTGATTTGCATTGGCTAATAGTGATCATGTAGTTAAAAGGGTACATAATGAATGAATGGATGTAATATTCTGCGGTGAATATCAATAATCAACTAATGCCTAAATGCAACATGTTCATGTCACTGTGGAGGTTAAATGTGAAATGTAACAGTAGAACACTGGCAAATCATCTAGCAACCTCATGTGATTCACAAGTTGAGATCTTTCTTCCTTATGATCATACATTTAAATTAGGAACTCAAGTAGGCCATTCGGCCTTTCAAGCTCAGTCTGCCATTTAATAAGGTGATAACTGATCTGATTGTGGCCTCAACTCTACTTGCCTATATCCTTTTACTCCCTTGTCAATTAAGAATCTACCTAAACTCATACGTAAACGGAGTCCCTGATCATGCACTCGGATCCTGCACGAACTAACTGGCGGGTGTGTTCGCGGACATCTTTAACCTCTCCCTACTCTGTTCCAAGGTTACCCTCTGCTTAAAGAAGACCACCATCATACCAGTGCCAAAGAAGACCAGGCAACGTGCCTCAACGACTACAGTCCGGTGACTTTGACATCTATCATTAAGTGCTTCGAGAAGTTGGTCATGAGACACACCAACTCCATACTCCTAGAATACCTTGTTCTACTGCAATTCGTATGTCACCACAACCAGTCCATAGCAGACACTATCTCCCTGGCCCTAGACTCATCCTACATCTTGACTCCTTCGTCAGACGCCTGTTCATTGACTACAGCTCCACCTTCAACACCATAATCCCAGCCAAGCTCACTCAAAACTCCAAAACCTAGGACTTGGCACCTACTTTTGCAACTGGATCCTCGACTTCCTGACCCATAGACCACAATCAGTAAGGATAAACAACTCCTTTTGAATTTGGATTTGTTTATTGTCATGTGTTCCAAGTTACAGTGAAAAGTATTTTTCTACGAGCAGCTCAAACAGATCATTAAGTACATGAAAATAAAATAAAAAGAAAATACATAATAGGGCAACACAAGGTTCGCAATCTAAATACATAGACATCCTCCACAATATTCCTCAATACTATGGTCCTGCAGGGCTGCATACATACTCCCCTACTATGCTCCCTATGGACAGACGACTGTGTGACAAAATTTGGCTCCAACTAGTTGACTGATGACATGACAGTAGTGGGTCAGATCTCGAACAACGATGAGTCACAGTCCATAAGGGAAATAGAGAACCTAGCGGCATGGTATAATGACAACAATCTCTCCCTCAACTCAGCAAAACTAAGGAGCTGGTCATTGATTTCAGGAAGCAAAGTATCATGTACTTCATGTCTTCTTCAATTGTGCCGAGGTGGAGATGGTTGACAGCTTCAAATTCCTAGGTAGTACTTTAGATGTGATCTCACCAATATATTATGGATGCGATTTACCTGCCTCGTCGCGCCCGACTTGGTGATATGGCAAAGCCGTTGAATCTCACGAGAGGCCTCTCCTGAGATTTGCGACGTTCAAAATTCTCGCGGGATTTTGCTGGGAGAGATCCAGATTAGCAGATTTAAGTGAGCCATTAGCCTTATTTAAATATGTCCGCACCGGATTCTCACTGCGCCTGGGACCTAACGGCCGCACCTGGAAGACCTTGGCAGGGCGGCGAGCACTGGACCACACAAACTTGGACCATGCGTAATGGCACGTGGGAGGGTCTGCCAGGCGATTAGAGACCCCCAGATGGTCGGACTCTGGGAAGGGTGGTACCCTGACACTCCTGCTGGCACCCACGCACCTTAGCACTGACAGACACATGACTGTGGAGTGGAGGGAGGTGACTGGGAAAGGGTGGACCGAGGCACATGACCAGCGGGAGCAGTAGTGGTAATTAGCCGGCCAGAAATCGGAAACAGTCCTGAGCCATTGCACGACAAGTAGTCAGAACCTGAAAGCAGAGATAGAGGCACTTTCACTGACCCTTAAGGCAGTCTGACAACTACAAAGGACAATCTGGGGATGGAATGGTTGGAATCAGCGCATCCTAAATCCTTAATACCCTAACTTGGCAATGGAAGATGATGATGGCAGGGTTCTGTTCAATGTCCCACAGAGACAGGGAAGAGGACAGAACAGATGGAGCAAGCAACATTGTCTTTTTCATGCCAATCAGACAGTGAGGAGGTGAAGAAAGGGCCATCACAGTCAGGTAGGGTAACGGAAGTACCTCACCCTGAGGAACATGGTCCAGTAGGTGCCTTCAACACTCAGAAGCTGAGGTGGAGAGACTAATTAAGTAGAGATATTTGACATGACCAAGGGTGTACTAAAAGTGCTTCTCATGCCTACAGATGAGCGAGAAACACAGTGCTTTAGATGCCTTTGCTTGTCAAGGTATGTTATGGCTTACATCTGCTACATACATCTGAATGAACTGAAACTGCAGGGACTGGGAAGCCATCCATTGCCAGTGACTCTCAAGGTGTCCACTGCACACAACATTTTTGCAAATGGCTTGTTCTAGGGCTCCCAAATGGCTTGTTCTCGGGCTCCCCTGGGGACCTTTGCGGAATATCACAATCCTCTGCTCATGAACGCATCTGAAATATTACTGACCCCCTATTTCACCCTCAATTACGTCCAGTTCTCCTTGGATGACATTGGCCAGGCTTCCAGAGCAGTGGGGTTTTCTGTGACCTCTAGATTACCACAGGTGCAGGATGCCCCTGACTGAGCACATATAGCTTTAAGAGCTCCCTGGCAGCAGCCTCGACAATTCACCAGCAGTAAAAGCTTCCACGCTCTCAATGTGCTGATGATCTGTAACCACCAGAAGTCGATTATGAAGGCCTCTGCTAGATACCTTGGGTAATTGCATGACTCTTGCCTCTTGAGTCATTCACATGTGCCATAAATGCTTGAGGACCACAGCACTTCCTGGGTTGGCTCATTGGTGACAAAGGCAAAATGTGGGATTAAGGACACCCGTTCAGAGGCCAGAAGGTGCTTCAGAGAAGAGATACAATGAGGCTCATTCTGCAACTTGCTCCTTGATTGAACAGGCTATTGGCACATTAAAGATGCATTTCAGGTTCTAGTCTGGTCAGGTGGCACTCTCCAATACTCTCCCCAAATTATTTCCCACATCATAGTGGCTTCCTACTCTCAATAGAACCTGGCGTACCAAAGGCAGGGTGAGTTGCCAAGAGAGAGATGGAAGAGCTGCACATTACATCCAATGAGGAGGTTATCAATAGGGATGAGCTTGACCATGGCAAGAAAGTTGAGGCCTCCGAAGAAGAGGCCATAGCAGAGGCTGGATGCAGACATGCCCTGAAATCCTCAAAATACAAGGTTCCAGGGTGATATCCCCCTGTTCCCTAAATTCAAACTCAACATTAACACCTTCTTTCCTGTCTTCAGTATCTCAACAAAGAACATCAATCTCTGAATGAGTAGTTACAATCTTGCATGACAATTGCCTCATCTTTGGAAAATCTAGGCAGCCTCTGGAGCATGCTGCTGTTCTGTTATGGGATAAGAACTTCACCGGCATTCACTGTGGAAAAATTAGACATGGTGCAGTCTTTTCGAGCATCACAGCAGCATTTCACTGCCTGTGGCAACCTTCAAGAAGCAGGAACAGCTTGGCAAAGCTCAGCACACTCATGGCAGTAGACCTGGAACATTGCAGGACACCTCAAGGAGGACAACCATCAATAGCTGGTTCTCTCTTTGATGTCTGAGGTCAGCTCTGAATCTGGACTACAGCATCTCTTCCCTGGCCATCCCTCATGCACAAATAATGTTCTGGCCTCATCCTAATACAGATCCCCAGCATAAAATTGTTCTTTAGAACGCAGTGATCTGTCATAGTCATGGAGATAGGCCTGCGAGTCAGGTCGTCTATACGTGCGCAGAAAGAGCTTCAGTAGCACCATCGTGACCTCGTTGACGAGCACTCATGTTAGGAAAGTAAAGGTAGTTTTAAGGGATTTTTATTTGTAGTGATAAATATTAGAAATAAGGTATAGTTCTAAGTGGGTTTTATTTAATTTTTCTGTGCCTGGAAGTGTAAAACCTATAGTTAGATTTATGTTGGACAAACGTGTTTGTATGTGTGGGGACTGGTTAGAAACTGTGTTTCTATTATACTTTGAGAGGGCTATATGGCATGAAGAATAAATAAAAGGCATAAGCTTGTGGGACTACGTCAAGCCACAAAAGCCAGACCTTCAGGAGCCTAGACATAGCTCTGATCTTCCGCAGTCATTGCCATCTAGATGACATTTCAAGAGTCATCAAATGCTGGCTTGGTCCATTGTTCTGCATCATGCAGGTGGCGAACGGAAGAAAGGGGTGATGGCTAGATATTCATGCATTCAAAACGTCACATTACAGGCTGCCATGAGCACCTAAGATCTCGACTGTTACTTGAAATGTTACCCACGCTCCGACTTACATGGAGGATATAGAAAGCTGCACAGTTAAATTGACTCCAATGTGGGTCACTACTACAACCTACAAGACACACTTTGACCAGTCTTCAGTGCAACAGCAGCAAGAGAATAAAGTAAACTGCAAAACCAGCATGAAACCACATATATGATCCTCTGGCGCAAGTTTAAGATATGTATTGCCCAACCGCCATGCTGTTAAACCAAGAGGCTTTGCTCATGTCGCAGCTGTGGACGAAAAGGTGACTCACTAAAATGAGATTGTGCGAGACACTATGGACCTGAAGGACACAATGGAATATAAGCGAGGAGAGGGAGGCACCAATTTCACTTGTCTGACTTTGGAACATTGCATCAGATCGAAGAGCCATTCACTCGATGAGAATGTTAGAGGAAACATAATATATTTACAGATGTGCAAAGTACATATAGTTAGCGAACACCAGTGTCACCTTTATGTTCTCAAACTGTCTGAAATTTCTTAGCATACCACTGCACCGAGCCACCTCCCCAACATCTGCAGCAGAGGTGGAGGCAGCCCTTTGACTGATATATCCTGTTTTCCATGATTACCATGGTGGACATCCTCCAGACGGCAGAGAACTGGAGGGCCCCAGCCTGCTTTGGATCTTCTGCTGTTGAATAGGTGTACCCTCCTCGATCTGAGGAGCTGGAGTTGCTGGGATGACAGGCAGAAGGGACAAAGTGTGTGTCTCTGAACTGGTGTAAGGTGTGGGTGAATGCAGTGACGGCTCTACAGTGAGACCCACAGGATCCTCATCCAAGGCGACTTGGGAACTGTAGCTGGCGGTGTTCCTCCTCCTTTTGTTGCTGATGCCTGTAATAGAGAGAAGAGAAAATTAGTAATTGGCTGGATAGTCACCGAGGTTAAAAGAGACTCCATGTCGGCAGATGGGCGAAGACGAATGGATGGGGACTCACTGGAATATTGGCGGGATGCCAATATCGCCTTCATTGCAGGCACGATCCTAATGTTCACCAGTCAGTTCTGCCACCTTCACCTCATAGATCTGAGATCCCTTCCTTTTGTTATGGTTGATAATTTCCTGCATTAATATCGATTAACAGTGCAGGATGGATGCCACAGCATATGATAAGCATGCCTGTCTTTTGTATTTGCTGAAAACAGCAAATGTGGGAAATGCTCAACACGTCTGGCACCATCTATAGCGAAGAAACCAAGCTAACGTTTCAGGCCTCTGACCTTTCATCAGAACTGAGAGAAGTTAAATGTAATAGGTACTGAGTTTGTGAAAGGGGGAAGGTGGGAAGAAGAACAGAAAGGTGGGTCTGTGTAAGGGCAGAAAGGATTGAATCACAAAAAGTTTCATGGTGCAATGCTAAAGTGATTGACAATTGCACAAGTAAAAAAACAAAAGATGTATCATGAAGATGATAACTGCCATCTGAACGCAAAGTTAAAGGAATTAAGAAAGAAATTAGAGAACAAAAACAAGCCTGCAAAAAACCCTAAATTAGGTATAGAGAAGATCTGAAATTGGAGATCTATTCGGTCAGCAGTTTAGTGGGAATAGAGGCATGTCTGGCCAACAAGGTGAAAATAAAGATGCGTACAACAAAGATATGAGCTCAGATCCTAAGATCATGTTATGTATAATGTGTTAAGATCTAAAGTCCGAAAGACATGCTTGTTAGGTAATTTGGACATTTTAAATTCTCCCTGTGTACCCCAACAGGCGCCGGAGTATGGCGACTAGGGGATTTTCACAGTAACTTAATTGCAGTGTTAATGTAAGCCGACTTGTGATACTAAGAAAGATTGTTATTTAATTCATTCCTACCCTGAGTTGGATGATTGTCAGGAAACCAAATTGTGAAATTAATTTTTATAACTACATTTAGTGCAGGAGGATGAAACACAAAGTTACCTCACAACTTTACAATTACAGCATGTGATAAAAATGTGGTCATACAAAGGCCAGGGAAATATTCCTATTCAACCTGTGGGTGACAGGGTGACACAGTGGTTAGCATTGCTGCCTCACTACACCAGGGACACTGGTTTTATTGAAGCCTTGGGTGAGTGTGTGGAGTTTGCACGTTCTCCCTGTGTCTGCATGGGGTTTACTCCGGGTGCTCCGGTTTCCTCCCACAGCCCAAAGATGTGCAGGGTAGGTGGATTGGTCATGCTAAAATAGCCCATTAATGTCCACGGTTGCACAGGTTAGATGGGGTTATGGGTATAGGGCAGGTGTGAGACTAGTAGGGTGCATTTTCTGAGGATCGATACAGACTCAATGGGCCGAATGACCCATTCCTACACTGTCGGGATGTTATGAAATTTTTAATGTGGGCACAGTTCAAAATTTGCTCAAATGAGGTAACCACTAATTACTCGTTAAACCACATCCAAAGTTCCTACTGATACTCATATCTGAATTCTATACCTTTTAGTAAATCATTATTTTACATTCTGTCCCTGCTCCCCGTAAATGCAAAGTGGACCACCATTTATTGGGTATGTGGGAAGAACTTTGTATTGCTATGTAGGATAAACGGAACAAGGTTCTAAATCAATTAAAGTGTTCTTATCCAGCAGAAATACACAATTGATAAATCTGTCACCAAAGAACAGATATCAGAACAGATATCCTATTGCTCTGTAAAACGTCCCAGAAGTTTTGCTTGATTTCTTTCAACACCTTCAGTACGTAAAATAAGTTGGATGGTAGTATGTCAAAGAGAGCAGCCGGATAATTTTCCTGTTTTTCTTCCAATGGTACAATGAGATTTTTACATCCATATGAACAAGCAAAAAGCTTATCGGTTTTAACATCCTGGCTGAAAGCAAGGTGGAAATGTTATTGTGGGAGATTATTTAATTTTTTATTCCATTGATAATATGTCTTAATTTCACCCTTAGGAGATACAATAAAGGGGAGATTTTTCAATTCCAACCCTTGGCTCTGCTGGCTCAGCTGAGTACATGAAATACAGGAATTCAAGCTTATGATTACAGTGGGGGGGGGGGGGGGGGGGGTCATCATAATTTCTCTGTCCATTAATTTAAACAAACCCAAAAATGTAACTGGCCCTCTTCTGACTGTTCACTTTAAACCATCCATGTTGCTGTCTTAGATGTGCCAAGTAACCCAATATACCCATGGACCAACAAAATGTTTTCCAATCCCACATGGCTATGTTGATTGGCTCTTCAAATAATTTATGACCATTTTTGTGCTTTAACCCTACCAGAGACTACATTAAGGCTAACCCAAACTTGTTAAAAGATTAACGGATTGACCTGATAAAGGTCTTTAAAATTCTGAATAAAGCCATTGTTGAATGACTTAGTTTCAAATTGGGCTTTGATACAATATCAAGGAGGGACAAATTTAATATCATCACAAAATATCAAAGGGGAAATTAAAAGAAAATATTTTCACATAAGGTGGATAGAATTTTACAAACCACTAGCTTAGTTTAGGCAGAGTCTAAATCTATTTTACAATGGATTTACATAATTAATTCACTCTTGCAGAGAGCTAGCAGAGACATGACAAACCAATTAACCTCCTTCTGTGCTGTAACTATTCTATGACTCTGATTGCAGGGCATAGGAAGTAAAGATAATAGTGGAATTAGAGTAACAGCCGACACAGAGGAAATAACCATTACATGGGCCAAAGGACCAGTTTCTATGCTAGTGTTTGCTAAAACATTGAAGATAAAGATGGGAAACTTGATCACAACACTTTGAATGAACTTGAGGCTGGGTCCCAGAAGTCAAAGGGTAGTTTTCTAACACATGCCAACCAGTTACCTCCAACCCCTCCCTGCACCGCCTCAACACCAGATCTTGAACATCCAGAACTCTAGGATTATATGCTTGCTCTAGACAGGTTTCAAACTTGTTCCAGGCCTCTGAAGACCAACTCTTAAGAAAAATACTGGCGATACAGAAGAAACAATGCCCCCTTTATTTATATTTAAACCTCAGGTAGTGATGGGTTTCTGCTCGGTAGCCTCCTTTCTCACCCCACCGAAGCAACAAAATGCAACTCAGCTCAACCTCTTTTTAAATTCAACCAAAAAAGAAATATGTAACCTTTTTTAATGTATATATTGTGCCTTTATTTTTTAAGAATTGTAATTTTTTGTCTTATTTTGTGAACAACTATACATCCATGATCATAAGTCAATTTCTTGACTGTACAGGTTTATAATTCCCATTTGGTAACTTAGAGGTGAAACAGTAAATTTCGTAGCATTTCCTAAAAATTGACTAAATTGTGGTACTGTGAAATCTGTAGCTGAATGGAGCAAAGAAGAGTAAAGTTTAAATCGCAACATTTTGATGCCTCATTTTTTGTAATTCAAGAATTGTCATTGAATCATGTATGTTTTAGCAAAATCAGATTTTGTCTTACGATAACTCGGGGCATATATATTGTGAACACTGTTGATGCTTTTATTTATCACAATAATACAATTTGTGGTCCCTTCCTCTCAGGGCATCATCTCACGCAAATAAATCCTGCTATTTTGATTTATGTATTTGTAAATACCTACCTGCATGTCCATGTTGACATAACTGGAAGATGAACATTGCATAATTATTGGTTCTGTTTTTATTTGAAAGATGAGCTTTTGTTTTTCATATCAACTGTTATGTGCTTATCTAGCTTCCTTCAGTTGTAAAGAGACTTCAGTAGGTTAAGTGACAGCCATGATTAAGTGTTAGTACTATTGCCTCTTAGTCAAAAGATTGCAAGTTTAAATTCTGCTCCAGGGACTTGAGCATAAAATCTTGGCTGGCCCTCCAGGACACTAAGCCAAGGGCCTACTGCCCTTATTGGTTGATGTTAAATGTCCCATGCACTGTTTAAAGAAGAAAAGGGGAGTTATTACCTGTGTCCTAGCATATATATTTATCTCACTCAACACACAAAACATTTTGTTTGGTCATTTTCTTATTGCTGTGGGACCTTGATGTAAACAAAATGGCTATTGCCATTCCAACTGTGATTACACTTCAAAAGTACATCATTCGCTGAGAAGCTCCCTGGGACATGCTGTATAATGTGCTCTGTAAATATAAGTCTTCCTTTGTTTTGACATAGATGAAGAAGTTTGTAAAGCTTCAGAATCAGGTAGCTATGCCGTGGTAGATGAATATAGTAACTGGGATCAAATGTGTGCTTGAAAAAAATGTGTGTTTCATTTTCTTTTTTTAATATAAATTTAGGTTAACCAATTTTTGTTCTCTAATTAAGCGGCAATTTAGCATGGCCAATCCACCTATCCTGCGCATCTTTGGCTTGTGTGGGTGAGACCCATCCAGACACAGGGAGAATGCGCAAACTCCATATAGACAGTGACCTTGGGCCGGGATTGGACCCGGGTCCTTGGTGCTGCGAAGCAGCATTGCTAACCACTGTGCCGCCCTTGCATTTTCTTTTTAAAGCCAGTCTTCTGTTTTGGATGCTGGTGTCATAAATTTAGATTAAATGCCAAATTAATGCACATTTCTCAAAAATAATTTTTGCATAATGTCAGCTCTGATATTCATGGGAAATTCGATCAAACAACGAGAATATTATTTGTGTTCATATTGGTTGAACTATTGTTTGTTGTCGTAGAAATGTGTATTGTAAATCAAGAAAAGCAGCAGAAAATGTAACCTTTAACACATTTTTGTAATTACTCAGCCCGTGAAATTCAAAATGTATGATAGTAGTTCTGACCTCCAGATGAAAAATGTAACACTGGTAGGAAAACTGAAAGCTGCAAACCAAAATCAAAACCTAAAAATTAAGCTGAAGTTCTGTATGTACTCCTTCTTATTGCTTTCTCGGATATAAAGAAAATAAAAACAAAAGTGTTAACTTGTTGAAAATGATTTATGAAAGAAAATGGAATGTCACTTGATTGAAGCGGTCTTAAATTAATATTTTTTTTATGTTCCTCAGCTGAATGATACCAAATCAGCAGATCAAAAAGTCACATTTCTGCATTTTCTGACACAAGTTTGTGAGGAGAAGTATCCAGATATATTAAAGTTTACAGATGATCTGCAACATGTGGACAAAGCTAGCAAAGGTACGTGTCTACTTTTTACATTCCAAAAACTATTAAAGAATGTCATCAACTAGATGATGAAATATATGCTTCAAATGGAATAATGAATGTATATTGTGGCTGCATAACCATGTGCAGTAAACCTATGCTTAAGTATTGAAATACAATAAAAACAGGAAATGTTTGAAGTGCTCAGCAGGTCTTGCTGTATCTATGGAGAGAGAAATAGAATTAATGTTTCAACTCAATGACCTTTTACCAGAACTGGGAAAAGTTAGGATGTAATAGGTTTTAAACAAGCAACAGTGGGCAGAGTGGGGAAAAAAGATGAAACAGAAGGTCTGTGATGAGGGTCTGGGGTCAGGCAGGAGAAATTTATATAGCACCTTTAACATCATAAAATGTTCCAAAGTGCTTCAAAAAAAACATTGGTAAACAAAATTCGACACTCAGCCACATTAAGAGGTTTAATTCAGGTGACCAAAAGTTTGAACAGAGAGGTAGGTTTTAAGGAAAACTGAAAGGAGGGAAGAGATGTAGGCGTGCAGGGAGTTTAAGGGAATAAATTCCAAAGATTAGAACAAAGTCAACTACAGGCACAGCCAACAATAGAGCAACCATTAAAATCGGAGACAGAGTCATAGAGTTTTTCCAGCACGGAAAGAGACCCTTTTGCCCATTGTGTCCATGCCGGCCATCAAGCACCTATTTACTCTAATCGCATTTTCTAACATTTTGTCCGTACCCTTGTATGCTATGGCATTCTAAGTGCTCATCTAAATACTACTTAAATGTTGTGAGGTTTTCCGTCTCTACCACCCTCTCAGGCTGTGAGTTCCAGATTCCAACCCCACCCTCTGGATGAAAAGGTTTTTCCTTCAGAGGTCAGAATTAGAAGAAGACAACTATCTGAGGATTGTGGAGCTAGAGCAGGTTACAGAAACAGGCAAGGTTATGGAGAAATTTTAAAGCAGTGACAAGAATTTTTTAATTCAGGCACTGCTTAACTAAAAGCCAAATGTAAATCCACAAAGACAGGTCCATTGGGTGAATGGGTCTTGGTGCATACTACATGATGAGTAAAAGTTCGGATGAATTTTAAGCTTCTGGATGATGGAATGTGGGAGACTGGCCATGATTGTATTACAATAGTCAAATCCAGAGGTAACAAAGGGCATTGATGAGGGTTTGAGTAGCAAATCAACTGTGGCAGAGGCAGTGTTGGGCAATGTTACAGAATTGAAACAGGCAATCTTCCGGGTGGTGTGGATATATGATTATAAACTCATCTCGCTCAACACCGAGATTGCAAATCGTCTGGTTCAACCACAGATAGAAGCTAGGGAGAAGGATGGAGTTGGGGGCCAGGGAATGGAGTTCGTAGTAGAAACCAAAGACAATAGTTTTGATCTCTGGAGAGAATTTCTACCCATCCAGTACTAGATGCCTGACAATTTAAGGTGGTGGTGATCTGGAGAGAGAGAGACACAATATTGATTTGTGTAGATTTCACAGCTGCTGAACAGTGAGTTGTGAATAGTACAAAAAATACACTACTGAGTACTTCAATTGGTCCACCCTACTCAGTTACCCATTCTAGTTGAAATCCATCATTACAAATTTAATTTGAATATCTTTATATGAGGAAATCTTAAGTGAATTCTGAGGCTTTTACTTTTCTGGGCTGGTGCAGGTGAATTCATAATATAAACTGCTCCTATATGTTGTATTTAGCATTGAACTGTCACTTCCAACATCGTTTAAATGTGTCCCTGCTGAGTGCATTCTGCAGGAGCTGCAATGGATTTTTTTCCTTAAATATGCAGAATGTTTGAAAAAGTGATATCCTTCCAAAGATTAGGATTTTTTTTTGTGATGGATTACTTTTCATTTCCAGGGTGTTACAGATCCTCTGAAAGGACAATGCACATCCTTGACAGAATCTATTTGGTTTTATTGGATGGCACAACAGTATGGTGGATCTAGAAGCAATTGTAATTACACAAGATGCTATGTGAATTTGATCATTTCTGAGAGTATAAAGACCTGGCAAATTCCCCTGAGGTGCTGCCAAACTGTCCTGTGGTCTGGTGTATGTTTCAAAAATACTGATACTGCAAGTGACAGTTAATTCTACATTCATATTTCTGCTAGTGACACGAGTTTGAGGACTCAATGGGCAGGTAAAGCTGTACTACTGCTATTTTAGTACATCCTTTTTCTATTTACACATTGTTACATTGCTACCGACGTCCAACAAAAAAGTAGATCAGTGTGCAACATCATGGCCATTCTTTATTGACAATTCTGGACATGCCTTCATGTTAAAGGTCAAGATAAGATGTCTATCCATTGTCCAGTTATATCAGTTTTCGGATTCTACCTATTCATTAGTTTGTTGTCATTCAGGTGCGAGTTGTCATATCATTTGTGAAATGAAAATTACTTTTGACTACTGTCAAACTATTACTGAAAACGGAAAGAAAACCGAGTCTAGCAACAAACTTCTCCCAAATGTCATTGCATTGGCATTGTGATAAGAAAATCAGGTTCCATTTGTTGTGACTTACAAGCTGGTAGTTTCTGAAGCAGTCACACATCCATGTTCAACATCTCACCAGATAATAACAAAGCTTCAGATTCTCCTATCATACCAGAATACTATATCCTATTGAATACTATATCCTATTGAAAACTGGAAGTAAATTATGTTTTGTAGAGAAATTGTGCAACTGTGTTTCATTTTCAGCTGGTGCATTTAAAACAAATGACTATAGCAGGAACTCATAGACTCGTACATCATTGAAGGAGTCTGTTTGGCCCATTGTGCCTTTGCTGATTTTCTGGGTTGTTGTGGTGGGTGATTTTAACTTCCCCTATATTGACTGGGACTCACTTAGTGCTAGGGGTTTGGATAGGGCAGAGTTTGGAAGGTGTACCCAGGAAGGCTTCTTGATGCAATGTGCAGATACTCCAACTAGGGAAGGGGCAGTACTGGACCTGGTATTCGGGAATGAGCCTGGACAGGTGGTTGTGATGTCAGGAGGGGAACCTTTTTGGAGTAGTGGCTACAATTCCGTAAGTTTTAGGGTACTTTTGAATAGGGATGAGGGTAACCCTCGGGTTAAGGTGCTAACTGGGGAAAGGCAAATTATGATAACATTAGACAGGAATTGAAGAATTTGGATTGGGTTGCAGCTGTTGGAGGATAAATCAACATTGGATATGTGGCAGTCTTTCAAGCGACAGTTGATTAGGATTCAGGAAAGTCTTGTTCCTGAGAGAACAGAGGGTAAGTATGGGGAGTGTAGGGAGCCTTGGATAACAAGGGATATTGTGAACCTTGTCAAAAGAAAAAGGAGGCTTTTGCATGGTCTAGAAGGGTGGGGGCAGTCGAAACCTTTAAGGAGTATAAAGAAAGTGGGAAGGTACTGAAGCGGGAAATGAGGAGGGCTAGGAGGGGTCATGAAAAGTCTTGGCAAGTAAGATTAAGGTAAATCCCAAGCTTTTTATTCATATGTAAAAAGCAAGAGGGTGGCCAGAGAAAAGATTGGACTACTTAAGGACAGTGGGGGAATCTAGGTGTTGAGCCAGAGGAAATGGGGCAAAGTACTAAATGAGTACTTTTCATCAGTGTTCACCAAGAAAAGGACTTTGTGGAAGATGATTCTTGGGTAGGGTAGTCTGGGTCATATTGACATCAAAAAGGAGGAGGGTGTTTTAAAAGGCATTAAGGTAGATAAGTCTCCTGGGCTGGATGGGGTTTACCCCAGAATACTGAGGGAAGCAAGGGAGGAAATTGCTGGGGCCTTGACTGACATATTTGTATCCTCATTGGCTACAGATGAGATCCCAGAGGACTGCAGCAGAGCTAATATGTTCCCGCTGTTTAAGAAAGGTCGCAGGGATAATCCAGGAAATATAGGCCAGTGAACCTCACGCCGGTAGTCGGTAAATTATTGGAAACAATTCTCAGGGACAGGATTTGTATCCATTTGGAAACAAATGGACTCATTAGCGATAGACAGCATGATTTGTGAAGGGGAGGTCGTGCCTCTCTAACTTGATTGAATTTTTTGAGAAGGTGACAAAGATGATTGATACGGGGAGGGCGGTAAGTGTTATTTACATGGACTTTAGTAAAGCCTTTGACAAGATGCCTCATGGCAGACTGGTACAAAAGGTGAAGTCACACGGAATCAGAGGTGAGGTGGCAAGATGGATACAGAACTGACTCAGTCACAGAAGGCAGAGATTAGCAGTAGAAGGGTGTTTTTCTGAATGGAAGGTTGTGACTAGTTGTGTTCCACAGGGATCTTTGCTTGGGCCTCTGTTGTTTGTAGTATACATAAACAATTTGGAGGAAAATGTAGCTAGTCTGATTAGTAAGTTTGCGGATGACACCAAGGTTGGTGGAGTGGCAGACAGTGTTGAGGATTGTCAGAGGATACAAACATAGATAGGTTGGAGACGTGGGCTAAGAAATGGCAAATGGAGTTTAATCCGAACAAATGTGAGGTAATGAATTTTGGTAGATCTAACATAGAGGGGAAATATACATAAATGGCAAAACTCTCAGGAATATAGAAAGTCAGAGAGATCTGAGCGTACAGGGCCACAGATCTTTGAAAGTGGCAACACAATTGGACAAGGTAGTCAAGAAAGCATACAGAATGCTTGCCTTCATTGGATGGGACATCGAGTATAAAAACTGATAAGTCATGCTACAGTTGTATAGAACCTTGATGAAGCCGCACTTGGAATATTACGCACAATTCTGGTCGCCACACTATCGGAAGGATATGGAGGCTTTTCAGAAGCGGCAGAGGAAGTTTACCAGGATGTTGCCTGGTCTGGAGGGTGTTAGCTATGCAGAGAGGCTGAATGGACTCAGACTATTTTCATTACAATGATGAAGATTGAGGGTGGCAACATGATAGAGGTCTACAAGATTATGTGAGGCATGGATAGAGTGGATGGGCAGGCACAGTTTCCCATGTTGTAGTGGTCAGTCACCTGGGGGCATAGGTTTAAGGTCCGTGCGTCAAAGTTTAGAGGAGATGTGCGAGGCAGGTTTTTTTACAGAGAGGGTGGTGAGTGCCTGGAACACGCTGCCAGGGGAGGTTGTGGAAGCAGATACATTAACAGCGTTCAAAAGGCATCTTGACAAATACATGGTTAGGATGGGTATAGAAGGGTAGGGCACTAGGAAAGCGCTGAGAGTTTTGGCCAAGGATGGTATCAAGACTGGCACAGGCTGGGAGGGCTGAAGGGCCTGTTCCTGTGCTGCATTGTTCTTTGTTTCTATGGTCCACGGGACCCTTTTCACATCTTTCCTCATCTAATTATATCAGCATAACCAAAGGCCCTGATAAATTCCCAACAATAGTACTGATGACTTGTGGTCCAGAACTAGCTGTACGCTTAGCCAATCTGTTTCAGTCCAGCTACAACATTGGCATCTACCCGACAGTGTAGAAAATTGCCCAGGTATGGCCTGTCCACAGAAGGCAGGATGAATCCAATTCCGTCAATTACCACCCATCAGACCTTTGTTCATCATCAGCAAAGTCAAGGAAGGTGTAGTCGACACTTAGACTACAATAACCTGCTCATTGACACTCAGTTTGTGATCCACCAGGGACATTTGGCTTCAGATCTTATTCCAGCCATGGTCAAAACATGGAGAAAAGAGCTGAATTCCAGAGGTGAGAGTGACTGTCCTTGAAATAGAGATGGTATCTGGCCAAGTGCGGCATCAAGGGTCACAGGCAAAATTGGAAATTAGCAGGGAAGTTTCTCCCATGGTTGGAATAATACCATACAAAGGAAGATGGTTATGGTTGTTGGAGGCCAATCATCTGAGTCCTAGGACATCGCTGCAGGAGTTCCTGAGTTTAGTGGCCTAGGCCCAACCATCTTCAGCTGCTTTATCAAGGACCTTCCCTCCATTATAAGGTAGAAAGTGGGGAGGTTCGGTAATTATTGTCAAATGTTTAGTACCATTTTCAGCTCCTCAGGTACTGAAGCAGTCCATGGCCACATGCTGCAAGACCTGGACAGCATTCAGGTTTGGGATGATAAGTGACATGTAAAGCTCAAGTCACACTTCTCCAATATTGTTATAACCTGCCTGCTTACCACTGGCTGGGGACTAATGGCAATCCCACAATCCTTTGGGAGTATGAGTTTCCACAATGAGGGGGGGGCGGAGAAATCATTAGCAGATTCCCTGCATAAATAAAGCTGGCCAGTTTGGAACCGGCTAGAGGAAAGTGAGCAGCAAGGGAAGTTGCTGCTGCTGTTGTATATATATGTTATTGTAAATAAATGTTATTTCTTTCTATCCTTCAACTCGTGCAGGATTTCTCGTGGCCCTCACAAAAAATACCAAAGAATATAACAATATCCCCTTGATATTCAATAGGATTACTGGCACTAAATCCCCTACTGTCAACATTCTGGGGTTACCATTAACCAGAAACTGAACTAGACCGATGTAATGATGCACCTTTGTAGACTTCATTAGTGAGCACAAAAAGTATCTATTAATAAGAATTGTACAGCAGGAGCATGGCTGTAGCTAGTTCCCAAAAATCTCCCTGCCTAGGAGCCTCTCTCACCATGGAGTGTTTTTACACTGAGTGCCGATTGGACACCTAGGCCAGGTGACGTTTAATTCTGCAATGTTGCCCTTAAAAGGACAACGACCACGGGTGGCATGTGGTGCAATGGTTAGCACTGGGACTACGGCGCTGAGGACCCGAATTCGAATCCCGACCCTGGGTCACTGTCTGTGTGGAGTTTGCGCATTCTCCCCGTGTCTGCGTGGGTTTCACCCCCACAACCCAAGGATGTACAGATTAGGTGGTTTGGCCATGCTAAATTGCCCCTTAATTGGAAAAAAAATAATCGGGTACTCTAAATTTATGAAGAAAAAAGACAACAACCACAACCAGACATCTAAATTACTGTGCCAACAAGAGCAGGACAGAGTCTGGGAATTCTGACACGAGTAATTCACATCCTGACTCGTAAAGCCTGTCCATCATATACAAGGCACAAATCAGGAGTATTGTCGAATATTTCCCATTTCCATTTCTCACGATAACTGTAGTTCTAACAACACACAAGAACATTGACACCGTCAAGGACAAAGCGGTTTACTTGATCTGAACCCATCCATCAATCTGACATTCATTTCCACCCAACCGACATACAGTGGTAGCAGTGTACTAACTACAAGGTGCACTGCAACAACTCACCAAGACTCCAAACATATAACTTCTACCACCTAGAAGGCCAAAGGCCGCAGGTGCATAGGGAAAACACCACCTGCAAATTCCCCTGCAAGCCATACACAATCCTGACTTGGGACTGTATCTCCATTCCTTCACTGTTGCGGGATCAAAATCCTGGAATTCCCTATTGTGGGAGTGCCGACACCACATGATCTGCAGCGGTTCAAGAAGGTGGTTCACCACCATCACGTCGAATTAGGGATGGGCAATAAATGCTGGACTTGCTCATGGTGCCCGCATCCCATGAAAGAAGAAATTTAAAAACAATCTCTATTCCCACCCCCCACCCCCACATGCTTACCTAGCTCACCCTTAAGTGTACTTTTACTATTCAATTCAACCACTTCCTGAGGTAACAAATTCCACATTCACACCATTCTCTGGGCCAAAAGGTTTCTTCTGAATTCCCTATTTGATTTCTACCTTGTATTGATGGCTTCTATTTTTGCATTTCTTTTTGCATCTATTCGCCTTTCATAATCATCTCCATGAAGTCATCACTCCGCTTTCTCTTTTGAATCTCTTCTGATAACTATACCCATGCTTTTCTGCTATCATCCTTTTAATTTTCTTTCCATCGTCTCCAGTGGCAATATATAAAACAAAACTTAATTTCCATGTCACCTTCCACAACCATTGTTTGTCTCAAAGTGCTTTACAGCCGACAAAGTACTTTTGAAGTGTAGTTCCTGTGGTAATGTAGAAAATATAGCAGTCAATCTTAACACAGCAAGCTCCCATAAACTGCAATGTGATATTGACCCGGCAACCTGACTTTGTGATCTTTACCGAGGAATAAATATAGACCAGGACACCTGGGATAATTCATCTGCTCTTATTTGAAATAGTGACATGGGATCTTTTATATCCAACCAAGAGCCTTGGTTTAATATCTCATCGAAAAGATGGCTTCTCAGACAATGCAATGCTGTTATCAGTAGTGAAACCAAAGAGAAAATGCTGGAAAATTTCAGTGGGTTTGGCAGCATCTGTAGGGAGAGAAAAGAGCTAATGTTTCGAGTCCAGATGACCCTTTGTCAAAGCTGACCCTTTCTCTTTGGTTTCAGATTCAGGCATCCGCAGTAATTGCTTTTATCTTATCAGTACTGTACTGGATTGCCAGCCGAGATTGTTGTGAACAAAGAACAAAGAAAAGTACAGCACAGGAACAGGCCCTTCGGCCCTCCAAGCCCGTGCTGACCATGCTGCCCGGCTAAACTACAATCTTCTACACTTCCTGGGTCCGTATCCCTCCATTCCCATCCTATTCATATATTTTTCAAGATGCCCCTTAAATGTCACTCTCGTCCCTGCTTCCACCACCTCCTCCGGCAGCGAGTTACAGGCACCCACTACCCTCTTTGTAAAAAAAACTTGCCTCGTACATCTCCTCTAAACCTTGCCCCTCACACCTTAAACCGATGCCCCCTAGTAATTGACCCCTCTACCCTTGGGAAAAGCCTCTGACTATCCACTCTGTCTATGCCCCTCATAATTTTGTCGACCTCTATTAGGTCACCCCTCAACCTCCGTCGTTCCAGTGAGAACAAATCGAGTTTATTCAACCGCTCCTCATAGCTAATGCCCTCCATACCAGGCAACATCCTGGTAAATCTCTTCTGCACCCTCTCTAAAGCCTCCACATCCTTCTGGTAGTGTGGCGACCAGAATTGAATACTATACTCCAAGTGTGCCTAACTAAGGTTCTATACAGCTGCAACATGACTTACCAATTCCTATACTCAATGCCCCGGCCAATGAAGGCAAGCATGCCGTATGCCTTCTTGAGTACCTTCTCCACCTGTATTGCCCCTTTAGTGATCTGTAGACCTGTACACACAGATCTCTCTGACTTTCAATACTCTTTAGGGTTCTACCATTCACTGTATATTCCTTACCTGCATTAGATCTTCCAAAATGCATTACCTCACATTTGTCCGGATTAAACTCCATCTGCCATCTCTCCGCCCAAGTCTCCAAACGATCTAAATCCTGCTGTATCCTCTGACAGTCGTCATCGCTATCCGCCAACCTTTGTGTCGTCTGCAAACTTACTAATCAGACCAGTTACATTTTCCTCCAAATCATTTATATATACTACGAACAGCAACGGTCCCAGCACTGATCCCTGCGGAACACCGCTAGTCACAGCCCTCCAATTAGAAAAGCACCCTTCCATTGCTACTCTCTGCCTTCTATGACCTAGCCAGTTCTGTATCCACCTTGCCAGCTCACCCCTGATCCCATGTGACTTCACCTTTTGTACCAGTCTACCATGAGGGACCTTGTCAAAGGCCTTACTGAAGTCCATATAGACAACATTCACTGCCCTACCTGCATCAGTCATCTTTGTGACCTCTTCGAAAAACTCTATCAAGTTAGTGAGACACGACCTCCCCTTCACAAAACCATGCTGCCTCTCACTAATACGTCCATTTGCTTCCAAATGGGAGTAGATCCTGTCTCAAAGAATTATCTCCAGTAATTTCCCTACCACTGACGTTCGGCTCACCGGCCTGTAGTTCCCTGGATTATCCTTGCTAGCCTTCTTAAACAAAGGAACAAAATTGGCTATTTTCCAGTCCTCGGGACATCACCTGAAGACAGTGAGGATCCAAAGATTTTTGTCAAGGCCTCAACAATTTCCTCTCTAGCCTCCTTCAGTATTCTGGGGTAGATCCATCAGGCCCTGGGGACTTGTCTACCTTAATATTTTTCAAGACGCCCAACACCTCGTCTTTTTGGATCTCAATGTGACCCAGGCTATCTACACACCCTTCTCCAGACTCAACATCCACCAATTCCTTCTCTTTGATGAATTATGGAATTCTGGAGTGAGGTTTGAGCCTAGAACCTTCACGAGTGCTGCCATATGAACCATGATTGAAAATAAATCTGACAGAAAATGCTGGAAATACTCTGCAGGTCTGACAGTATCTCCAATCTCCTTAATCACTCCCAGTGCCTTGTTCCCCTTCCCACAGCATAATTTCATGCAAGCACAGGAGAGGCAACATCTGCCCTTTTCCCTTCTGTCTCTTCACCACTCAAACGCTCCTTTCAGTTCGCGATTTGCATGTATTTTCAATTTAGTACACCATTTTCTCTGCTCACGGAGGTCTACCCTGCACTGGAGAGACCAAACATGGGTTGCGTGACTGCTTTGCAGAACGCCTCCATTCAGTCCACAAGCAGAACACTAACCTTCCTGTGTCTGCCATTTTAATTATCCTCATTCCCATGCTGACCCCTTTGCTCTCGCTCAACCTTTTACAGTATTTCCTTAAAGTTCTACACAAGCTCCAGGGACAGCACTTCATCTTTCAGTTAGGCACTTTACAACCTCCTGGATTCAACATTAAATTCAACTATTTCAGTCCCTAATCTCCCTTGCCAATTTGCATGCTTTAGCCTAATCTTTTTTTCTCTTGATTTTGGGCGGGATTCTCCACTCCTGCCGCGAAGATCGGGAATCTCGATCGGGCGGAGAATTCTGTGTCGGCCCAAAAACGGTATTGGCACGGAGTGGCAGAACTATCCCCAGCCTCTGGTCCTGCCCCACAAACTTCCTGTCAGGACCAGTAGGAACATGCAAACGGTTCATATGTCATTGAACTGAATGTGATTACCAGCCTGGAAGTCCAAATCCTTACCTCCCATTATGCACCATCCTCACCAGCAGGAGTTAAATGGGCATGATTTGGTCCTGGTCCATGGCCGTTGAGGGGGGAAAATGTTTTTCATTGTCTGTGGTCTTTCCTTGATCTCTGGGAATGGCGGGGACCGACTTGATGGCAAGCGTGTGGACTCGGGGTGTCCCCCTTGGGATTGGGATGGCGTGGCTGAACCTCCCTTTGCTGCTGTAAAACACTTGCTACTCAGCACTTCAGTGTTATTTGCAGGCTTCTGAATGTTTAAACTGTTGACTGCTGCCAGTATCTTTGAGGATAGGCATGGCCATGCTCAATCGTTGGACCACCAAATGTTGGGACTCCCTATTTGCACTCCTTAGATGCACAGCTCCACAGCAGAGGAAGCAGGGGATTAACAGAGAAAACCTCACACAAGGACTCGTGGAGTTGTGATGTTATTACCATCACAGAGACGTGGTTGAGAGAGGGGCAGGACAATAAGCTCAACATTCCAGGGTAAAGGATCTTCAGGCAGGACAGGGGAAGGTGTAAAAGAGGAGATAGTGTTGCTCTGTTAATTACGGAGTCTGTTACTGCAGTAAGGAGGGACAACATCTTGGAAAAGTCTTCTAATGAGGCTTTGTATGTACAGTTTAGGAATAAAAAGTGAGCAGTCACACTGCTGTGAGTGTATTATAGACTACCAAATAGTCAGCGGGCATCAGAAGAGCAGATATGTAAACAATTTACTGAGGTGTGGAAAAACAATAATAGAGTAGTTATATTAGGGGATTTCAACTTCCCCATCATTGATTGGGATAGTCACATTGTAAAGAGGGAGAGGGAGCAGATTTCTTGAAATACATTCAAGAGAGCTTTTTAAAGCAACATGCCAAAGGTCCAACAAGGGATGGTGCAGTGCTGGACCTAGTTCTGGGGAACAAAGCTGGAAAGATGTTGAAGGTAGCAGTGGGGGAGAATTTTAATGATAGTGAGCACAGTACCATACATTTTAAATTTGTCATGGAAAAGGAAAAGGATGGTCTGCATAAAATGGATTTTGGAGTGGGGGAAGGTTGATTTTATTAAAATTAGGGTGGATCTGGGCAAAGTAAACTAAGAGCAGCTACTTCTGGGTAAATCTATCGCAGAACAGTGGGGGAGGTGTTCAAAATAGAATTGGCAAGAGTACAAAATGCACCCTTTAGGGTGAAATATAGGAGCAATAAGCCAGGATATCTAAGAATATTCAGGACTGGTTGGGAAGGAAAACCAGTTGCTAGCCCCGACCGGGGGGGAGAATAGGGTCTCGGGAGGGGGCGCGGCGGCTGCCGTGAAACACGGCCAGTTTCACGGCAGCCTTTACGACTCTCCGCATTTGCGGAGAATCGCGCCCATAGTCTCTGCGCTGCTGGATGGTGCTGGTGAAAGCAGTTTTGAGAAGTCGGTGTCTTCCCTGGAGGTCTGCTCCAGACTTTTCTGAGGGTCTGTAGGGGGAGTTGCGAACCCAAACAGCTCGGCCTCGTCTGATGGGGATCCTGGAAGACCAAGGGCTCAGGTCACTATGTTCAACTTCCATACTAACTTGGGTGTTGTCTAAAATCCGCTGTTCCGTGGCCTCCCGCTCTTTCGGTGATCCTCAGGTTGCACAACAGGAGTGGAGATGGCCTGTTGGCGGCCGAGATTGATACGTTAGCCTGTAGAATCTCCTTCACCGTTACACAATAATATGCAATGGGAGTTTATTTGAATGTTGTATATTTAAACCTGCATGTGAGGAAAAACAAACTCCTATTACAATTAAAACTTGCGATAAAAATATAGTTTGACTAATTTAAACTGACTGACTGGAGAATGTGAGCTGAGTTTCCTGCAATATCCTACTGTTGCTGGCAACACCCCAGGCAAAATGACAATTGGATAAAGACCTGCCAAGACTTATCAATTCATCTAAAGGTTTAGCACAAAGAGTATTGTAAGAGAAAATATATTCTTTAAGAATTAAACCAGATAAGTACAATATTGTCTCTTGGTTTCTGTAGTGTATCGGAATGGTTTGCGCTTTTACTTAATTCAGTCATTTACTGTTCTATATACCATGCATATGCATGCTTTCACACAATTCCAGCAATGCATATATTTTATTTGCAAATTCTGACAAAATCACTTTTTCTACCTCTATTCCACCATCTGAAATTCACATTCATATTTCTTTTTTTTTGTAAATTTTTATTGAAAATTTTTGAATTTACACAACAATAATGCACCATAGTAAAATACCAAAAATAACAATAATATTAACCATCATAAACATTCGCCCCACCCCCATGCACAACACAGCATTTTAACAACAAAGCAAATTAACACAATATAAAGTTACAGAATAGAAACTACAATAAGGAACACCCCCCCCCCCCCCCCCCCCCCCGGGTTGCTGCTGCTATTGACGAAGATACCTATCTTTGCGCCAGGAAGTCCAGAAAAGGCTGCCATCGTTTATAGAACCCTTGTATTGATCCTCTCAGTGCAAATTTGACCCGTTCCTGTTTTATAAATCCTGCCATGTCACTGATCCAGGTCTCCACACTTGGGGGCCTTGCATCCTTCCACTGTAGCAAGATTCTTCGTTGGGCTACTAGGGACGCAAAGGCCAGGACACCGGCCTCTTTCGCCTCCTGCACTCCCGGCTCTACCGCAACTCCAAAAATCGCGAGTCCCCACCCTGGTTTGACCCTGGATCCGACCACCCTCGACACCGTCCCCGCCACCCCCTTCCAGAATTCTTCCAGTGCTGGGCATGCCCAGAACATATGGGCGTGGTTCGCTGGACTCCCCGAACATCTGGTGCACCTATCCTCACACCCAAAGAACCTACTCATCCTAGTCCTGGACATGTGGGCCCGGTGCAGCACCTTAAATTGGATGAGACTAAGCCTCGCACATGAGGAGGAAGAGTTTACTCTGTCCAAGGCATCCGCCCAAGTCCCGTCCTCTATCTGCTCCCCGAGTTCCCCCTCCCATTTAGCCTTCAGCTCCTCCACTGACGACTCCTCCACCTCCTGCATTACCTTATAGATGTCAGACACCTTCCCCTCTCCGACCCACACCCCCGAAAGCACTCTGTCCATCGTCCCCTGCGAGGGCAGCAAAGGGAATCCCTCTACCTGTCGCCTAGCAAACGCCTTTACCTGCAAGTATCTGAACATGTTCCCTTGGGGAAGGCCAAATTTATCTTCCAGTTCCCCCAGGCCCGCAAACCTCCAGCCAATAAACAGGTCCCTCAATTTGCTGATGCCCGCCCTTTGCCACTGCCTAAATCCCCCATCCTTGTTCCCTGGGATGAACCGATGGTTGCCACCCAGTGGAGCCTCCTTCCAGCCCCCTGTTTCCCCCCTATGCCGCCTCCACTGTCCCCAGATTCTTAGGGTTGCCGCCACCACCGGGCTCGTGGTAAACCTCTTAGGGGAGAGCCGTTACCATGGCACCCAGGCTCGTACCTCTACGTGACGCCATCTCCATTCTTTTCCACGCCGCCCCTCCCCCCTCCCTCACCCATTTACGCACCAGTGACACATTGGCCGCCCAATAGTACCCCAGAAGGTTGGGCAGCGCCAGCCCGCCTCTATCCCTCCCTCGCTCCAGGAACACCCTCCTCACTCTCGGAGTCCCATGCGCCCACACAAAGCTCAGAATACTGCTAGTCACTCTCCTAAAGAAGGCCCTGGGGATAAAGATGGGCAGGCACTGAAAGAGGAACAAGAACCTCGGAAGCACCGTCATTTTGACGGACTGTACCCTCCCCGCCAACGATAATGGCAGCATGTCCCACCTCTTGAACTCCTCCTCCATCTGATCTACAAGTCTGGTGAAATTATGCTTGTGAAGAGTCCCCCAGTCCCTGGCCACCTGCACCCCCAGGTACCTAAAGCTCTCCCCTGCCCGCCTAAGCGGGAGCCTACCAATTCCTTCCTCCAGGTCTCCAGGGTGCACCACAAACACCTCACTCTTGCCTAAATTTAATTTATAACCTGAAAAGGTCCCAAACTCAGCTAGCAACTCCATCACCCCCGGCATCCCGCCCACCGGGTCCGCCACATACAGTAACAGGTCATCGGCATACAACGACACCCTATGTTCCTCTCCACCTCACACCAAGCCTCTCCACCTCTCTGAATCCCTCAACGCCATCGCCAGCGGCTCGATTGCCAGTGCAAACAACAAGGGGGACAGGGGGCAACCCTGCCTGGTCCCTCGGTAAAGCCGGAAGTACTCCGACCTCCTCCTATTCGTGGCCACGCACGCCATCGGGGCCTCATATAGCAGCCTTACCCATCTAATGAACCCTTCACCAAATCCAAACCTCCCCAACACCTCCCATAAGTACCCCCATTCCACTCTATCGAAGGCCTTCTCTGCATCCAGCGCCACACCTATCTCTGCCTCCCCCTCAATCGCCGGCATCATGATGACAGTCAACAATCTCCGCACATTCGTGTTCAGCTGCCTTCCCTTCACAAAACCTGTCTGGTCCTCGTGCACAATCCCTGGCACACAGTCCTCTATCCTGGTGGCCAGGATTTTTGCCAGCTCCTTAGCATCCACGTTGAGGAGAGATATGGGCCTGTATGAACCACACTGCTGGGGGTCCTTGTCCCTCTTTAAAATTAACGAGATCAGCGCCTGCGACATCGTCGGGGGCAAAGTCCCCCCTTCCCACGCTTCGTTGAGTGTCCGCACCAGCAAGGGGCCCACTAGGTCCACAAACTTTTTATAAAATTCCACCGGGAACCCATCCGGCCCCGGTGCCTTCCCTGACTGCATCTGCCCGATCCCCTTAACTAGCTCCTCCAGCTCAATCGGCGCACCCAACCCCTCCACCTGCTCCTCCTGCACCTTCGGGAAAGAAAGCCCGTCGAGGAACCTCTCCATTCCTCTCCTCTCCCCCGTTGGCTCCGACCGGTACAGTTCCCCGTAAAAGTCCTTGAAGACCTCATTCACCTCTACCCCCTTCCGCACCACATTCCCACTCTTGTCTCTCACTCCAGCAATTTCCTTAGCCGCATCCCGCTTGCGGAGCTGATGAGCCAGCATCCTACTCGCCTTTTCACCATGTTCGTACACTGCCCCTTGTGCCTTCCTCCACTGTGCTTCCGCCTTTCTAGTGGTCAGCAAATCAAATTTAGCCTGCAGGCTGCGCCTCTCCCCCAACAGTCCCTCCTCCGGTGCCTCTGCATACCTCCTGTCCACCTCCAGCATCTTTCCCACCAGTCTATCCCTCTCACTCCTCTCGCTCCTCTCCCTGTGTGCCCGGATGGATATCAGCTCCCCACGAATCACTGCCTTCAGGGCTTCCCAGACCATCCCCACCTGAACCTCCCCCGTATCATTCACCTCGAGGTACCCCATAATACTTGCCCGGACCCTCCTACACACCTCCTCCTCTGCCAACAATCCCACATCCAACCGCCACAACGGGCGCTGGTCCCGCACCTCCCCCATCTCCAACTCTATCCAATGCGGAGCGTGGTCGGAGATTGCAATGGCCGAATACTCGGCCTCCTCCACTCTCGGAATCAGTCCCCTACTCACCACGAAGAAATCTATCCGAGAGTAGACCCTATGTACGTGGGAGAAGAAAGAGTACTCGCGTGTCCTCGGCCTCACAAACCTCCATGGATCCACCCCACCCATCTGGTCCATAAACCCTCTCAGTACCTTGGCCGCCGCCGGCCTCCTACCCGTCCTAGAGCTGGACCGATCCAGTGAAGGATCCAACACCGTATTGAAGTCCCCCCCCATGATCAGACCTCCCGCCTCCAGATCCGGGACCCGTCCCAACATACGCCTCATAAAGCCCGCATCGTCCCAATTTGGGGCATACACACTAGCCAGTACCACCTTCTCTCCTTGTAGCCTGCCCCTAACCATAACATACCTTCCCCCCCTTATCCACCACCACCTCCGATGCCTCAAAACAACACATTTTTCCCCACCAGAATCGCCACTCCCCGGTTCTTCACATCCAACCCAGAGTGGAAAACCTGCCCCACCCATCCCTTCTTCAGGCGGACCTGGTCCGCCACCTTCAGGTGGGTCTCCTGAAGAATTGCCACATCTGCCTTTAGCCCCTTCAGATGAGCCAGTACCCTCGACCGCTTCACTGGCCCACTCAACCCTCTCGCATTCCAGGTGACCAACCGGATCAGAGAACATCCCGCCCCCCTCCCATGTCGACTAGCCATAGCCCGTCGACTGCCCGCCCCAGGCCAGCGCCCCCTGTCCGACCCAGTTCCCACGGCGACAACACCTCACCTCTGTCCCCCCAGCCCCCACCAGCTCCTTCCTGACCCTACCAGCAGCAACCCGGTATTCCCCTTTCCCCCCCTCCCTTCCCCCCCAGGCTAGGAACCCTCCTAGCCGCGAACAATCCTCCATTGTACTTCCGTGGGTCAGCTAACTTCTGCTGACCCCGGAAACTCCCGCCAATAACACGACCCCTCCCAAAGTGGGATCATCCCCCAATCTATCCCTCCTCCAGGCACCGCTCCAGCGCGGGGAAGAACCAGTTAAGGCCCCGCCTCCCCCGTCACCGTCTCCACCCCCCAGCCCCGCAGCGCGGGAAACCAGAGGAAAGCCCGCACTTTCGCACTGCCCCACCACACCCTTCTGATGCAGCTCCCAAATACCAGCCCCACTCCATACCCCCAACCCGGCATAGAATACAACAAACCCCCCCCCGACCCTCCCCGCAAGATACACAACTCGAACAGTGCCCCACAGCAAAAAAAAACACATAGCAGAACACCCCCGTAAATAACCATATCAAAATTGTAAAAGTACAAAAAACAAAGAGAACACAGCAACAGCAGAATCCAGCACTAAAATATTACAACCGACCCTATAACCCCCAACCCCTAGTTCAAGTCCAGTTTCTCCGTCCGCACGAAGGCCCACGCCTCCTCCGGGGAATCAAAATAATAGTGCCGGTCCGAATAAGTTACCCACAGGCGCGCGGGCTGCAACATTCCGAACTTTATCTTTTGCCTGTAAAGCACCTCCTTCGTCCGATTAAATCCGGACTGCCGCTTAGCCACCTCCGCACTCCAATCCTGGTAGATCCGTACTACCCCATTCTCCCACTTGCTGCTCTTCACCTTCTTGGCCCAGCGCAGCACACACTCCCGGTCACTGAACCGGTGGAACCTCACCAGCACCGCACGCGGGGGTTCATTCTCCTTAGGCCTCCTGGCCAGTACTCTGTGTGCTCCCTCCAGCTCCAAGGGCAGATGGAAAGACCCGGCCCCCACTAGCGAGTTCAGCATTACAGCCACGTAGTTTGTCAGGTCCGACCCCTCCAGCCCCTCCGCAAGGCCCAAGATCCGCAGGTTTTTCCGCCTCATGCGGTGATCCAGCTCCTCGAAGCGTTCCTGCAACTTCTTGTGGAGTGCCTCGTGCCCCTCCACCTTACTCACGAGGACCACGGCCTCCTCCTCTCGTTCAGTGGCCTGTGTCTGCAACTCCTTGATGGCAGCACCCTGGGTGGTCTGAATCTCTAACAGCCTTCTGTTTGTTTCCTGCAGAGAGCTCAGCACCTCAGCTTTGAAGTCTGTGAAGCAGCGCATGAGAGCTGTTAGTTGCTCCTGGGCCCACTGTTTAAATTCCTGTGGAGCTCTGTCAGCGGCCATCTTAGATCCCTTCCCCCGTTTTTTCTGGGGAGCTGCTGCTGCTTTTTCCCCCTTTCCACTCCGAGTTCGAGTCATGAACTGCGGGGAAAGTCGTTCAGCACACCTTCCCCCACCGGGAGACGGCGAAAAATTTCTGTTTTGGGCTCTAAAAAGAGCCTAAAAGTCCGTTTAAACTGGGAGCTCCCAAATGTGTGGCTTCCTACGTCATCACAGCCACCGGAAGTCCCACATTCATATTTCTAATGTAGAATTAGCAAACAGCCAATACAATGGGATGCGACATAAAGAGGCGGCACAATAGTTAGCACTGTTGCTTCACAGCCCAGGGTCCCAAATTCGATTCCCGGCTTGGGTCACTGCCTGCGCGGAGTCTGCACATTCTCGCCGTGTCTGCATGGGTTTCCTCTGGGTGCTCTGGTTTCCTCTCACAGTCCAAAGATGTGCAGGTTAGGTGGATTGGCCATACTAAATTGACCTTAGTGTCGAAAAAGATTAGGTGGGGTTACCGGTTTACGGGGATAGGGTGGAGATGTGAGCTTAAGTAGGGTGCTCTTGGCTTCCTTCTGCACTGTAAATTCTATGAAATCATAGGAGCTCTACAGAAGGAGGCCATTCGGCCCTTTGAAAAAGCACCCTACCTAGGCCCACAACCCTGTAACCCCACCTAATCTTTGGCCACTTAGGGGAAATTTAGCACGGCCAATCCACCTAGCCTGCATATCTTTGGACTGTGGGAGGAAACAGGAGCACTCGGAGGAAACCCGCGCAGTCACAGGGAGAACGGGTATGATAGTATGTATTTGATTGTGGACATTCTGCTTTGTCGGTGAGCTTTGTTACTTTGTTCCATTTTGTTGCTTCTACCTAGTATTCATCTTAATTAAATAGTGGTACTTTTAAAGAAAAAAGTGTTGAGAAAAGTATGATTTGTATTCTTTAAACTGTGTTGTTTCTCCAACACTTGGTGTTCAAGTAAATTGTTGAGCTGCTTAATACCAAGCAATGGCCATTTGACTGTTTCACCCACAATAATAATGCTCCAAACATATTTCTTATTGCCCATCATACCATTGCACTAAATTAGCCAGTCAAACTAGAGTTCCATCTCACAATTACTGCTGTAATCATAGTGATGACATACTAGACATTCTGGGAAGCTGCAGTGGGATATAGGGCAGACCAAAGCTAATGATCAGAGGTGGAAAGCAAGCACTATATCAACTATTTCAAGGTTAAGACATTTTTTCCTCACTTAAAACCGTTCCAGTCAAGTGAAAATGACAATAAAATGACTGAATAAAATGACTCCAAATCATGCTTTTCATAAATAAGAAGAAAAATGTTGTCAGTTGGAATATTCTGAAGGAAATACCTTTGATATTGGGCTGTTGACCAGGTGCAAACCTGTTGTTGTGAATTATGTAATTTATTCAGCAAGCTTTTAAAAGGTTTTTTTAAACAAACCTTTATATTACATGTACCGCTTGACAGCTATTAAAAGTTGTTACAAGTTAGTACAGGCTGTACGAATCTGCACACATCAATAGGGGGAACTGTGCACTTCTATTGAGACTGCTTATGCAACAGTCTATACAATAATAATCTTTATTGCCACAAGTAGGCTTAAATTAAAACAGCAACTATACTAGGAAAAAGGGGACCAATCAAATCTAAAAGTGTAAAAATGGCTGATTATCCCAAGATGATTGTGCAAGTATTCTGATTAGCAAATTTATCGAGTGAACTGTCATAGGTTAAACAAAATCATTTTGAGTGAAATAGGGCATCTATTAGAAACTTTAGTGATTTTTATCTTTGTCTAGGACTCAGAAATGTGATGACAGGCTGACCTAAACAGGCTAGCCTAAAGCTGGGCCTGGCTTCAACTTTGAGCAGTTCCAAAATCAGCCACCCTCAGTCAAATGCATTCAAGGTTGTCTTTTGCTACATTTAATATTCTATATGCAATTGTCATTCTATGGAAATCTTACATATCAGCATGTTTATATGCTTATATATTGGTGCTATTTAATCATAGTTTAAGTCTATTGACCTACCTAATTACTTCCGCACATTTTAGTGGGCAATGGAAAGATTATGAGCGTGATTCTCCCAAAGGGAGACAAAGTGCCGATGCCGGAGTGAAAACTGGAGTGTTCACTCCAGCGTCGGAGGCCGCTCCTTGCCTCCCTATTCTCCCACCCCCAGGGGGTCGCGTTAATTACGCGCTTCGGGCCTTGATGCCCGCGTCAAAGCGGCGCCGCGTACATTACGCGGACGGCGGTGCCTAAATGACGTCACCCGCGCGTGCGCAGGTTGGCCGCCGCCAACCCGTGCATGCGCGGTTGCCATCCCCCCCCCCTCCGCCGCCCCACAAGACATGGAGGAGTGATCTTGCGGGGCGGCGGAGGGAAAAGAGTGCGTCTTTCAGAGACGCCGGCCCGACGATCGGGGGGCACCGATCGTGGACCAGACCCCTCCTGAGCACCCCCCGGTGCTCGATCCTCTCCCCCCCCCCCCACAGGCTCCACATGCAGCGGTCGCGCGCTGTTCACGCCGGCAGTGACCAGGTGTGGTTGGCGCCGGCGTGAACCGGTCAGATTAGGCAGGCCGCTCGACCCATCCGGGCTGGAGAATCGCCGCTCGACTGGAGCGGCAATTCTCCGAGCGGCCTGTCGTAAAACGCGACACACCGTTTTGGGGGGGTGGGAGAATTGCGTGCGGGTGCCAGGGCGGCGTGGCGTGAATCGCCCGGCACTCCCGCGATTCTCCCACCCGGCGTGGGGGTCGGAGAATCGCGCCCTATAACTTCTGCAGGAGGAGGTTGGGAGAAGGAGATTATCTCAGGCCCCACCCCACCACAATGGTGGTGTAAACCATGCCACTGAAATTTTCTCCAGAAAGGTTCAAAATTTGGACTGAAAACTTGTCTGTGCAGTTCGAGAGCTACAGCCCGGGTTTCAAAGATGTTCTGCAAAAATAAGTGAAAATTCCGGCCGATATTATAATAATAATCTTTATTAGTGTTGCAAGTAGGCTTACATTAACACAGCAATGAAGTTACTGTGAACATCTCTTAGTTGCCACACTACGGCATCTGTTCAGGTACACTGAGGGAGAATTCAGAATGTCCAAATCACCTAACGGCCCTTCTTTAAGGACTTTGTTGGAGGAAACCCACTGGGAGAGCGTGCAGACTCCGCACAGATAGTGACCCAAGCCGGGAATCGGACCCGGGTCTCAGGCGCTGTGAAGCAACAGTGCTAACCACTGTGTCATTGTGCCGCCCATATTTCCACAGTGCAACCTTCAGCAAGAGGAAACAGCACAGATTATTATCACACTTAACGACGAGAGCACTATGCATGCTGTACCAGCCTCCCCGGACAGGCGCTGGAATGTGGCAACTAGGGGCTTTTCACAGTATCTTCATTGAAGCCTACTCGTGACAATAAGCGATTTTCATTTCATTTCATTTCATGATTTGGATGCATGATGCAGTGCTTCATTTTGAAGGCAGCTAATTTTTAATGTTAGGCAGGGCCAGCATATTGATCTTATGTTCACAAGCAAACATTGAAAAGGACATTTACAATGTTTCTTGGTGGTCTTGTGAACCATGAAATAGATACACCACATATGATCCAACTTCAGATTTATGGTATTATAATTATTGGCATCGCAAGGGTTAATGTAGTACCAAGAATAGCCACTGGAGGGAGCTGCAGTTACTACTATATAAAGCAGTGAGGCTAGACCTTGGGGAAGGAGTGTATGCAGCTAGTGAAGACCATAAGAGCAGTTAGTGTGAGAAGATTAGATTATAATTTACACCAGTGGTGAGATTAGAAGTAGATGATTGTAGTTAGATGTCATTGATCAATTCTGTATTCTAAAAGGACTAAGTGTCGAAACCTAGTTTAGTAGTGTAAATAAAATCATAGCTTTGTTTAAGTAAAAGCTATACTGTGATCTTTGGGGAACATTACGCCAACCATCCTAAATAAGTAAGTCAAATAAATAAGCTTCATTACCCCTACCAACTTGACTCTTGAATTTTACTGTCAACTTTGCTTCAGTGCAGAATATAACTGCACCCCTCTTAGATTTGCCATCTAAACAAAATAAATCATTTCCCAAAGGTATCTTATGTGCAACTTTCTTTGTGCATCACAGGCCTTTTCTGTATTTGGACCAGGAGCTGTCAAATTAAAATTATAAGTGTGCATCCTGCCCAATAATGCAAAGCTTTATTGAGTAACTTATTTTAGTCTAAAGTGACTTACTACATTAAAAATTGATGTACATTTACATTTCTCATTTGCTACATTACTTTAGATCTTTTTTAATGCTTTTTACAGGCGTATTTTGAAAAAGTATGTTATTTTAAATTAGATTTCTATTTTTGAAAATACCCTGGAAAGTATTTCTAATTAAAGTTGCTTCTCCCTTTCAGAGGAAAGGGCATGTTCACTGATAATGGTGACTGCAGCTGTAACATTCACAACACTGATCCAATGCCCAATAGCTTCTAAATTGCCCAGGGCTTTCCTTCATATCTTGATTTCCTTGAAGGAGGAAGACAGTTTACCCTAGCAAGAAAGCTGTATTCGGTGTCATTTATTCCCACTCCACTTGCAATGCTCTCTTGGCATTGCTGTTTGATTATTTTCTCATATATAGGTAAATCTTACAATTTCCCATCTCTTCCACTGCTGTTGTTGCCCCCACTAATGAATTAGAATTATGCTTGAGCAGTATCTGAGACTTCACACTGAACATATCGCACTAAGTCAAACAAAAGTGCAAAAACAAGCCATATTTTATTTTTATGAAAGCTTTCAAGGCCTATGTTGGTTATTTCCCTGGAAGTTACTGGAACTTAAGAAACATTTAAGGATGAAATAAATAAGTGCAAAATATTAATTATCAATGAATGTCTTATGTGATATCTTTTGTAAATATGCATAAACAGCACACAGGAAGCCCACTTTATGTAGATTTTTATAACTAGAATTTACAATCATTTATGCAAATTTGGCACATTTTGGTACTATGGCTTTTTCTGTAGCGTTTTTACCCCATAATTCATGGGACTGAATTATGTGTATTAACGACAATTACAAAGGACAGAATTTTCACCCTGATGTGGGGATAAGAGCATAGTCATGGAATGAATAATATTGCACTACCAGGTGCTGGTTTATCAGTACCATCCGGCCTGCTGATGATTTTTCTCGAGGCTGAATCAGGGGCAGCAGCAATAGGTAGGGAATTAAAGTTGGTAATGGGCCATTTCTCCGACGATGAATGGATTTTACTAATTGGCCTGTGGGTGCCCTATAATACTGGGAAGATGCCAGTTGGCTAGGGCCAGCCTCCCGGTGGCAGACCATGGGGGAAGCTGTGCTCCAGGTAACCTTCAAGGCCCTCTGTGCCTACCCGGCCATGCTGTGGTCGTAGGAAGCTCTCTGATGGCCAGGAAGTTATTATTTTTTTGCATCTCAGTGGTCATGACAGCGTATTAAGAGGAGGCATCAATGACTGCCTCCAATTGATTGTCAGGTTCTGGCCTCAACAGGAAACCTCTCAATCGTCAGGGAGGTTCTGGCTCACCATCAACTTTCTCCCAATTGAACCATTAATGGGCCCAATTGGCGGCCCAATGCTGCTGAGCGGATAGCCACTGACACGTTGATCCTGCGTCTGGCAAGATCATACAGAGACAGGAATCCAAAGTGCTATCTTCCAACTTTGTCCTCAATCCTGCCTCCTAACCTGCTCTGTGATCTTGGGAAAATTCAGCCCACTGGCTAAGATTTCCTGCTCCCGTTCACATTGTGGGGGTTTGGCAACAGGAGTGGAATATATTGTAAGAAGTGCAAAGTCACGTTTTGTGTTGGCATGAACCATGACGCGACTGTCCCCTCCCATTGTCAGTGAACGAGCACATTTCCCGTAATGGCAGAACGGTGTGAAGCCTGACTAGTCTCTCAAGACGTGCACCTGGCGAACAAGCCTCCCAGGAGAGCTCTGGTCAGTGCAGTACTCGTGGAGGGGGGTAGAAGTTCATCCCCGGGCACCATCCTTGCACTGTCCAGGCACAACCCTGACACTCCTTCCCCCACTTTCTTCAGAGGACAGCTCCACATTGAGGCACTCTCTTTTCTCCTACCTGCATTAACAGCTCTCATCTTTGACACTGGACCTGCTGATCCTTCAGTGCTGGAGCTCTATTAGTTCTCCAGCCTTGGGAGCCCATCTTCCATCTTTAATTGGACGGGGTTCCCAAAGAAGTCTATATAATTGGCTACTTCCTCAAAAATTGCCGTCTGTATCCCACGGCAGTTTTTGCTTATTGAGCATTTCCACCCGATGAAGGAAGCAGAACCCCAGAACGGAAATTCAGCCCAAAGCCCAATCAGACATTTTCAGGACCACCTCCAAGAGGTGAATGCTGCATGTATTAAACAAACCAGTCAATTTATTTCTCCATTCATCAAATGCTGAAAAATGATATGGAGAGATCTACCACAATAAACAATGAGCTTGGTATATTGCAGAAGCAATTATTTACCCCATACGATGATATTAAACTTCTGGAAATATGACATTTAAATGGCACAATTGTTATACGTATGAATCATGTAGAAGGCCCATTTCCCCTTGCTGCACATTTTGCTATGTTGAGGGGTCAAGTTTAAGACGCTGCATTTATCAACTGCCAAATCCAAACACCTCTATCTTAAATCTAGGGATTCAAAGATCTTCTGCACGCAGAACAATGCCAACAATGCTTAACCTTCAGTAGTGCCATGTGGCAGCATCACAAGAGAAGGGGTCCGTGTCTCATATGGGCGCCAAAATTATGGCAGCACGGGGTTCTGCAACATTGTTGCATGGTGCTCTTAAATGTTGTGTCAGCAATACAGGTGATTTGTGCATCTGTTGACCCTTTAGTACCAAAGCAAATCAATTGCCAACAAGATCCTAAAGCTGGTAATAGGATATCTTGATGGCACCCTCTTAACTATGCCTGATAACTGAAGGGGTTCCCAGAGGATGTTGCAAATTATTTTGAAAACATTTTATTTTGAAAAAGGATACAATTTGCAAATCTCGTTTTATTGTCTGGATTTTGAAACTAATGCAGTATACTGTAATCCTATTAAGACAATGGAGGACTGCAAGCCAGCCTTAATATGCAAGTAGCATTCCGCAAAATTGGGAATCACAGTGGTTAACACTGCGTCCTTACAGTGCCAGCCACCCTGGGTTCGATTCAACATTGGATGACTGAGTGGAGTTTGCACACACACCCATGTCTGCGTGCACGGATTTCCTCCCATAGTCCAAAGATGTGCAGCTTAGATGGATTGGCCATGTGTCATGAGAATGTCGCTTTAAGAAATGTTTGGCGGGCTGCCGTTCAAACAAGCCCGACATAAATTCCGCTACCTGGGGATCCAAATAGCCCATGACTGGAAAGGGATCCACAAATGGAACCTCACCAGCCTGGCGGAGGAAGTAAAAAAGGACCTGCAAAGATGGAACACACTCCCACTCTCCCTCGTGGGGAGAGTCCAGACGATCAAAATGAACGTATTGCCCAGGTTCCTCTTCCTGTTTAGATCCATTCCGATCTACATCCCCAAGGCCTTCTTCATAGCGCTGGACAAACTTATCATGGCGTTCGTATGGGGGGGTAAAAATGCTAGGATCCCAAAGAAGGTCCTACAGAAAACAAAATCCAGGGGGGGGCTAGCCCTCCCGAATCTACAATTCTACCACTGGGCGGCAACAGCCGAGCGAGTAAGGGGATGGATCCAGGAGCCAGAAGCCGAGTGGGTGCGTGCGGAGGAGGCCTCCTGCATGGGGACCTCCCTCCGGGCCCTCGCCACGGCAGCACTCCCATCCCCACCCAAAAAACACTCCAGCAGCCCAGTGGTGACAGCCACCCTCCAATCCTGGAACCAACTGCGGCAGCAATTTGGCCTGAACAAAATGTCGGACAAGGCTCCCATCTGCAACAACCATAGGTTCACACCAGCACTGACAGACGCCACCTTCAAAAGGTGGAGGCAGGACGGGGGGACACTGACAGTCAGGGACCTATACACGGACGACAGGATCGCAACACTGGACGAACTGACAGAGAAATTTCAGCTAGCTGGGGGGAACGAGCTACGGTACCTGCAGCTCAAAAACTTCCTACGAAAGGAGACAAGGACGTACCCACAACTGCCACGACAGACACTACTGGAAGACCTACTGGACGCAAGTATCCTAGAGAAAGGGAACTGTAGTGACATGTATGGCCGACTGGTAGATAGGGACGACACCGAACTGGACGCAACAAGAAGTAAATGGGAGGACGACCTGGGGATGGAGATAGGGTGGGGACTCTGGAGCGAAGCACTGCATAGGGTCAACTCCACCTCCACGTGCGCAAGGCTCAGCCTGACGCAACTAAAAGTGGTACATAGAGCCCACTTAACGAGAAACCGTATGAGTAGGTTCTTCCCGGAGGTGGAGGACAGATGTGAGCGGTGCCAAAGAGGCCCGGCCAACCACGCCCACATGTTCTGGTCTTGCCCCAGACTTGTGGAGTACTGGACAGCCTTCTTCGAGGCTATGTCCAAAGTGGTGGGGGTGAGGGTGGAGCCATGCCCGATAGTGCGGTCTTCGGGGTTTCAGACCAGCCAGATCTATTCCTGGGGAGGAGGGCGGACGCCCTTGCCTTTGCCTCCCTGATCGCCCGCCGTAGAATCCTGTTTGGCTGGCGGTCAGCAGCACCGCCCAGAGCTGCAGACTGGCTGTCCGACCTCTCGGATTCTCTCCAAATGGAGAAAATCAAATTCGCCATCCGAGGGTCGGACGACGGCTTCCACAGAACGTGGGAGCCATTCATGCAATTGTTCCGGGACCTGTTTGTGGCCAACGTACAAGAGGAAGAATAGTCGGGGGAAGGTAGCCGGCGGGGAGGGGGGGGGGGGGCTACGGGCTCGTTACGGGGGTTTGATGGCTAGCTAAGGCCCAAAACCAAACTAAATAAATGCCAATAAACATGTTGGGGAATGTAAAATATGTATGCCGGCGAAAAGGGGGAGGCCACAGTTATTACTACAAAGATGCTCACCTGTAAATATATATGTTAATTTTTGCGTGTTTTTTTTTCTCTCTCTAACAATTTGTAATTTGTTCAATATAAAACATGAAAACTGAATAAAAAACATTTATAAAAAAAAAAAAGAAATGTTTGGCTGCTCATATTACTGTCGTGATTTCAGAGTGTGGGTGGAGCTGAGCTCTGGCTCTGCTTTTTAGTTTCACTTTGAGAAACGTTTGGGTGTGTCTGTGTCTTTGGTTTTGTTTTCAGTGTTGGAGCTGAAAGCCAGACAAAGCAGCTGTACTGCTGTTCTCTCTGCCATGAAAAGACTTTCTCTTGATCATTTGGTGAATTAAGAATTATAAATGTTCTGAGTAGTGACTTTAACCTGATGTACTTCTGCTAAAGGTTATGTTTTTTTGTAAGTCTTCTGGATGTTAAAAGAACAGTGTACACATTACTTAGTGTTGTATTCTTTGGGGGTTGTATTTGAATTTAATGGCTGCTAAGATGTTCACTGTTTTAAAAAGGTTAACTTGCGTTCATAGAATAAACATCGTTTTGCTTCAAAAAATACTTTTCCATTTCTGCTGTACCACACCTGTAAAGTGGGCCGTGTGGTCCCCATACTGCAATCTAGTAAAAGTTGTGGGTCAGGTGAACTCCATGATACAGTTTGGGGTTCTCTAAACCCTGACCCATAACACATGCTAAATTGCCCCTTAGTGTACAAAGGTTACATGGGGTTACACGATAGGGTGGGGGAGTGGGCTTAGATGGGGTGCTCTTCCAGAGGGTCGGTGAAGACTCAGTGGGCCCATTGGCCTCCTTTTGCATTGTAGGGATTCTATGGACTTAAAAATTGAGATTTAAAGGAATTGAACGCCAACTTCTCCTCCTCCTCTCTTCTTCTTTCTTGCCTTCACTGCAGGAGCATACAAAACCTCCGTCTCCTATTGGCTTTCACACGACCTCGAAACTCTTCAAAACTTTGAGATAAAACATCAAAATGCAATAACCTGTTCTACAAAATAATAACCACAACAGACATTGTAATTGAATTCCTCTGGACCATACAGCCAGCAGGACTTATAAGAACGTTTTAAATGCTGGAGATCAGAAAAACCACAAAGAACTGTTTCTGTCTCTCACCATCCTAAGAATTGAAATCTTCTGCAAACTAAGATCATAGAAATCATCTCCATACAACTACACTCAAGAAGACAACTAAAACAAAATAGCCACAACATGGAATCACAACACTGAGACCGCCAAAGCGCAGTAAATCCTATATTTCTTTAATTGCTTATTTTCACGAACTGTAAAACATTTTTAAGCCTACCCTCTTATTATACCATCTGTACTAATGTGTGTTGGTCCAAGAAATGTGTGTGTATAAATGGTGGTGAATAAGTACTAAATTTATGAAGAAACTCTGTTACATTCAGACTTGAAGTGGTCTGATGGAGCAGTTATTTTACGTCTCATCGTGTGGCCATAACATTATAAAGAGGAGAAAAAAATAGTGGCACAGTCCCAGTCATGGCAGTGACACAAAAGGTACCCACTCCTGTGCTGCGGCAATGTTCAAAGCTTTACATTTTTGTCAGTGTGATATAAAGTAGAACACTGCCTGCAACTGGTCTTGTCACACACAAAATCTGGTCTGTTTAGCTTTAAATATGTCTTGCATGCCCTGGAAGAACCATAGAGTGCATCTATGAGATAGTCCTTCTCTATACCAGAGATCGCATTAGTAGTTGTCAATACAATTGCTACATCATTGATGGTGTGCAGGTAAGTAATTTATTTTTAAAATATAAATTTCAAGTACCCAATTCTATTTTCTTTTTTCAATTAAGGGGCAATTTAGTGTGGCCAATCCACCTGGCCTGCACATCTTTGTGTTGTGGGGGTGAGACTCTCACCGACACGGGGAGAGTGTGCAAACCCCACACAGACAGTGACCCAGTGCCGGGATTGAACCCGAGTCCTCAGCACTGAGGTAACAGTGCTAACCACCGTGTCACCATAGAACTACTTTAGTTTGCAATACAGCAGGAGGGAAATGAAAACTGCCAGAATGTATTTAGTGGCTGTAATGACCCCCACAAGACCCATGGGGATACCCTGATTGATCTCCCCGTGGAACTCATGGAATATGAGCTTCCCCGCTAGTGGTCAGGGGCCTGCCCAGCAGGCTTATAATATAAAGGCCGGCTTGGACAGGGACCGGCATGTTGCTTGTCCCAATGGGACTTACTCTGTGTGTTTATGTACTGTCTTAGGTAGATTTCTTATGACCGTGAATAAACAAGCGTTCACCCTACCATTCGGCTTCCTGAGTTTTTGTGGAGGCAAAGCAAAAGGAATAATTTAGAAAGACAAGTCTTAAGTAGTTTTTTTAGAGCTGGAAGTGGGGAGCAAATCCAGTGTGAATTCCAGAAGCCAACGATATGTAGTGTTGTCATTGTGATAGATATAAATGGATCCAAAAATAGCATTGTTATAAAAATGCTGAATTTCTAAAGGGACCCAGTATGATGTTTGGTAGAATGCCTCACTATGATTCTCCTACTTGTCATAATACCTGTAATGTACCTATTCTTTGGAGTCTGGTGTTTGTGCAGCGATATAAAAACTGGTGTTGCAAAAACTGGTGTTGCAATGTGAATAGCAAAACCAGATCACAATTGCTTGGAATCAGTAAATGATATCTTCTAAAGTTTAGAAAAATCAGCTCAGATGAAAAATAGCTGTCTTTTCTGATGCTGCTGTGAATGAAACAGGGAACTGTATACAGACAATTGCTTGGTCGTACAGAACTTGAATATTGCTGAACAGAGTTGCAAAAGCTTTTGCCTTGCATTCATCAGGATAAATGCATGGATGCCAAATTTCAAACATTCAAAACAAGAGAAAAGGGTGCTGATGGGTTAGCTAGTGAATTCCGGCTGAAGTGTTGCCATAGAGAAAGCAACAGTGAGCCGTAGATCCCAACATGGTTTATTTGGTTGTTTGTAATAGACGTAGTGTGAACTGTACTCAACCTGCAAATGCTTGCCACATCCCAAAACAAAATTCTTACTGCTAGTTGTGATTCTATGAATGGGAAGCAGTTGAAGAGAATCTGTCAAATATCAAACATGGCTTATTTACATTTGCTAGAAGCGACACACATTCATCTGTCACGGGTCTTGTGGCACAGTGGGTGGCATTCCTATCTCTGAGCCAGAATTTCTGGGCTTGGGTCCCACCCCAGGACTTGATGGCCACAGAAAGTATGTGTGCGCATGGCGTGTGCAGGCAGTTTGATTGTCAACTTATAAATACCATCTGCCTTTCATATATCAGAAGTAATACCAAGAAAGTTCCTGGTCAGTCAGAATCATGTATTAGTTGCAGCACAACAGTATCCCCCTGTTAAAAATGTCATACATAAGCTCTTGTCACTGACTCGACGTAAGTGTTCTCCTCACTCCAAAGTAACTTCATTGAAGCCTACTTGTGACTTAAGCGATTATTATTATTATTATTATTATTATACTGCTAGAGAGAGGAAGAGACATTGGTAAGCAAGGATCTAGTCTTTGCAAACTCAAGGAACATGTTCAACCTTGATGCCTTTTGCAAATTACCCAGGCATTGGGGAGCCTATAGTTGTTGTTGATTGTCCATGGAAATGACTCAGCCAATCAGAGTTGGTTTTCCATTATATCAGCATCCCGTTTCTCTTGTCGTATGAATTGTCATGATAGCTTGTAATTTGGCATTCTTGCATTTATCCAGTTGACTGCAGGGTGAAAAGCTTCAGTAGCATGTCTCTTTTTTCAGCAACCGTCTCAAAATGGCAACATGTTTAAACATGAGGGCCGGGATTCTCCGAGCCAAGTGGGATTCGAGAATCGCTGTTGATGCCGAAAATCCCCACCCCGCGCTGGGATGCGATTCTCCGCCGACTGTCACCGGTCGCGCACGGTCGATGCGGCGCCGGTCATGGGCCGTTGAAAGAGGCCCCACGGCGATTCTCCGCAGTCGGCATGCTGAGTTCCGCCAGCGTGGTTCACATATGGTACCAGGCGGCAGGAGCTCGGATCCGCGGCCGTGGTGGCTGTCCTGGTGGGGGGGGGCGGGGGGAATCAGACTCCAGGGGGGCCTCCACGATGGGCAGTCCCGCGATCGGGGGATACCGATCGGTGGGCGCGCACAATCCGGGGGAGGCCTAACTTCTGTGCGGGCCCGCTGTGTCGCTATACCATGTTGCGCAGTGCTGGCACGGAAGCGGCTACCACGCACATGTACGGACCCGCGCCGACAGTGCAGGGCCGCATATTGGTGCTGGTACAGTGTGGAGCACTCCGCGTCGTGCTGACCCGCTGTGGGCCACTGAATCGCTGGGCCAAGAGGCCCGTTGACGCCGGTGTGAAACACTCTGGTGTTTACGCTGGCGTCAACACTTAGCCAGGATTTTGGAGAATCCCGGCCAAGGTTTGTGATGCGACAGCGAGCTCCAAATTAAGTGACAGCAAATATGTACTTTGGCAATCCTGGCAAAGCCCATGAAAGTAAAGATTCAAGACTTGGAACCTTTAATTACTCGTCAGATTAATTTTAACTGTTGCTGAATTCTGTAATTTGGGTGCAGTAGGTGGCATACGTATGTGATAATTTGTTTAACAAAGGCAGAAAATTCTGGAATAATTCCGCAGGTCATACAACATCTGTTGGGAGAGAAACCGGTTAACATTTCAAATCAATAAATTCTCATCAAATTTAACTTCCTTATTAAGCCTGAGCATTCTCAGATACCACTTCTCCAAGAGCTGCAGATAGCCGATTCTGAATCATGCCACCAGGTGAGTTGTGGCTGCAATGAAGGCATGTTCACGTTAACAAGCAAAGCGGAGGTTGCTAAAATCTTTAGGCTGCCTCATGGCTTGTTCCTCTCCTTGAAGCAGCTCACAGAAACCAATTTCCTAACATCTAAAGTAAAGTAACTGCTCGGGAAGCGGGTTTATGCAAACATATGGGGTGGGGTTCACCGTTTCTGAGACAAAGTGTTGGGGCCGCTGCTACTATTATGGGGCTAGCAACAGCGCCACGTGGAACACAATCGATTCCATTAAGAAACCGGATTTGCCGGTTTTGCGATTGACACTCAGAAGGCTGACAAGCTGCAGCCGCATATACACACTTCACTCCCACACACACCATCCCAGCCAACAAGATGGGAGAAAGAAGTGCGGCCCCAAGATTCACCAACGCTGAGCCGGAGACCCTACTTGGCATGTTGGAGGAGAGGCAGATGATCCTGCACGCCAGCCTGGGAAGGAGGCTGCCAGCCACCGCCATTCATCATGCCTGACTGCAGGTGGCAGAGGAGGTCAGTGCAGTGGGCAACACCATCCGGATGGGCCAGCAGTGCCGAAAAAAACTGCACAACCTCCTCAGGGTGAATAGGCAGCACTGTGCCCCTGGCACCAACCCCTGTCCCACACACCCGTTACCCCAACCCCTCCTCCCCAACCCAGAGGGTGTCAGAACCCCCCCCTTTCCCGCACCACATGCCGGCACCCCTACTGGGTACCCTGGCCACTGAGGCCACCAGCTACCCACCCCCTGAGCTGCATGCATCGGACTATCTAATGCTGCAGTTTTGTGTGTGTGTGTCCCACCTCTCCCAGGAGAAGTACGCCTACAACCGCCAGGAGCAGGATAAGACAGGAGGGAGACCGCCAGACCTGCAGCCCCTAACCATGGCAGAGCAGAGGGCCCTAGATGTGGTTGGCGGCCTAGAGGAAAGGGAGGTCGCCGAGCTGGAGTTCGACTGCGGGTGAGGACACGGCTTAGTTCCGGCTCCCCAATCTCGAGTCGGCGGATGACACTGACTTTCCGACACAGCTTTCTCCAACACCCTCCACCAGCCCAGAGACATTCACCTCGGTTAGGAACTTTGGGGAAGAGGCTCCTGAGACGCACTCTGGTGCACACCACACACAGCTGACCCGGTATAGCAGGTGGAGATAGGAACACCCGAGAGGGGGGACGGTCGGAGGGAAGGCCAACCCCAGGGTCTAATGTCTAAACTGGTTTCGGGTTTCTGGAACAGACATTCCCAGCGATTGTGGAGATGCAGTTGCAGAGCCAGGGACTACATGGGGGGTGGCCGGCGAGCATCCAGCACCTGCAGTAGCAGTTGGAAGAGTTCATCTGCAAGCAGCAGCAGGAGGTGATGCCGACAATGTGTGCCACTGACCGTGGCTCAATCACAGCAGGCCATAGCTGGGTACGTCACTGGCATTGCCGAGGCACTGGCTGGAATGGCAGAGACACAGAGGGAGGTGGCCCAGTCCCAGCGAGAGATGGCAACATTGGCTGATGTGACAAACCTCGAAGGTGGTGGCAAGCCGCAGCGTGATGTGATGCAGTCCCAGAGTGGTCTACTCCCTGTGCTCCATGACTGCGAGCATGCAGACCCTGGTTGAGGCCAGAGTGGCCTTGAGGACTGGCAGCGCCAGGTGTCGGGGGACCCTCAGGGGGAAGTTCTGCTCTCACCCCCATCTCATGAAATAGCCTGGGGCCATCGGGTACTCTGAGGGAGGAGTAGCTGATGGGGTTCTTGCCGATGACTCCTGCAGGGGTGGTGCCAGAACATCTCAGCGCCTCGGATCCCACCACCCCCACACTCCTGACCCTGGTGGGCAGAACACAACCGCACCTGGGATACCCGAGCAGCAGCGGGGCCCATCTAGGCCTGGTCGCCTCAGAAGTCGCCTGCCAATGGGGAAGACGTCACGGGTGGAGGGCACAGTTTAGTTATTGTGGCTGGTGCACAAATCTGTATATATTTGTTCACATTAAACACCTGTTACAACCTGCCTCGGTGCTCTCTCAGATGGGTGTGAGGGGTGGGCTGGTCTGGGCCAACCAGAGAGGGAGTGCGGGAGGGAATGGGCGGACGTTGTGGGTGGCCCATTCTCCCCATCCTCCGTCGCCACCACTGTCACCCCAGGGATCCGATGTGACTGTGTGGCGGAATGGCCAGCTCGCATGCAGAGATCACCCAGGTGGATGGTGGAAAGTGCTGCCGTGGGCAGGAGTCAGACCTTATCAAACGATGCGGAGCACCAGCACTCATCGCAGAGCGGGTTGTCATCCTCCATCCCATGGAGCAGACCCGCTGTGACTGACAAATGTATCACAGAGGGAGTTGCAGGCGGGGGAGGGGTGTTGGCCGGGTGGGGGCGGGATTGGGGGTGGAAGATGCAGCAGGCCTCCACAATGGGGGTGACCCTCTCAGCATTATACTGGAGGGCCCCTCCAGAGCGGTCCAGGCATCTGAAACGCATCTTCAGGAGGCCAAAGTAGCGCTCGATCACGCTCCTGGTTGCTGTATGGGCGTCGTTGGTCTGTGGCCTCCGGACAGGTATCATCAGCCATGACTGCAGTGGATAACAGTGGGTGCGGCAGAGGTGGGGGGGGGTCTCAAACATGTCAGGAATCGTTTAGTGTGACAGGATGAAGGCGTGTGCACACTGCCTGGGCATCAGGCGCAGACATGAATGATCTGCAGCTGATTTTCACATAGCAGCTGCATGCTCATCGAGTGGAACACCTTTAGGTTTGTGTAGAACAACCTGTCATCTGCAGACGCTCTTAGGGGGACATGCATCCTGTCAATCATCCCCCGGACCTGGGGCACCCCGTCGATGGCGATGAACCCCGCTGCCTGGGCACCCTGGTGGCCTCGGTACACATTGCAGTGGATGCATTGTGCCGCCTGGGCATAAAGGGCCTCCGTGATGGCACGAATGCACCTGTGCACTGAGGTCTGTGAGATCCCGGACAGGTCCCCACTCGCCGCCTGGAAGGACCCCGTGGCATAAAGGTTCAGGGCGACTGTCACGTCTCCAATGTAGCACTCTCTCTTTGCTCAGCCCGGGGCCTTTGACGCCATGCCCGGTCCAGCAGGTCCTCGAATAACAGATACTGCTGGTACACATGAGGCCTATGCGGCGCTTCCTCCTCCTCAGCCAGTTGGCCGGCCAGCTCGCCATCCTGGGCGGCTGGCTGCTGTCCCTCTGCTGCACGCTCCACTGCTTCAGTTTCCTCCTCCTGGCGCAGCTCCTGCTCATATGGGTGCAGGGCATCCCCCAGGGCTGCGGCGACTAGCAGGAAGGCCACCATTGCTCGTTGAATTCCAATATTCATTGTCTGCAGGGGGTGAAAGGCCATCCTGTTAGCACGGTGCGTACCCCTCGTGACCAACCAGGTCCGAGGGTTGGCCCCAGTTGGCACTGGAGGCTCTGCCCCCTACATTCTCCCCACCACCCCACCCCATTTCCGCATCCCTGGCCTCGTCAATACCCGGTACTGGGGGGGTGGGGGGGGGCCTCTGGCCCTGGCAACTGTCCCTGATGCCAGGGATACCGTTAGCTGGTGCTGCCCTTGCCAGCTGTACGCTCCATGGTCCCTGCCCGGCACCCCTTTCGGGGTTACTGTTGGCATTACCCTGGGTTTGCCGCCTGATGATCTGGCGGGTGACAGCGGGGTGCGCTGGGGGGTATGCGGAGAGTAGGGTGTGGCTATGGGGGCACCCATTCTGTCGGTGCCATTCTGCAGAACCAGGGACCAAGGTGAATGGTCAGTGGGGTGCGCAGCAAGATGGTTGCCTTGCAGGGCACGTTAATGGAGGTCCATGCCTGGACCACCCATTCCCGGGGGGGGGGGGGGGGGGGGGTCACACGGCCTGTTCCCCCGTCACCTACCCTCCCTTTCCCCGTCCCTGGCAGAGCCCCACCCCAGCCAGCCCGGCCAGTGTAAGGCACAGCAGGCTGCAGTCGATCCTCTCCATGTCCTACCTCTCTCTCCCTCATCAGCCACGACGGCAGTTTCAGGATTTTTAAAAGCACAAGTGAACCCCGCTTATGATATTCAAATGGTGTTTACTGTACGTGCATTCCGGCACGTATTGACGCCGCTGTTGAGGTGACGGACAGTTGCAATTTGGTGTCAAGTCAGCACCCGCCACAATTTTGGCGTCGGAACCGATTCTCCGCCCGATAGCTTTTCCCAATTCCGGCGTCGCCCGATGGAGAATCCCTCCCATAAACTAGGAACATGAGTAGGCCACTCAGACTTTCGAGTATTCTCCACCATTGAATAAAATTTTGGCTGATTTTAACCTTATATTCACAATCCAACCTACCGATGCCAATTTTTCACCCCCTTGCTTATTGAGAATCTATCTACACATTCAAAGACCCTGCTTCCATTACCTTTTGAAGAAGAGAGTTCCAAAGACTCAATAACCTCTGAGGGAAAACATTTCTTCTGATCTCTGTCTTAAATGGGCGACCCCTTATTTTTAAACAAGGACTCCTTGTCTAGATTCTCCAACAAGAGGAGACATCCTTTATGGATCCTCAGGATTTTCTATGTTTCAATCAATTCACCTCTTGCTCTTCTAAACTCCCAACGGCTACGAGCCTCTCCTGCCCAACCTATCTTCAGAAGAGAACCCTCCCATTCCAGGTATTTTTTCCGTAAACCGTCTCTCAACTGTTTTCAATGCATTTACTCCTTCCTTGAATAAGAAGACCAGTACTGTATGCAGAGGTGCTCTCACCAAAGCCAGTATAACTGAAGCGTAACGTCTCTACTTTTGTATTCTGTTACCCTCATAATAAACAATATCAGCTTCATTGATAACCTGTTGTACCTGCATGCTGACAGTTTGTGAATCATGGACTAAGGCACCCAGATCCCTCTGCATCACAGAGCTCTGAAATCTCTCACCATTTAGTTAACATGCTTTTTTATTCTTCCTCCAAAGTGGATAATTCACATTTTCCCATATTACGCTGCATTTGCCAGATCCTTACCCACTCACTTAGCCTATCAATATTCCTTTGTGGTCTCGTTATGTCCCCCCTCACAACTTAATTTCCTACCTAAGTTTTTTATCAAATTCAGCAACCAAAACGTTGGTCTCTTCATCCAAGTCATTCATATAAATTGTAAAAAGTTCAGGCCCCAGCACTGATCCCTGTGGCACTCCACATGTTGTATCCTGCCAACCAGAAAATGAACCATTTATGCCTACTCTGTTTCCTGTTAGCTAGCCAATCTTCAATCCATGCCAATATGTTACTCGACACATTTGGAAAAACTCACAAAATAATAATGACCCACTGTCGATCTGTCAACTGCAGATTTTAGATGGTTCTTCACTTAATTGACATCCCACAGAAAAGGCACAAGCAGAAGTGGACGTGTGGAGGGTGAATAAAAGCATTTCCTAGAATTGGAGATTTTAAAAAAGCTTTGGAAATTTTCAAATTGGTGTCAGGGCGAATGAATTCTTCATTATATAATTTCCAGAAATGACATAGCTGTAGCGCTGTTAATTGTTTTTGAGCTCTACCTTCATTACTTTCATCATTAGTGTTATGCTCTGAATCACATTGGGGTTTTCTCCAGTTTTATTCTTTCAAGGGATATGAGCATCTTTGACCAGCTATTTCCCAGTTGTTCTTGAGAAGATGTTGGCGGCCCATCTTCTTGAACCAGTGGAATCCATGCAATATGGATGCACTATTCTCTATTTTAAAGGTAGAGTGTCAAAATGTGGGTTTCCCGTAATCTGTTTCAAATTATTCGCATGCATGTGAGATGGGTCATGGTATTTGATTAGCCTTGTTGAACACAACTCATATTGAGTGGATACTTTCAGTAATAGGTCAGTAATCATTGTGAAATCTTTCTCTTATTCCACCTTTGCTGTACAGTTTTAAAAATCTGCTAAAGAAACATGTTTTGGACTTACACAGAATTTTAAAAAACTTTATTTAAAGCCATTAAGGTATTTGGTGCCCAAAGGATTTATTTCCCTTTGTTCAGAATTTGATACATTTACTGTATCTTCTCTACCACCTGGTATATTACAAAACAACTTTAATCCATCTTCTTTATGTTCAATAACCATACAGAGGTACATATATGAAAGAAAGTCGCAGAATTAAATCTAATGACCGTTTTCTTCTCTGTCTTTCAGAATGTGCACATTTTAGACTATCTTGTATGACACATTGACAAATATTCCTTTATTGTAATTAATTAGAATGGGTCTTGAGTGAAGGACATTTTAATCCTTCTCATTCTGTCTGGCTGCCATCTTGTGAATCTCCTGAGGAGGGATTAAGATATAAATTTGCAGGACTGTTTCAGCTCCAAGTATAACCTGATTCATGATGAGTTATTGTTGGCTCCTATACAAAACTAAGTGCACAGTAGATTTTTGTGCCCTTCCCCATGGTGACTTCGGTGGCGGAGGGGCATTTAATCTGGAGGGTAGTGGGTGGAGAGCTGCCACCTTCCTGCCTCTGCCCTAATTAAGCAGGAATGCCCTTGGCAATTGAGATACTTAAGTGGCTCATTTCACCCAGTAGTGGGCAAGGGACTTGCCATGCAGGGAGCACAACAAACCAATTCTTATGGAGTTGCTTGCGGGCTCCTCCGAGTGGGGCTAAGGAGGGGAGACCCTGATTCAAAAGCACTCTGTGAAAGACAAAAGACATGGAATTGGGAAAGGGGTGGAGCTTGCCAAGAGTCACTCCCACCTTTTCTGTCAATGTCCCCCCTTCATCTCCTCGATGACACTGCTCCTCCTCTTTCTCTCCCCCCCCCCCCCACCACACACACACACACACACACACACACACACATTGACCCTAATCCTTCCATCACTCATCTCTGACCTGGGTTCAAGCAATAATCCTGACCTGGGTTCTAGCAATAATCCTAAACATTTGGTAGATGCCATGCTGACAGTAGCCAGCTCTTCCCCTCGAGTTGCCATTCAGTTGAGCTGCGAGGCAATCCATTTCTAGGGTCCTTATTCCTGTGGGAATACCAGCCGCTATCCAGTCAAGTGCTTGATTGACACTTAATGCAGCGGGCCTTCCTGAAAAGCAATAATGCAGGGGTCTCACCAGCTCTCCAGCCACGGACAAAGACCCCTGTCACCTCCATAAGATTGTGCCCAAACCTATGCTGCAAGTTAATTCAGAAGGTTATAAGTGTAGTACTATTGTCACAAAGGGTGCTCTATTCTTTTAATTGATAAACACTTCAGTTCTGGTTTGCTGTACACGCAAACAGTATCCACACTTTTTCTGTGTGGTGGCTGGTAGTAACCTTCAATTTGAATCTTTGATTGACTCTGCTTAAGTTATCAAACAAGGTATAATTTACTTGAACTGTGAGCCACCACTAGAGGAAAAAGCATACAACGTTGGATCGTGTTAAAGACCAACCAAAACCTACTCAGTAGGGTTTTGGAGGAGGACATGAAGAACTGTTGGAAAACCAGCCCCAATAGCTGTACCAATATATCCCCGATATGAAAAGAACAAGGTTGTGTCATGGACAGCTGAAAGGCTAATTATCCCTATTCCTGAGGCTCAGATTAATGCACACTTGTGCAGATAATTTATCTTTTCATAATGCTGGCCATCAGCTATCTTTAGTCTGCTTTATTAAAAACAAAATTATAAAATGGCATATACATTAAAATACTGAAATTTCATGGAATATGAGGTGTTGACTTTGAATTTGAGTTTACATACCGGAATTTTCCATTCTCCAATGATACTGTCTGGGATATTGAAGCATGAGGAAAATCTGAATGGAGAATCAAATTGTTTCATTCATCCCTACTGATTGGTTACAGTAATCCATTGATGGGCTCAGCAACAACCCATTTGGTTAGCAGTTATACATTGTACAGGAGATCAACCAGACAAAGAAAATAATAAATAAAATTTAGGTAGAGAAAAATATATACATTTTTATAGATACAGTATCGAGTGACAAAGTGCAACAGCACCTATTTAATTTTTAAACTTTTTTTTTATTGGTGCTGTTAAAATTTAGTTATTTGTCTGAATTAAAGAATTTCAATTTAAGAGTTAGATTATACTTTCCTCAGAGCGGGTTCCAAAAATGATTTTTGGGAGCACATGCCCGGTTAATCTTTTTTCAGGACATATATGAAATTGCTCTGAATTGCAAATTACTCAACACAGGCTATATTTAACTGCTGTTGCACAAATTCTAAATATTTGTTCTGGACTTTGTACAAAATAACTCGAACGCTGACTCTGGTGTTAAGTGAATGAAAATAATGGCCCAGATTCTGTGACCAATAGCAAAGGAATAGCATGTACCATTTATTACGCCTACAGCTGCCCACGGATATTTGTCGACTTTTGAGTGGCAACTCACAGAATTTAGAGAGCATTTTCAACATAGCGCCCTCCACAGGGGATCTGTGGCGTGTGTGCGGCCATTTCACTCAATCAGGTTAAAGAATCATCACTAAGCCATGCAGAGTCTAAATAGTCCCAGCAGCTGAACAATTATATTAATAAGGTATGAATTAGAATATTTAATTCAATGTAAAATTATGCACAGAATGCAAAGTAAAGAGTGAAAGAGAGAGGAAATTAAGAGAGAAAAGAAGCAAAAAAGGTAAAAACAAATACCCGATCTGCAACAATAATTAAAATATCGGCAAATTAGATTATGCACTTGTAAAATTATATTTTCATGTCAGAGAAGTTGATTGGCAGTAATTATAATACAGTTCAAAATTTCATTTCCATCCGAATGCATCAACATTAACATATTTACTGGGTAGGTACAGGGACTTCATGTCCTTGAATGCTAAATCTACTGTTTAGCAAAGCATGTAGAATTCATCAACTTCTGGATTTCTGCAATTGTTTTGCTGTTCGATTTATTCCATAACAATGGTGAGCATTAGAAACCTCCCTGTTATTTGTAGTGTAATATTCAGCCAATTTCCAGTCATTTATTAAAATATTTTCATTCAAGGATTTTACAAAATACACAAAAATATCAACCTGAACAAACAACCACAATTCCCCAACCTTCCCCGATATCAACACCCCACCACATCCCGACTTCCCAATTTTTACCCCCCTATTTCCCCCCTTCCTCGCTGACCCCTCAGTCCTCCTTGAGGAAATCAATGAAAGGTTTCCAGCTCCAGCTGAACCCTTCTGCCAACCCCAGCAAAGTGAACTTGACCTTATCCAGCTGCAGGAATTTTGCCAGGTCACTCACCCATACCCCCGACTTCGGCGGGGGCTCCGAATACCGCCAACACATTCAAATCTGTCCTCCGGGCTATCAGAGAGGCAAAGGTCAGAACATCGGCCTTATTCCGACCCCGGCTCACTTGGCAACACACGCACAGCTCTGCCGCCCTGTGTGGCCTGCGAGATGCGACCTCATCAGAGGGGTGGACCACGGTGGAGCTGGTGGCCACTCAGTGCCCCCTCTTCACAATCGGTGCCCATAGAGCCCTGGGGTTCACCTTGGGATGGAGGGGCAGCTGGTTCGAGCCCCGGATGCCCCTGCATCGTCTGGTTCTGCCAGCTCTAGCTGTTTCCCATGGTCAGCAACATGATGTCGACACTCTCAGCGATGCACCTCAATGAATGGGACATGTTCTGCAGAGCCTCAATCATGCTCCACTGCGACAGGGACAAACTCCGCAGCGCCTCAGCCATTTCCATCTGAGAGTGGGACAAGACCTGCAGAGCCTCATCAAGGTTAGCCTGGTAGGGGCTGGTTTAGCACAGTGGGCTAAACAGCTGGCTTGAACAAGGCAGCAGCCCGGGTTCAATTCTTGTACCAGCCTTCCCGGACAGGCGCTGGAATGTGGTGACTAGGGGCTTTTCACAGTAACTTCATTGAAGCCTACTTGTGACAAACTATTATTATTATTATTACTGGATGACATCCCCCAGCGAGGCAGTCATTCTGTCGAGGCCCTCAGCCATGGCCGTCACCCATGGTGACGCCCTGGACACCTTCACTCATTGTGCCGACGCCGTGCCGCAGGCTCTCCACCGTGGTAGCCACCTAGCAGTTTTGGCCTCGGTGCCATCTCCTGCGCCCGTAGCCTCTGGGACTCGTTCAAGCGGCTATGGATCTGCTACCTCAAGCCCATGGATAACCTCACGATGCTCCACTTCTCCAGCTTCCACCGTAAATACATTAAAGAAGCCATCCTCTATGGACAAGCCCTCCATATACACAGTGTGGTGAATGTGATTCACACCGGATTATAATCTGTATATACATGTGTCTGTATTGTAAGTGCAGTTGCACTACCTGTCCTCCAGGAGGAGTAGCTCTGGGAATGCTCGAGTTATACGGGGCTTCTCCCTTGGCTCTGCCCAGGACTCCTCCCCCGGAAGCTGCTGTATAAAAGATCAGTGCCACATGGTCAGCCGGCCAGTTCACCGAAAGTTCAATGGCTAATAGTCTGGCTCTGTTGTGAGTATATTAAAACCGCTATTCTAATCCTACAAGCATGTGTCCGTAGAATTGTTGGTTCCAACAATTTAATATACTCAGGAAACAGTCGAAGAAATCATGGAAGCAGCCCTCAAGCCCGGACGCCTAGAACTCGACCCAGAGGATGCAGAGGCTAAGGAAATTTTTTCCCACTGGCTGAGATGTTTTAAAGCCTACCTGGCAGAAGCCAGCACCGCCGGAACAACGGAGGAACAAAAACTCAGCCTACTGCACACGAGGGTAAGCCACAGAATCTCCACACAGCTGAATCCGGCCGGTTCTTACACCGCAGCGCTGGCAATATTGGACAAAATGTACGTTAGGCCCATTAACGAGGTTTATGCACGCCACGTGTTTACAACTCGCCGTCAGCAGCCTACAGAAACGCTAGCCGAGTTTGTAAGGGAATTGAACAATCTTTCCAATGACTAATTATCAAGCCGTTACCGCGGCTTAACATAGGGAGCTTGCTGTGCGGGACGTTTTCGTGGCGGGCCTTAGGTCTAACTATGTGCGCCAAAGTCTGCTAGAAAAGGGGGCCCAGGACTTAGACACTACTGTGGAGGCTGCTACCACTATGGAAGTTTCCTTCCGCAGCCTCACCTCGTTTCCCGCGGGACCCCGGGACCTCATCATGGACCCCCGACCAACAGTCCCCCCAAAGCCTGTGCCGCACGGCCCCCCAGCTACCGCGCTGCCAAAGCCAGTTACTCTGCTGCCCCAGCCAGTTACTCTGCTGCTCCAGCCAGCTACTCGGCTGCTTCATCCTGCCATTTCTGTGGCCAAAGCCAGCACCCGCGGCAGCACTGCCCAGCCCGTAACGCGACCTGCAGCAGCTGCGAGCGAAAAGGACACTATGCCAGAGTATGTCTGGCGAAGAAAGCCCCAGCCTCTAACCCCCCCACGGCTGAAAGCATTCGTTCCCTGAATTCACAGGTCTGCAGGCCCCGAAATGCTGCAGCCTGTATGCCGACTCCGCCCCCACCCGACATGTGCAACTCATGGGGGCGGCCATCTTGGCAATCCTCCTCCATGCGGCCGGCTATGTGCGACTCATGGGGCCAGCCATCTTGGCAATCCTCCTCCATGCGGCCGGCCATGTGCGACTCATGGGGGCGGCCATCTTGGGATCCATCCCCTTCAAACACTGAAACTCACCTCGACGACTACGAACTCAGAGAGCAGTCATCACGGGGCCACTCCAGCACAGCTGATCGAGCCGCTGACTACCCGCAACTCAGCGCAGCCACCCTGGATCAATCCCGCCCCAAGCACCTACGAAGTTCGATGGCGGAGGTCCAGATCAACGGGTACAGCACGCCATGCCTCTTTGACTCCGGGAGCACCGAGAGCTTTATACATCCAGAGCTGGTAAGACGCTGTTCGCTTTCTATTTTTCCGGTGAGCCAAACTATCGCCCTCGCTTCGGGCTCCCACTCAGTCCAAATCCAAGGACGCACCGTTGCTACGCTCACAATTCGAGGCGCTAGTTATTCTAAATTTAAACTTTATGTCCTGCCCGACCTCTGCGCGCCACTCTTATTAGGCCTGGATTTCCAGTGCAACCTCAAGAGCCTCACCCTCAGCTTCGGCGGGCCCCTGCCCCCACTCACTATCTGCAGCCTAACCACGCTGCGCATCTCCCCCCCCTCCGCTCTTCGCCAATCTCACTCCACATTGCAAGCCAGTAGCTACTCGCAGCAGGCGATACAGCCTACAGGATAGGGTCTTTATCCGATCGGAGGTCCGACGGCTGCTCAGTGAGGGGATCATAGAGGCCAGTAATAGTCCCTGGAGAGCTCAGGTGGTGGTTGTCAAGACCGGGGAAGAATTTTGCATAGTCGTCGACTATAGCCAGACCATAAATCGCTTTACGCTCCTAGACGCGTATCCCCTCACCGGATTGCAGACATGGTTAATCAGATCGCCCAATATCGACTATTTTCCACGGTGGATCTGAGGTCTGCATACCACCAGCTCCCAATCCGCCCGGAGGACCGCCACTACACGGCATTCGAGGCCGATGGCCGCCTCTTCCATTTCCTCCGGGTCCCTTTCGGCGTCACTAACGGGGTTTTGGTGTTCCAACGAGCAATGGACCGAATGGTAGACCAGTACGGGCTGCGGGCCACGTTTCCGTATCTGGACAATGTTACCATCTGCGGCTATGACCAGCAGGACCACGACGCCAACCTCCACCGTTTTCTCCAAACGGCACAGAAATTAAATCTCACTTATAACAAGGAGAAATGCGTTTTCCGCACAAACAGACTGGCCATCTTCGGCTACGTCGTGGAGAACGGAGTCCTGGGCCCAGACCTGGACCGCATGCGCCCCCTCTTAGAACTCCCCCTCCCTCATTGCCCCAAGGCCCTCAAACGGTGCTTGGGGTTCTTCTCATACTATGCTCAGTGGGTCCCTCAATATGCGGACAAAGCCCGCCCACTCTTTAGGGCCACACGATTTCCCCTGTCAGCGGAGGCGCGCCAGGCCTTCAGCTGCATCAAGGAGGACATCGCCAAAGCAGCCATGCGGGCGGTGGATGAATCCACTCCCTTTCAGGCTGAGAGCGACGCCTCAGAGGTAGCTCTAGCAGCCACTTTAAATCAGGCAGGGAGGCCCGGTGCATTTCTCTCCCGTACCCTATCCGCTTCAGAACTCCGCACTCCTCAGTCGAGAAGGAAGCCCAAGCCATCGTGGAGGCTGTTCGTCACTGGAGGCACTACCTCGCAGGTAGGAGGTTCACCCTCATCACCGACCAACGATCGGTTGCCTTTATGTTTGACAACTCGCAAAGGGGCAAAATACAAAATGATAAAATCCTTCGGTGGAGGATCGAACTCTCCACCTATAGTTACGATATTAAATATCGACCGGGGAAGCTCAACGAGCCCTCGGATGCCCTATCCCGCGGGACATGCGCCAGCGCGCAGATCAGCCGTCTGAAAGCCATCCACGTTGACCTCTGCCATCCAGGGGTCACCCGGCTCGCCCACTACATCAGAGCCCGAAACCTGCCTTTCTCCAACGAGGAGGTAAAAGCGGTCACCAGGGACTGCCCGATCTGTGCAGAGTGCAAACCGCACTTCTATAGACCAGACAGGGCCCACCTGGTCAAGGCTTCTAGGCCCTTTGAACGCCTTGCGATCGATTTCAAAGGGCCACTCCCCTCCACTAACAAGAACATTTATTTCCTCAACATCATCGACGAGTTCTCCCGATTCCCTTTTGCCATTCCATGCCCTGATATGACCTCCCACACAGTCATTAGGGCCCTGCATAGTGTCTTCACCCTGTTCGGTTTCCCCAGCTACGTGCACAGCGACCGGGGTTCGTCCTTTGTGAGCGACGAGCTGCGTCAGTACCTGCTCGACAAGGGCATCGCCTCGAGCAGGACTACCAGTTACAACCCCAGGGGGAACGGGCAGGTGGAGAGGGAGAACGCGACGGTCTGGAAGACCGTCCTACTGACCCCCCGGTCTAGAAAACTCCAAGTCTCCCAATGGCAAGATGTCCTCCCAGACGCGCTCCACGCAATCAGATCCCTCCTCTGTACAGCTACAAATCAAACCCCTCACGGGCGACTCTTCATTTTTTCTAGGGGCACTATCACGGGAGTCTCACTTCCGGCGTGGCTGAGGACACCAGACCCGGTCCTCCTGAGGAAGCACGTCAGGGGGCACAAAACTGACCCCCTTGTTGAAAAGGTGCACCTCCTCCATTCCAACCCCCAGTACGCATTCGTGGAGTTCCCGGACGGTCGCCAGGACACAGCATCCCTTCGGGACCTGGCACCCGCTGGATCCAGCCCACCCCCGCTGAGGAACCCCTTACCTCGTTCCCTATGCTGCCACCCCCTCGCGCCCCCGATTCCGCAAGCTCACCCCACCGGTTCCACGCGCCAGAACCAGCCCATCTCCAGTCGAGCCAGAGGTGTATAAAGTTCGGACGAGACCCCCTCAGAGTCTGCCATCGTACCCCAGCTCTCAACACCCACACAGCCACCGCAAGAGGCTGCAACCCGGGTGCTCCGCAGATCGAAAAGAACAATTCATCCACCGGACAGACTAACTCTGTGAGCCACCACCCCCGCTGGACTCGATATTTTTCACAGGGGGTGAATGTGGTGAATGTGATTCACACCGGATTATAATCTGTATATACATGTGTCTGTATTGTAAGTGCCGTTGCACTATCTGTCCTCCAGGGGGAGTAACTCTGGGAATGCTCGAGTTGTACGGGGCTTCTCCCTTGGCTCTGCCCAGGACTCCTCCCCCGGAAGCAGCTGTATAAAAGATCAGTGCCACATGGTCAGCCGACCAGTTCACCGAAAGTTCAATGGCTAATAGTCTGGCTCTGTTGTGAGTATATTAAAACCGCTATTCTAATCCTACAAGCACGTGTCCGTAGAATTGTTGGTTCCAACACACAGCATCTGCTCAGACGAGGAGGAACGTAACAGACATCTATAGACGTAGAAAGGCACCCTCGTAAGAACGGGATATGGAGCTCGACTCATCAGTCGACAGTTCCAACGCGCCACAGCAAAAAACTGCACCGACCTCCTCAGAAGATGAACCCGGGACACAACTGACAGAGTACCCTTCGTCCAGTACTTCCCTGGAGTGGAGAAACTATGATATCTTCTTTGCAGCATTCAACACATATCGATGAAGACGAACATCTTGCCAAGGCCATCCTCACACCCTCACTACTTGCCTTCAAACAACCATACAACCTCAAACAGATCATTGTTTGCAGCAAACTACCCAACCTTCAGGAGAACAGCGACCACAATATCACACAACCCTGTCCTGGAAATCTCTGCAAGACGTGCCAGATCATCGACATGGATACCACCGTTACATGTGAGAACACAGCCGACCCGGTATGCGGTACATACTCGTGCGACTCAGCCAATGTTGTCGACCTCACGCTGTGGGAAAGGATGTCCCGAGGCGTGGTACATTGGCGAGACCATGCAGACGCTGCAACAACGAATGAACATAGCACAACAATCACTAGGCAGGAATGTTCCCTTTCAGTCGGGGAATACTTCAGCAGTCAAGGACATTCAGCCTCTGATCTTCGGGTAAGCGTTCTCCAAGGCGGCCTTCAGGACCGCGACAACGCAGAATCGCCGAGCAGAAACTAATAGCCAAGTTCCGCACACATGAGTACGGCCTCAATCGGGACCTTTGATTCATGTCTTACTACATTAACCCCCACCATCTGGCCTGGGCTTGCAAAACTGTCTTGGCTTGACAAATTCACACCTCTTTAACATGTGATTACCCCTCTCTCCAGTCTCACCGTCTGGACTTGTAAATAATTAATTACCTGCAAAGGCTCACAATCAAAGTATCATCTTGCATCATTGGCTTTGACTATATGTGTTTGAGTAACCCACCGCTTCACTCACCTGATGAAGGAGCTACACTCCAAAAGCTAGTGATTCCAAACAAACCTGTTGGACTTTAACCTGGTGTTGTAAGACTTCTTACGATTCTGAAGTTCATAGCTTTACCGAAACACAAATCAATACACTTGAGTCGGATTATCAGTTTTAAACATCAAGTAATTATCATAAAACTGAACCTGCCTTTTCTCCTCTACATTTAAAAAAAAACTCTGAATAGAATATCAACTTTACATGGTCCCCCCCCATAATCTTTTCATGGTTAGCCAAAGGTAGTGAACATACATTAAAGTTTTATTTAGAAACATCTTGATCAGCTTGTGTTTCTTTTTTGTACCCTGGGTCTTCAGTATCTCTTGTTTAATGGAAATTCAATACTGCCGATCATCCTCTCTTCACAGATGGATTCATATTCGTTACGGTATGCCACATTAATGTTGCGATTCTGCAACAATGAAGTACACATTTTAGTTGTAAGTGAAGCAAACTGTTACTTTTTTTTGTAAATTTAGAGCACCCAATTTTTTTTCCATTTAAGGGACAATTTAGCTTAGCCAATTCACCGACCAAGCATATTTTTGGGTTGTGGGCGTGAGACCCACTCATACATGGGGAGAATGTGCATTCTCCACATGGACAGTAACCCAGGGCCGGGTTCGAAACTGGATCCTCGGCGCTGTGAGGGAGAAACTGTTACCGATTGGGGAAAGGGTAGGGCTTTATGCCTAAGTATATATTAGAACCTATTTCTGAGCCTATGTTCTCTGGGCTTTGTGAATAAACCTCTGTTGAGGAAATGACTCCAGATTCCTCCCTTTCACAGTGAATGAATAGTGAATTATAACATAATTCAGAAGAAAATGTTTTTTTTCTTATTCTTCTCTGTTAATGGAAACATGCTTTCAATCGGTTCTTTAAGTTTGGAAAGCATGTATGCGTGATTGATAACCAGTTTCAAAATTATGTTCCACAATCACTTCCTCCAAAACAGATTTTGTCGTTTCATGGTTTTGATCAACATCAGATGTTGACTCAAGTCATTACTCAAGTCTTTACTGAAGTCATTTTCTAGTTTATCAAAGAGATGTACTACAGCTCTCTGTACACATTTATTTCCTTCTCACTGGTGCTTAAACATTTTCACAATTTAATCCAAATATTTGTTTACTCTCTTTATTTCCAATTCTTTTCCAATCTTATTGATCTTTGATTCAGTTCAACTGCTCTAGTGAATTAATTTGTCCTCAGAGTCATCTGCAGAACCATTATACAAGCCTAACAGAATCTCAAGGGCATTACATTCATTTTGAAATTTTTCTTCCATAGGCACTGGACTGCTCCTTAAATTTTTTTCAATTCACTCATTAGATTAGTAATGGGCACGCTAGGCCTGGCTAGGCCTATTGATGGGCAGGCTAGGCTAATGAGTGGGCCTCAAGAGTGGTCCTCCTCCATCTCAGTGAGCCACATGATTGAATTTGGTCATGTGCACTAACCATGAATAAGACTAAATGCGTTTAATACATGCCCAGTATTTCATAACGAGTTATATAAACTGCTTAATCTTTCATGTATTAATAGAACTGTCGTCAACTTCAAACGGGTAAAACAAATGAAATATTTACACTTGCCACACTTAGGTTACAATTTACTGTGCTTATCAATGTTAGTACCATCTACAATTTAAAGGTTCTACCTTTCTTAATTACACAGGAATGTGTTTTAGGTGTTTATTTAATTTTTATTTATTTATCTTTATTTATTTTAATTAACAAAACCTATTGCTCCCAATAAACTTTACTGCTGCTATTATAAAAACCTTATTATGAAGACATCTTTAGAGTTACCATTAAATTGGACCAGTATTTATAAGATAAATGAGGAAAACAAGTAAAATGGTCACCAACCAATCAACCCCCTCTCGATCTTTCTCATACTCTTTTAGTTCCCAGTTCCACACTCACAAACGTCATTTTCACAGACTCAACTAAATGTCTTGAGGGCCGCAGGTTGCTCACCTCTGAATTAAATCTTCAAAATGTCTCTTAAAATTTTCCTCATCTACTTTTAAAAATCTGAATCAGATCTTCCATACAGCGCTTCACATCTTATTCGCCAAACCGCATCGGAGTTTAAGAATTTAATTTCTCTTTTTGCAATGAAGTTTCCATAGTTGATTAGTCTTGGTTTTTAATTCTGTATGCAACCAACTGTTCTGATGCAACTGTTCTTGTTTATATGCAAGACGTTTCTCATGATATTCAATCAAAATTTTTGATGCATGAAGTTCAAGTTTTAATTGAAGATTTATCTTTTTTGAATTTGCTTCCACAAGTTTATCATGTGGGCTTCTTAAATCCGTTCTACTTCCTGTGACTCTCACTCCAGTGTTATTACCAGTTCTCATTTTTCGTTAGAAAATTCATCTTATATGTCCAAAAGTTGAAACTCTACACTGATCAGCCTTTCCTTCAGTTGTGCGTGATTGGCAATGAGCTACTTGGGAACTCTAAATTTTTGAGGAGCTTGGCAATATTGGTATGATTATGCAACTGCTGCAATACAGTCACTTACTGTGTTGCTTTCCATGCTGGCCAAATCATTACTTAATATAAAATCTATTCCTTTCATGGGTAAGTGAGGAACAATTCCAGTTAAGTTACTTTGTAAATTGACTTTATACAAGGAAACAGACTCATCTAGCCCATGAATACCCCTTACTAATACTTTTTACTTCATCAAATCATCTAGAACAGAAATCGTATATATTCAGCCATCGTCAATGACTGAATTTACCCAGGGTGTCTCCAAAAATTGTTTGATTGTTTCATCAGAGGAGTAAGGGAAAACTTCTCCTTTAGAGATAAAACCTCCATAATCTTAAGTCATCTGATTCATTTCAGCAGTATTCAAGAAAGAATCATCTCAACTATCCCACGCTGCATTCCTCATTCTTGAGGTTCTAAGGGAACATGTTTCACTGGTACCATAGCCACTGGTTTAACACCTATTTTCTTCTCTGGTGCAGCCTTTTCTGAAGACTCCCTAGTGTCCCTATTACTGCAACCGCCGGTTTACCATTCCACTTTTATATGCCCAGTCTTCTGACAATTGAAGCATACCAGCTTCTTTATTTTATTTTTATTCTCTATACTAACATTATGGGTAGCACGGTAACACAGTGGTTAGCACTGTTGCTTCACAGTGTCAGGGACCCGGGTTCGATTCCTGACCTGGGTCATTGTCTGTGTGGCGTATGCACATTCTCCCCGTGTCTGCGTGGGTTTCCTCCAGGTGCTCCAGTTACTTCCCACAAGTCCCGAAAGATGTGCTTATAAGATGAACTGGACATTTTGAATTCTCCCTCTGTGTACCCGGACCTGTGCCATAGTGTAGCGACTAGGGGATTTTCACAGTAACTTTGTTGCAGTGTAATGTAAGTCTACTTGTGACACTAATAAAGATTATATTATATTAATTATGTTTTTATTAACTGGAACAGTTGCTGCCTTCTCCTTAAAGCTAGACTATTTTCTGATCCTTCAATTTCCATTTTCTCCAACAACACTTCAAATAAATGTATAATACTCAACTATTCATTCCTTAGCATTTGTCTTGCAGGTTTTTTTGTCTCGTCTAGTCCTGCCCAATGCTACTCCAGTGTCCGCAGTACACTTGGTAGAAGGTTGCTTAATTTCAATACGGAAGTCAGATGGCCTTGCAGAAAGCCTTGAATAACTCTGGATCTTAGGGGCCTGCTTTTGGACTATACCATTTTCACATGGGCGACTTTAATCTGAGCTGTCTGATTGTCAGGCAGCAATGGGAGAATTGGCAAAGTGGTACTGGTAGGAGCATGGTAAGCATCCTCAGAGAGGACAATAGGTTTGTGCATCATGAAGCCAATGGCCATTCCTTCAGGACACTCCTCAGCACCAGTAACAATCTGCTGGAGCACAGATTGCTAGATTCTAATGAGAACCCTTGTGAGCACTAGTATCTGCAGTCAATATGACAGCAACCTGAACCTGCATGGCACCAAACTGGGCATGCGTGACAACAAGCAGAGATCTCACGACCTCAGTGTGAGCTTCTACTGTAGCACCCAGACATTGTGTGGCTTCTGCCTGTGCTGCAGTGGAATCTGAGGCATCAACCATCAGTTGTCACTGAACCTCAGGGCCACCTGTCATGCCACAAGTGTCTCATTCATTCGGTTTTCACTATGCCTCTCTTCTTGACTTTCCCCCAAATCCCCAATCTGCTCTGCTTGCTGGCTTGAAGGGGATGGTCTCAAGCAGCTCTGCAAAGGAGACCTGAAACAACATTCTAGTGCTGGTAGCCCTCTGATGATGGCAGCAGCATATTAGACTGTGTTAGTTGACAACACGGTCACTGCCTCAATGCCCACCTCCAGCTGCTGAATGATCTGGCGCCCATCTGCTTGCCATTAATTGGCCAGCTGGCATGAAATCTCAGTGAGATTTGAAGATTGGATTACAGCACCCACTTCCAGTCCTACCTTTCTCTTCTTGCTGATTCACAGACAATTTCAGAAGTCATATTACTTTTCCATGGTGTTGCTCTTGGAACTTTTTTCTCGTCATCACTCTCATAGCAAAAAGCCTGATTATTCATAACTCTGAAAGTGTTTTTTTTTTGCGGGTTATGAAGATTTTTTGTGGACATATTTAGAACTTTACTGTGGTTCATTTTGAATTGTCCTATAATTGGATCTCGTTTTATGTTTTGCTTTCATTCAATTTATGAATTTTTAGGTCTTTATTAAACCGTGTGCTATACCTGAATAGATATATATTTAGTATAAAATCATCGAACAAAACTGGAATTTGTTCCATAATGTACAAGTTGTACAAGTTTTATTTGGATATAGAATAGATTAGATCAGTAGGAAATATTTTTTAACGCTGTTGGTCTCAATTTATAGGTGGTAGATGAAGGCTATCACGAACAGAATTTGAATACATAAATTCTTGCCCATAGATTTAATTCAACCCAAGAAACTTTCACAATCAGTTCCTCTGAATGCCTGCTCATTACCACTGCTCCAAGTTTTCTCTTTTGCTTTTCCAATTTATTTCATTTTACCAGCATAGTTCAAACTAGGGGAATGTACTTTGAGACATTACTATGTATATTTAGAACAAAGAATAAAGAAAATTACAGCACAGGAACAGGCTCTTCGGCCCTCCCAGCCTGCGCCGATCCAAATCCGTTCGCCTATTTTCCAAGGATCTACTTCCCTCTGTTCCCCGCCCGTTCATATATCTGACTAGATGCATCTTAAATGATCCTATCGTGCCCGCCTCTACCACTTCCGCTGGCAAAGTGTTCCAGGCACCCACCACCCTCTGCGTCAAAAACTTTCCACTCACATCTCCCTTAAACTTTCCCCCTCTCACCTTGAAATCGTGACTCCTTGTAATTGACACCCCCACTCTTGGAAAAAGCTTGTTGCTATCCACCCTTTCCATACAACTCATAATTATGTAGACCTCAATCATGTCCCCCCTGAACGTCCGTCTTTCCAACGAAAACAATCCTAATCTACTCAACTTTTCTTCATAGCTAGCACCCTCCATACCAGGCAACATCCTGGTGAACCTCCTCTGCACCCTCTCTAAAGCATCCACATCCTTCTGGTAATGTGGCGACCAGAATTGCACGCAGTATTCCAAATGTGGCCTAACCAAAGTCCTATACAACTGTAACATGACCTGCCAACTCTTGTACTCAATACCCCGTCCGATGAAGGCAAGCATGCTGTATGCCTTCTTGACCACTCTATCGACCTGTGTTGCCACCTTCAGGGTACAATGGACCTGAACTCCCAAATCACTCTGTACATCAATTTTCCCCAGGACTCTTCAATTGACCGTATAGTCCGCTCTTGAATTTGATCTTCCAAAATGCATCACCTTGCATTTACCTGGATTGAACTCCATCTGCCATTTCTCTGATCAACTCTCCATATTTTCTCTATATTCTCTATATTTTGCTGTATTCACTGACAGTCCTCCACGCTATCTGCAACTCCACCAATCTTAGTATCATCTGCAAACTTGCTAATCAGACCACCTATACCTTCGTCCAGATCATTTATGTATATCACAAACAACAGTGGTCCAAGCACGGATCCCTGTGGAACACCACTCGTCACCTTTATCCATTTTGAGACACTCCCTTCCACCACTTCTCTCTGTCTCCTGTTGCCCAGCCAGTCCTTTATCCATCTAGCTAGTACACCCTGACCCCATACGACTTCACTTTTTCTATCAACCTGCCATGGGAAACTTTATCAAACGCCTTACTGAAGTCCGTGCATATGACATCTACAGCCGTTTCTTCATCAATTAACTTTGTCACTTCCTCAAAGAATTCTATTAGGCTTGTAAGACATGACCTTCCCTGCACAAAACCATGCTGCCTATCACTGATAAGTCTATTTTCTTATTTATATTTGGAAGCATTTTATCTCTGAAACAAAATGTAATGTACTAAATAATCTTGGGTCATCACGGCTACGTTATGTCATCTCCAAATGTTAGATAATGTGGTACCCTGTGAAGAGCCTGTCCATCATTTTGCTTGCTCTCGCTCTCTCTCTCTCGCACCCCTGGTTTGGGTCAACGGTAGTTGAGAAAGCAGGCAGCCTCGAAAGAGATAGCGCAAGTTAGGGACGGAAGTGGTAGGATCATAGCAGACCCAAACAAAGTTAATGAGGCCTTTGCCAACTTCTGACGAGGGCTATATACCGCCAAACCCCCGGAGGGAGACTCCGTGATGGAACAGTTCCACGACAGATTGGATATACCAGTAGTGGGGAAGGACAGGAAACTAGGCCTGGAAGCATCGCTAGAGCTGAGCGAAATTGTAAAATGCATTAATTCCATGCAGCCAGGGAAAGCATCTGGGCCGGATGGGTTGACGGTAGACTTTTATGAAAAATTTTCAACAGCGCTGGCTCCACACTTACAAGAGATGTTCAACGACTCACTGTCAAAAGGGGCCCTGCGTGCACGCTGGCCCAATCCTCGATCTACTGATCTTCAAAAAGGACAAAGACCCGACAGAGTGTGGAGCATACAGACTCATCTCTCTCTTAAACACTGATGCAGAAGACCTTGCAAAAGCACCGTTGAGGCGCCTGGAGAGCAGCCTGTTAGAAGTCATCACAGGAGAACAGACCGGGTTTGTCAAGTGCAGACAGCTTACAGCAAACATCAGACGCCTGCTGAATGTAATAATGACCACATCCAGGGAGAGGAGACCAGATGAGATTGTCTCCTTGGACACTATACAACTTAATAAGGCAGTCTCTCAGGTGGACGTCCATTCCTTTTGGGTTGTACATCAACGTTCTGGAATCTGGCTACTCGAGATAATGTGGTACCCTGTGCAGAGCCTGTCCATCATTTTTCTTGCTCTCGCGCGCGCTCTCTCTCTCTCTCTCTCTCGCACCCCTGTTCCTTCTGTAGGTGGCACTTCCTGGTAAGTTACTCCAGTGTCTGTCCCTATAGGTATTGGAAAGTCCTCAGAAACAGAATCTGAATTTGCCTCTGTGTTTGGTCTCTGTTCAGTAGTATCACTATTTCGATTTTCCTATGGAAATGTTTCTTGAGAAGTTTCAGTGAGTAGTTGGTCAGTATAACATCGCCAAACTTCTGCATCATCCGTCTTTGAATCTGTTTTTACCAGGATGACAGCAGGTACTCATTTCTCATTGGTAGTGTAGATTCTGGCTAGCACTCATTCTCTTTGAGTGAATACTCGATTTTTAGAGTTTTGTTCCCTCCTAGCTAACTGTGCTTTTTGTTGTCACTTGACAATCTCTGAATTGTCAGGTGGTATCAATAAACCAAACTGTTCTGAGTTTCCGTTTGAACGGCAGCATTGCTGGTGAACTCTGTGGTGTTCTGATAAGACATCAAGAATTTGTTTACTCTTCTTGCAGGGTGATGGGAATCAATGCAGGAAGTCAGAGGGTAGTAAAGAGGGGATTGAAACAAATGTCAGTAAGGAGAAAAATGGAAGGCAGAGAAACTGATTTAACTGCATTTATTTCAATGCAAGAGGCCTAACGGCCAAGGCAGATGAACTCAGGGCATAGATAGGTACATGCGACTGGGATATTATAGCTATTACTGAAACATGGCTAAAGGAGGGGCAGGACTGGCAGCTCAATATTCCAAGGCACTGATACTATAGGAAAGATAAACCAGGAGATAGGAGAGGAGGGGGAGTTGCACTTTTGATTAGGGACAACATCACAGCAGTACAGAGAGTGGATATATCCAAGGGTTCGCCTCACTGAAAAATAAGACTGCTAAGATCACTTTGATAGGGCTGTATAGTCAGCGGGAAATCGAGAAGCAGGTATGTAAGGAGATTACAGATAGCTATTGAAAAATAGGGTGGTAATAGTAGGAGACTTTAACTTTCCCAACGTTAACTGGGACAGACATAGCACTAGGGGTTTGGATGAAGAGAAATTTGTTGAGTGTATTCAGGAAGAATTCCTCATTCAATATGTGGATGGCCCAACTAGCGAAGGGGCAAACGTGACCTTCTCTTGGGGAATATGGAAGGGCAGGTGACAAAAGTGTTAGTGAGGGATCACTTTGGGAGCAGTGACCATAATTCCATTAGTTTTAAGATAACTATGGTAGTTCTAGGCCAGAAGTTAAAATTCTAAATTGCGACAAGGCCAATTTCGATAGTATTAAGCGAGAACTTTCAAAAGTTGATTGGGTAGCCTGTTTACAGGCAAGGGGCCAGCTGGAAAGTGGGAGGGCGCAATTCTCCCAACAGGAGTCTAAGCGCCGACGCCGGAGTGTTTCACTCGTCCCAGCTCCCTATTCTCCCGCCCCGGGGGGGCTAGGAGCGGCGTCGCGTCATTTACAGGTGCTGGGCCTTGGTGCCACGTAAAAAGCGGCACCGCGTAAATGACGTCACCCGCGCATGCGCGGTTGCCGTCCACCCCGAGGACGCCCCGCAAGAAGATGGCGGATGGATCTTGCGGGGCGGCGGACGAAACAAGGTCCTCCCTTTGAGAGGCCGTCCCGCCGATCGGTGACCCCATCGGAGGCCCCCCCGGTGCAGGAACCTCCTCCCCCCCCCCCCCCCCCCCCCCAGCGTTCCCGCGCAGTTCCGCCGGCAGCGACCAGGTGTGGACGGCGACGGCGGGAACCAGTCGTGTTGAGGCGGCCACTCAGCTCATCCGGGCCAGATACCCGCCCCTCGTCTTTTGCAAACGGCGAGCGGCGATTCTCCGAGCGGCCAGCCGTGATTCTAGCCGCGCTAGTGGGAGAATCGTGTGCGGGTTCCTGGGCGGCATGGCGGGACTTGCACGGCGCCCCAGCGCTTCTCCCACTTGGCGTGGGGGGGGGGAGAATTCCGCCTGGAGTCTTTCAAAAGGGTGTTAACTAGGGTTCAGGGTGAGCACATTTCTCTTGGAGTGAAGGGCAAGGCTAGTAGAAGTAGAGAACCCTGGATGACTCAGGATATTGAGGCCATGATCAAAAGGAAAAAGGAGACACATGACATGCATAGGCAGCTGGGATCAAGTGGGTCCCTTGAAGAGTATAGAACCTGTGAGAGTAGAGTTAAGAGAGAAATCAGGAGGACAAAAAGGGGACATGAGATTGTCTTGGCAGATAAGGCAAAGGAAAATCCAAAGAGCTTTTTCTGATACATAAAGGGAGAGGGAGAGGGCAGGGCCTCTTAAGGATATACACGGTCATCTATGTGCAGATCCACAAGACATAGGAGAGGCCCTAAATGAATATTTCTTGTCAGTATTTACTGTTGTATTAGGGAATTTGGGGAAATAAACAGTAACGTCTTGAGGAGTCGACATATTACTGCGAAGGAAGTGTTGGAGGTATTAAAGCGCATCACGATCTGATGAAATGTACCCCAGGACATTGTGGGAGGCTAGGAGATAAATTGCCGTACCCCTAGATGAGATATTGGAATCATCGACAGCCGCAGGAGAGATGCCTGAAGTTTGGAGGGTAGCAAATGTTGTGCCCTTGTTTAAGAAGGGCTGTGGGGATAAGCCTGGGAACTACAGACTGGTTACCCTTCTGTAGTGGGTAAGTTGTTAGAAGGTATCTGAGGGACAGGATCTACAAGCATTTAGATAGGCTAGGGCTAATTAGGGAAAGTCAGCATGGCTTTGTCAGGGGAAAGGCATTTCTCACATTTGATTGAGTTTTTTGAAGGGGTAACCAAGAAGGCAAGTAAGGGCAGTACGGTCGACGTTGTCTTCGTGGACTTTAGCAAGGCCCTTGACAAGGTACCGGATGGTAGGTTGATGCAAAAGGTTAAATCTCTCAGAATCCAGGGTGAGGTAGGCAATTGGATACAAAATTGGCTTGGCGATCAAAGCCAAAGGGTGGTTGTGGACGGTTGTTTTTCAAACTGGAGGGCTGTGACCAGTGGTTGGTGGCATAGTGGATAGTGAAGAAGGTTATATAAGATTGCAAAAGGATCTTGACCAATTGGTCCAGAGGGTCGATGAATGGCAGATGGAGTTTAATTTGGATAAATGTGAGGTGATGCATTTTGGTAGATCAAATCAGTGGTGGAGCTACTCAGTTAATGGTAGGAAGTTGGGGAAAGTGTCCCTTTAAGAAATGTTTTGTCTTATCAACTGGCTTCAGTGATGTCATTGTGTGGGGGGAGCTGTTGTGTGGCTCTGAGTTTTTCTGCTTTCATTTTCATATTTGGATGCTGTATTCAGACAGAGAAGGATCTTGGAGTCTCTCTCTCTCTCTCTCTCTCTCTCTCTCTGCATTTTAAAAGCTGTCTCCAGATTATGTGATAACTGTTTTCTGGAAGGAATTCAATCCTGCTGTTTTGGATAGGAAACAAGGGGCGGAATTCTCCGCAAGGCCCGACGCCATCGTGAAACCTGGAGAGGTTCACGACGGTGTCAGAGGCCGCTCCTGGCCCCCTATTCCCCCCCCCCCCCTCCCCGGGGGCTAAGAGGGCCGTGCCGTAAATCTCGCCCGCCGGGCCTTGTCGCTGCAGTCAAGGCCCGGCGCATCGAGAGTGACGCGGCCGGCGTGCCTAGTGACGTCAGCCGCGCATGCGCAGGTTGGCCGGCGCCAACTTGCGCATGCACGGTTGCCATCTTCCCCTCCGCTGCCCCGCAAGACGTGGCGGCTTCATCTTGCGGGGTGCCGGAGGGGAAAGAGTGCGTCCCTTTGAGACGCCGGCCCGACGATCGGTGGGCACCGATCGCGGGCCAGTCCCCTCCCGAGCACGGTCGTGGTGCTCACTCCCCTCTCCGCCCCCCACAAGCCACAAACCAGGTATTGGCGCCATGTTCATGCCGGCAGCGACCAGGTGTGGTTACTGCCGGCGTGAACCGGTTGGGAACGGCAAGCCGCTCGGCCCATCCGGGTTGGAGAATCGCAGGCCGCCGTGAAAAACAACGGCCCATGATTCTCTGAGAGGCGTGTCCCAAAACGCGACACGCCATTTTCTGGGAGGTGGGAGAATCGCAGGGTGTGCCAGAGCGGCCCTCCTGCGATTCTCCCACCCGGCGTGGGAGCGGAGAATCGCGCCCAAGAAGTACCTATACCAGGTCTTGAGTGCTGTGTGCTGGGCTACACCTTTGAAAAGGGTTTTCTGGTTTATGGGATCTTGTTATTAAATTGAAAAAAGCTGAAAGGGGAAAGTTATTAAGATTTATACATAGAGTACTGTAGCTGTATGGGGTATTTATGTTTATTGTTGATAAAAAATGCTTACTTTGAGTGTTTATAAAAATGTTAACAAATGCTAACTGAAGTTAACTGAAATTGGTAGGACCACACAGGCAATACTGCATTCAGTTCTGGTCACCCGATTATAGGAAGGATATTGTTAACCTAGAAAGAGTGCAGATGAAATTTATGAGGATGTTACCGTGACTCGATGGTTTGAGTTAAAAGGAGAGGCTGGATAGGTTGAGACTTTTTTCCCTGGAGCGTAGGAGGCTTAGGGGTGATCTTATAGAACTCCGTAAAATAATGAGGAGCAGAGTGTAATAAGTTGACAGCAGCAGAAGTCATTTCACCAGAATTCCTTTTATTGATGAAAGCAACAGCCGAACAACCAGGTGGATTCAGCTTGCTGTCTACACTGGGAGTGCAGAGACTATACAAAGAAAGGGGTTTCCTGATTGGACCACTAATTAGGAAACACTTATTCTAATTGGCCAATCTCAAAGGCTTGACCTGAGCCATTACACCCCCCGCCCCCCCCCCAAAGGTCCAAAGAGCCCCTGTGGTCCTTGTGACTCACGGGTCTCCGGCTTCGTATCTGCGGCAGGTGCGGATGCTCCAATTCGGCCTCCAACGTACGGGGGTATAATGGCTAGGCGCCCATCTTTCCGATGAGAGCACCTGAAGGGCGGTTTGCCCCCATCCTCTGTCAGCAGGGGGACATCCACGGCATCAGCCATGGTGTCCATGTCAGAGTCCGATGTCCTCACCTGAGGTGCCGCAGGGGCGTGAATAGTTTGTCGGGAAGGACTCTCCACGCTCCTCGGTATGATGGTATGAGTCAGCTCCAGGGAAGGTAATGAATCTGAGGCCCGAACCTTGTCCAGATGCTTTTTTACTACTTGTTCTCCCATACGTATCTCTTTCAACATAGGTCCTCTCCTGGCCTTGACCGTTCCTGCTACCCATGTGGGCCATTCACATAATTTCTGACCCCTACCTTTTCACCCGCGTTGAACTGCCTTTCTTGGTGGGTGTTGTTGTGGCCCCTTCATTGGGCTGCTTGGTGTCATTCTACTCTTCAGCCTAAATTTGGGAATAGTAGACTCAGGCTGGTTCGGAGTTGTCTGTCCATGAATAGCTCCGCCGGTGCTATTCCCGTTGTGGCGTGTAGGGTTGTCCTGTATTCGAATAGCCAGCGCAACAGTTTAGTGTCTAATGATGCTTCCGACTGTTTTTTCAACCCGACTTTAAGGGTCTGGACGGCTCTCTCCTCCAACCCATTTGATGCCAGGTGTTATGATGCCATCCTTATGTACCGAATGCCATTTGATTTCATGAATTTTGTGAACTGGCTGGTGAAAACCGATCCATTATCTGAAACTAACACCTCCGGGATACCATGTGTTTCAAACGAGGTGCCAAGTTTTTCGATGGTTGGTGTTGTATTTGCAGAGTTCATTTTGTAGACATCGAGCCATTTGGAATGGGCGTCTACTATTAGAAAAAACATTGAACCCATAAATGGGCCTGAAATCAATCGCCATGATGCCGCGACCATGGTCTATCCGGCCATTCCCATGGGTGCAGCAGGGCTGCCGGTGGCACCTTCTGCCCTTGTTGACACCAACCTACCAATGGCGCTATGTCTGTGTCCAGGCCCGGCCACCAGACATAGCTCCTGGCAGCATTTTAATTTTTGAGACTCCAGGGTGCCCATGATGTAGTTCAGCCAGTATGGCTCAACAGCCTTGACTTGGAATTATTACTCGAGCTCCGCATAACAGTATCCAGTCTTCCACAGTGATCTTGCTCTCTTCTGCTCCAGTAAGGGTGGAATTCCCCCTGGACCGGTCTTTCCATCTTCCCCATTAGCACCATGTGTTCTATTTTTGCTTAAACCGGGTACCTTTGTGTCCACAAATGAATGTTTTGTGCGGCCACTGGAAGGGTGTCCAGGAAATGTAGTGTCATCTGTGTTTCTTCTATTCTGGGTACCAATGGTGGTGTGTCCGGTTATGGCAGCCTGCTTAGTGCATCGGCGTTTGCCACCCGGGTTCCCGGCCGATGCTCCCGTTGTTATTGGTACGCTGCCAGTAGTAGGGCCCAGTGTTGGATCCGGGCCGAAACTATTGGTGGCACTGCTTTGTCTTTCAACAAGCCAAGCAATGGCTTGTGGTCTTTGATTATAGTGAATTTCTGCCCATACAACTACTGGTGAAATTTCTTCACCGCAAAGATCACAGCCAATCCTTCCTTTTTAATTTGGGCATACTTTCGCTCTGCTGCTGCCAACGTCCTACAAGCAAACGCTATCGGCCATTCCTGTCAGTTTTGCCCTCTGTGTGCCAGAACTGCACCAACGCCATACGGCGACGCATCGCAAGTGAGCACCAACTCTTTCCTGGGGTTGTAGTGTGCCAAGACATTTTCTGAGGAGAGCTGTTGGTTGATCTTCTTGAAAGCCCTGTCTTGGCGGGCGGAACACTTCCAGGCTTGCCCCTTTTTTTAGTAATTGGTGTAGGAGGTCCAGGATGGACACCTTGTTCTGTATGAACTTTCCATGGTATGTCACCAGTCCTAAAAAAGATCTTAACTTCTCGATTGTGGTGGGGGCTGGGGCATCTTTAAATCGCCCTCACCCGATCCTCCAAAGGGTGTCACCGTGACTTGTCAACCTTGTACCCCAGATAAGTTACTTGAGGTGCTGGAAAAACACATTTCTCCCTCTTTAGGCGCACACCTGCTAATGAAAACCTCCCAAGGACTTGCTCCAGGTTTTGCAGGTGTTCTGCTTTTGTTTTTGCCGTAATGGGGACGTCGTCCAGGTAAATGGCGACTTGTGGTAGCCCTTTAATATATTCTCCATTGTCCTCTGGAATATCCCCCATACTGACGATGCCCCGAAGGGTAATCTTGTATACTGAAAAAGGCCCTTCAGGGTGTTTATCGTTGAGAATTTTTGGGACTCTTCGTGCAGCTTCAGCTGTAGACATGCGTGGCTCATATCCAGCTTTGAGAATAAGAGTCCTCCAGCCAGCTTTGTATACAAATCCTCAATCTGGGAATTGGGTATTTGTCCAGTTGTAAGTAGCAATTAATCGTTTGTTTGAAATCTCCACAAAGGCGCCCATTCTGCCAACTGGACCGGTTTTATTATTCCTTCGTGCTCCAATCTTTTGATTTCCATATTGACTTTCTGCCTTAATCTTGGTAAAACATTAGTGACTGACTCCCCAGTGTCTCGGAATGCTGAGTAAAACCGGTACCTTCGCAGGATCAGAGGTGGTTTTGGGCCACAGTGCTCTTTTACTAAGTCCGTCAATTCCTGGAAAGTTTTTGCGTCCGATGTCTCTGGAAAAGTGGGACTGCGCATGATGGCAAAAGCTGCAGGCCCCCACACAGTGTCTGCATGGTCTCGCCAATGTACCACGCTTCGTGTGGGGATGACCTTGGCAAGATGTTCATCTTCATTAATGAAGATGAACATCTTGCCAAGGTCATCCCCACACCCCCACTACTGGCCTTCAAACAACCGCGCAACCTCAAACAAACCATTGTTTGCAGCAAATTACCAAGCCTTCAGAACAGCGACCACGACACCGCACAACCCTGCCAGGGCAATCTCTGCAAGACATGCCAGATCATCGACTTGGATACCACCATTACACGTGGTAACACCACCCACCAGGTACGCGGCACATACTCGTGCGACTCGACCAATGTAGTCTACCTCTTACGCTGCAGGAAAGGATGTCCTGAAGCGTGGTACATTGGCGAGACCATGCAGACACTGCGACAACGAATGAACAGGCATCGTGCGACAATCACCAGGCAGGAATGTTCCCTTCCAGTCGGGGAACACTTCAGCAGTCAAGGGCATTCAGCCTCTGATCTCCGGGTAAGCGTTCTCCAAGGCGGTCTTCAGGACACGCGACAATGCAGAATTGCCGAGCAAATAATTATAGCCAGGTTCCACACACATGAGTGCGGCTCAACCGGGATCTTGGATTCATTTCGCATTACATCCACCCCCCACCATCAGGCCTGGACTTGCAAAATCCTACCAATTGTTCTGGCTTGAGACAATTCACACCTCTTTGACCTGTGATCACCCCCTATCTCTGGATCTGTAATGATTTGATTACTTGCAAATGCTCGCATTCGAAGCATTGTCCAGCATCTCTGACTTTGTCTATATAAATGTTTCTGGAACATACCTCGCCATTCACCAGAGGAAGGAGCTGCGCTCCGAAAGCTCGTGTTTGAAACAAACCTGTTGGACTTTAACCTGGTGTTGTAAGTTTTATTTACAAAGCCAACAGCCGAATAGCCAGATGCATTCAGCTTGCCATCTACACTGGGAGTGCAGAGAAAGGAGTTCCCTGATTGGGCCACTAATCAGGGAACTCTTATTCTAATTGGCCAATCTCAAATGCCTGCCCCAAGTCATTACACATAGATAAGGTAGATAGTCAACATCTTTTCCCAAAGGTTGAGGAGTCTAGAATTAAAGGGCACAAGTTTAAGGTGAGAGGGAAGAGATACAAAAGAGATCAGAGGGGAAATTCTTTCACACAGAGGGTGGTGAGCATCTGGAACGGGCTACCAGAGGCAGTGTTAGAGGCGGGTACAATTTTGTCTTTTTAAAAGCTTTTAGACAGTTACATAGGTAGGGTGGGTACAGAGGGATATGGGCCAAATATAGTGGGACTAGCTTAGAGATTGAAACTGAGCAGCATGAAAAAGCTGGGTCGAAGGACTTGTTTCCATGCTCTAAACATCTATGATTATGACTATGTCAATGTACCTTGGTCCTTGTGATGCCTCAATGGAATGTTTAAGTGACTGTACCTAGCCTTCTGTCAATGCATTTGTTGCAGGACAGTACGAAGCAGACTTTATGTGCTATATACTATTTTCTCTTAAGTGGTCCTCAAACTCCTTAGAAGTGAACTGAGTACCATTGTTACTTACGACCTACTCTGGTATACCAAATATTGCAAAAATTTTGTCCAACTTCTCAATAGTTTGTTCTGTCATGGTGGTGTTGCCCAATCACTTGTAGCAACTGATTCAATGACTCCTGTTTGGACTATCCCTTTTAGTTCTTTGACTTCTGGCCTACTAACCTATGGTACGGTTCATACTTTGAGACAGTTTGATGTACTGTTTGGCTTGATTTTAAGTTGAAGTTCAACTTCTGTAATGGAGAATTGCAATCCAGGGCAATACACTTGCTGACGTCGCTACAGAACACGTGATGCAATGTGGTTGACTCTTAACTGCCCCCTCAAGGGCAATTAGGGCTGGGCAATAAATGCTGGCCCAACCAGCGACACCCACATCCCATGAGCGAATTTAAAAAAATTCCACCAGCAGGGATGTATTCTCTGACACATAATAAGGATCTATCCGCCAAAGAGACCACAAGTGTTAAACATAGACCTTCTGAAAGGTTTTGCCAACAACATTCAAATGCAATAATTTAGTAGGCAGGAAAATGAGCACAAATAGAAATGAGCATCAGCTTTTCAAGTGATGTACTCTTATTTAAAAAAAATAAAAATTTAGAGTACCCAATTCAATTTTTCCAATTAAGGGGCAATTTAGCGGGTTCAATCCACCTACCTTGCACATCTTTGGGTTGTGGGGGCGAAACTCACGCAAACACGGGGAGAATGTGCAAACTCCACACGGACAGTGACCCAGAGCCGGGATCAAACCTGGGACCTCGGCGCCGTGAGACTGCAGTGCTACCACTGTGCCACCGTGCTGCCCGTGATGTACTCTTATAAATGTTCTGAAAAGTAGTTAGAAATCTGTTTCCTATGGTTGCAAATCTGTTCCAAGTGTCTAGTTCTATTGCTGTATTTCAAGGCTGAGTTGCATTACTTAAGAAAGGAGGAAGCGCAAACACTTAGCTTCACATCAGTAGTTAGCAAAATGCTGAAATCTCTTATTAGAAATTTGAGAATAGGGCACTTGGAAAATCATCCCACAGTGGCACAGCGGTTAGCATGCTGCATCACAGCTCCAGTGTCCAAGGTTCAATTCCGGCCTCGGGTGACTGTGTGGAGTTTGCACATTCTCCCCATGTCTGCGTGGATTTCCTCCGAGGATGTGCAAGTTAGGATGATTAGCCATACTAAATTGCCCCTTTGAGTGGGGTTACAGGGTGGGACATTGGGCCTAGGTAGTCTTTTGAAAGGGTGCAGACTCAATGGGCCGAATGGTGGCCTCCTGCATTGTAAATTCTGATTCTATGAAATAGAGTCAACATGTATTTTTGGAGACAACTTTGTTTTTGATAAATCTTGGAGTTTTTCAGGATGTAACTAGTGGAATGGATAAGGAGGAACCACTGGATGTAGTGCATTTGGATTTTCAAATATCAATAAGGTGCAACACAAGTGGTTGGTATACAAAATTAGGACTCATAGAATTGGGTGTAATCACCATGAATTGAGGATTGCCTGTAATGGCAGAAAGTGGGAATAAACGGGACATTTTCTCATTGGCAGGGTGTAACTAGCAACATCAGGACCTCGGCCTCAGCTATCCTCAAACTATAGGAATGAGTCACCTGAGGGGACTAAGTGCAATGTATCTTAAGTTTTCTGAAAATACAAAGTTAGTTAGGAAAATAAGTGATGAGCGGACACACAGGTTGCAGAGAGGGATAGGAGCGATGATATGGTGGACAGAAAACAATGGGGTCAAGTGTATTTATCCACTTTGGCAGGAAATATAAAAAGCAGAATACTTTTTGAGAGTTGAGGGATAGGGAAATGTTTGCACTCAAAAGGGACCTGGGTATTCTTGTATATGAATCACAGAAAGTTAATATGCAGACAATTAGGACGGCAAATAGCATATTTTCTTTGTTACATCATGATTGGAATAAAATAACAATTAAGTCTTATTACACTTATACCAGTCATTGGTGAGGCCATATCTAGAGTATTGTGTGCATTTTTGGTCTCCTTACCGAAGAACAAAACTTGCCCTAGAGGGATTGTAACAATTGTTCACTCGACTGGTACCTGGAATGTCCCATCAGAGGAGATTGAATTGACCAGGTCTATGTTCCCTGAAGCTCAGAAGAATGAGATTCAAACATATAAAATGCTGACTGAACTTGATAAGTTAGAGGCTGAAAAGATATTTCCCCTGACTGGGGAATCTAGATCTCAGGATGAGAGTTTTAGAATAAGGGGTCAGCCATTTAGGACTGAGATGAGGAGACAATTCTTCCCTTAAAGGGTTGTGAATCTTTAGAAATCTTTACCGCAGGGATCTGTAGATGCTCAGCCATTGAGTATATTCAAGACAAGAGGTCGATAGATTTTGGGGTGCTAAGGCAACTAAAGGATATGGGAATAATGCAGGAAGGTGGAACTGAGGTAGAGGATTAACCTGCTTGACCTACTCCAGCTCATATTTCTTCTGTTTCATATTTCATGTCTGCTGGAGGAGTGAGGCGAAATGTACCAGCTTCTCCTGGACTGGCATTAATCTGCATTTCATACTTTGAATATTTACTGTTATTGTTATTTTGTGTTGGAATATTGTCAGTAGATCATAAAAGTAGTTGTTGTATCCTGCAGGTGGCATTGTATAAATCATGTAAGAAAAATGGAAGTTAAATATTTGTTGATTTATTGTTGCATTGCACTCTGCAATTCCGAAGAATTACTATTGTGTATGCAGGTATATATCGTATATTCCATAGTGAGGAAGAAAAGTATGTTATTTGCAAGTGTCTACTTTGGTTCTTAATATATACACAAACATTCAGGGGGCTTATTTTAAAATATATTATTTTGTATCATTCAAATAAAAATTTTCCTTGGCATATAATAGCGACCTTTCCTTAGAATCTAAGGTACAGAGATCTGTTTGTTTCTCCATTTACACACCATTTTCAATAATGTTGTCGTGGACATGGCCTTTAACTCTCAGTGCTGCAGTTGAGGTAGCTGTTAAGCAGAAAGATGCCCTGATTAGTTGTCAATATTTCCTAGGTTTTATACAATTTTCCTGTTCAGGATTGACCTCATCTAACCGCATGCCCAATCTTCACAATTTAGTCTATTCATTTTCTGAAAACTAATTTCAAAACCAATTTCTTGGAAATGCGAGGTTTTTTTGCTGTTTATTTTCGTTGAGGATTTCACCTTTACCAATGGTGTACAAAGGAAGCATTTCAAAGACACTCTGAAGGCTTACTCTAAGAAATGCCTGGGAGACCCTTGCTCAGAAGAGACCTACTTGAAGGAACCCCCTGATTGTAGGGATGCAATCCTTCGAGAACACCAAATGGCAAGAGGAGGCCTGGAAAAGGAACCTGAGAAAGGAATACCCACAATCTAAAGTCCAAGGACCAATCCCACCTTCTGGAAACATTCAATTATGAAACAGCTAAAACATTATAATGTAGAAAACATTTAACTTTTCATTTGTCAACTATATTTTATCCTGTTAGACTCCTAAATGACCCCCTTATGGACTAATCTGATTAATACTACACTCCTGTATGCTTCATCCAATGCCTGTGGCTATGCATTTACATTATGTACCTTATGTTGCCCTATTACATATTTTCTTTTCATGAACTAAATTATCTGGCTTTTTTTTAATAAATATTTTTTCATTGGGTTTTTGAACAAAGTATATTTAATGTTATGTACACAGAATAAGATATATAGAGAACAGCACACACGAACATACCAAAAAAACACAAACATAAAATAAAATAACTGTTAGGGTAAAAATGATCTGTTTGAGCTGCACGCAGAAAAATACTTTTCACTGTACCTGGCTACACGTGACAATAAACAAATCCAATCTAATTCTAATTTTCCTCAACTTTACTAATTCATTTTGCATCTTTTCCTAGCTTATATAGCTTGGGCAGCATGGTAGCAGTGGCTAGCACTGTGACTTCACATCGCCAGGGTCCTAGGTTCGAATTTTCGCTGGGTCACTGTCTGTGCGGAGTCTGCACGTTCTCCCCGTGTCTGCGTGGGTTTCCTCCGGGTGCTCCGGTTAACCCCCATAGTCCAAAGACGTGCAAGTTAGATGGATTGGCCATGCTAAATTGCCGTTAGTGTCCAAATAGGTTAGGAGGGGTTATGGGGATAGGGTGGAAGTGAGGGCTTAAGTGGGTCGGTGCAGACCCGAGGGGCCGAATGGCCTCCTTCTGCACTGTATGTTCTATATTCTATATCAATTTAAAATGCAAGTTCCTTTTCCAGCCTCCTCTTGCCGTCGGGTGTCCTCGAAGAATTGTGTCCCTTCATCAGGGAGTTCCTCCAAGTAGGTCTCTTCTGATTAAGAGTCTCCAGGTGTTGACATTGGTGATACAGTTCAAAGTATGAAATACAGATTGGCAACCGCCATGTGTGCGGTTAAAGATGTGACTCTAGGATCGGGCTCATCAGCCATACAAGATCGCACAGGATCCATGACCAGTAATACAGAGTTTCTTGGGTGGACAATCATACTTGTCAGTGAGCGATCACCAAAGAAGAGAGGGAGTGGACAAACTGCATTTTAAATTGATATAAGCTCGGAAAATGTGTTAGTAAATGTTGAGGAAAATTGGAATGTTTAACAAGGTGAAATACAGTTGACAAACTAAATATTTAAATGTTTTGTACATTATAATGTTTTAGCTGTTTGATAATTTTATAGTTAGTATGCATGGTCATAAAGTTGTCCCTGATGTTTCAGTGGTTTCAATATGATACGGATGATCAGTTCAGTGTCTCAGTCTATCAGCTGCAAACAAACTCGAATGGTTGTCCAAAGGAGATTGGACTTTCTCTCACTCGCCTAGCTGTTTTTAAGGGTTAAGGTATGCAAGGGTTAAGTTATGCCGCAGCACTGATGTGAGCACCATGGCATATTCACAAAAATCGCTTTTTCTACAATCTGGGTGTAAGTCACATTGGTTATACTCGTTGCACAATTTTGAAAATATAATTGAATTTGTCACTGCAATAAGTGAAACAGCTGACTTTATTTTTCCCATATCTTGCAGGTTAAAAGGTTTAATATTCGTATTGTCTTCCTTTTGTAGTATGTGCAGAAAACTTGGAGAAAAACCTTAAGCAGATGGAGAAACAGCTTCAACAGCTTGAAAAGGATTTGGAAACTTTTCCTCCACCAGAGGACCGACATGATAAGTTTGTGACCAAGATGTCCATATCCTTCCTGGCAGCTGCACAGCTCATGGAGCAGTATTTAGTTAAGTCTTACATACGTTTATATTTTTTTGAGTGCATCAGTGAAGCTGCTGCTTCATCACTGATGTTAATAATTTTCAAAAGCTGAGGGCCTTCATATGTGAGTGAATGAAGGAATGAATCATATAGTATTATAATATTAGAGTCATAGAATAGCTCAGAAAGAAGCCCTCCACCCCATTGTGTATGTGCCGGCTATCAAGCACCGATGTATTCTAATCCCATTTTCCAGCACTTGGACCATAGCCTTGTATGCTATGGCATTTCAAGTGCTCATCTAAATGCTTCTTAAATGTTGTGAGGGTTCCTACCTCTACCATTCTTTCAAGCAGTGAGCTCCGTAAAATAATCAGCTCACAAGAGGTTTATTTTAGAATTCAAATTTAACCATTTACCATAGTGAGATTCAAACCTGGAACCTCAGAACATTCCTCTAAGTTTGTGATTTACCAGTTCAGTGGCCTACACCACTAGGCCACGGGGGGACTATTACAAAGTAATTTTAAACATAGATTTAACCACCGAATAATGGTGATTCTAATTGGTCTAAATATGATTTACAGACAAAGTATGTTTCAAAACTAATTTCATTTTAAGCGTCGAATGTTGTATAAGGCTTATTTCATAGATGACATAAATGACATATACAAGTACCACAAAAGTGGAGGAAATCTTGTGGATAGCTTATAATCGTGAGATCAACCTATACAGTTTATTGATGCCTGGACCTGTCCACGTTTCTTCAGCATTAAAGAGAATGGACCCAAAGGTCAAAATCTTACAAAAACTATTTTATCTTCACACAATGATTTTATCTTCACACATATGAACATAATGAAAGAGGGGCCAAAAGTAGGTTATTCACCTCATTGAGCCTGCTCCACAATTCAATTGGGTCATCACTGATCTGTTTGTGTTTCGAATTCCACATTCCCATTCACCCTGATGACCTTTGATTCCCTTACCTAACAAAAATCTACCCATATCCACCTTAAAAATATTCAGTGACCCTGCCCCACCAGTGCCTTGAGGTAGAGAATTCCAAAGGTGCATAAATCTCTGAGAGAAAAACTCCTAATCTCTGTCCTAAAAGGGTGACTACAAATTTTAGAACAGTACTCTCAAGTTCTGAATTCACCCCCCTTCTCAAAACCTTTCAGGTCTTAATGAATAAGTCATCCCTCACTCTTCTGAATTTGAGTGGAAACAAGCCCAATCTGCCCATCCTATCCTGATAAGACATAGAAACAGAGAAAATAGGTGCAGGAGTAGGCCATTCCGCCCTTTGAGCCTGCACCACCATTCATCGGGGATTTATCTCGATTTAATCCCATCAAATTCCCAGTACAAATTTCTGGCTGATCATGAAAATTCAGTATCCCACTCCCACATTCTCTCCATACCCCTTGATCCTTTTAGCCACAAGGGCCACGTAGAGCTCCCTCTTGAGTATATCCAACAAATTTGTCCCAACGACATTCTGTGGTCGAGAATTCCACAAGTTCATAACTCTCTGAGAGAAAATGTTCCTCCTCTTCTCAGTTCTGAATGCCTTACTCCTTATTCTTAGGCTGTGACCCCTCGTTCTGGATGTCCCCAACATCGGGAACATTCTTCCCGCATTTAGCCTGTCCAGTCCCATCAGAATTTTATATGTTTCTAGAAGATCCCCTCTCATTCTTCTAAACTCCAGTGAGTACAAGCCCAGTCGATCCAGTCTTTCTTCATATGTCAGTCCTGCCATCCCGGGAATTAGTCCAGTTAATCTTCGTTGGACACCCTCAATAGCAAGAATTTTCCTTCCTCAAACTAGGGTACCAAAACTGGACGCAATACTCGAGGTGTGGCCACACCTGTATAACTGCAGCAAGACATCCCTACTCCTATACTCAAACCCTCTTTCAATGAAGGCCTGCATGCCGTTAGCTTTCCTCACTGCCTGCTGTACCGGCATTCCAACCTTCAGCGACTGGTCCATCATGACATCCAGATCTTGTTGCACTTCCCCTTTTCCTAAACTGCCACCATTCATATAATAATCTGCCTTCCTGTTTTTGTCACCAAAGTGAATAATCTCACATTTACCCACATTATATTTCAGTTGCCAAGTATTTGCACACTCAGCCAGCCTGTCTAAGTCACCCTGTTGCCTCTTTACATCCTGCTCATAGCACACACTGCCACCTAGTTTAGTGTTGTCTGCAAATTTGGAGATATTGCATGCAATTCCTTCGTCCAAATCATTAATATATATTGTGAACAGCTGGGGTCCCAGCACGGATCCCTGCGGTACCCCACTAGTCACTGCCTGCCACTCTGGAAAGGACCCGTTTATTCCCACTCTCTGCTTCTTGTCTGCCAACCAGTTCTCTATCCACATCAATACATTACCCCAATACTATGAGGTTTATTTTTTCTCATTAATCTCTTGTGTGGGACCATGTTAAAAGCCTTTTGAAAGTCCAGAGATACAATATCCACTGGTTCAACCTTATCCACTCTATTGGTCACATCCTCAAAACATTCCAGAAGATTTGTCAAGCAAGATTTCTCTTCAGTGAATACATGCTGACGAGGACCGATCCTATCCCCGCTTTCCAAATGCTTAGTTATTTCATCCTGAATAATTGACTCCAGCATTTCCCCACCACCAATGTCAGGCTAACCGTCTATAATTCCCCGTATTTCTCTCCCTCCTTTTTTAAAAAGGATTACATTAGCTACCCTCAATCCATTGGAATTCTTCCAGAGTCTATAGAATACTGGAAAATAATCACCAATGCGTCCAATATTTCGAGGGCCACTTTCTTAAGTATTCTGGGATGCAGAGCACCGGGCCCTGGGGATTTATCGAGTTTTAATCCCATAAATTTCTCCAATACAATACTAATAAGGATTTCCTTCAATTTCTCCTTCAGGCCAGACCCTTTGTCCCCGAGTATTTCCGGAAGGTTATTTGTGTCCTCCTTAGTGACGATAGATCCAATGTATTTGTTCAAGTGGTCTGCTACCTCTTTGTTGTCCATTATCTATTCACCTGATTCTAACAGTAATTAGACATTTGTCTTCACTGGTCTTTTTCTCGTCACATATCTATAGAAGCTTTCACTGTCGGTTTTCATGTTTTCTGCAATCTTATTCTTGTATTCTATTTTCCCCTTCCAAATTAAACCCTTTGTCCTCGTCTGCTGAATTTTTAATTTCTCCCAGTGCTCCAGCTTGCTGCTTTTTCTGGCCAATTTATATGCTTCCTCTTTAGCTTTAACACTACCCTTGATTTCCCTTGTTAGCCATCGTTGAGCCATCCCCATCTTCCTCTTCTGCCAGGCAGTGATATAATATTGTTGAAGATAATCCATGTGTTCTTTAAATGTCTGCCATTGCTTATCTACCATGAACCCCTTCAGTGTCTTTTGCCAGCTTATCCTAGGCAATGCATGTCTCATACTATCAAAGTTAGTTTTCTTTAAGTTCAGGACTCTGGTCTCAGATTTAATTGTGTCACTCTCTATCTTAATGAAGAATCCTACCATATTATGGTTACTCTTCCCGAAAGGATCTTGCACCACAACGTTGTTAATTAATCCTCTCTTATTGCACAATACCCAGTCTAGGATGGCCTACTCTCGAGTTGGTTCCTCGACATATTGGTCGGGAAAACTATCCCAGGAAATCCTTCTCCATCAGTTTGATTAGCCCAATCAATAGACAGATTGAAGTCACCTATAATGTCTGCTTAACCGTTACTGCACGTGTCTCTAATTTCCTGTTTGATGCCATCCCCAACCTCACAACTACTGTTTGGTGGTCTGTGCACAACTCCCACTACGTTTTATGCCCTTTGGGGTTCTGCAGCTCCATCCACACAGATTCCTCATCGTCCAGGCTAAGGTCCTTCCTTACTTTTGTGTTAATCTCCTCTTTAACCAACAACACTACAATACCTCCCCTTCCTTTCCTTCTGTCCTGACTATTGAATGCCACTGGATGTTGAGTTTTCATCCTTGGTCACCCTGGAGCCAGGTCTCCGTGATCCCAATTACATCACATCTGTTAATGATTGTCAGCGCAGTAAATTCATCGACCTTATTACAAATGCTCCTCGCATTGAGAGACACGACCTTCAGGCTTGTTTTTTTTTACATTTATTGCCCTTTTAGAATAATGACATAATGTGGCCCTTTTTGATTTTTGTCTTTGGTTTCTCTGCCTTCCCCTTTTCCTTTTGCCTTTTATTTCTGTCCCCACCTCACTTCCCTCCGACATCCTGCATTGGTTCCCATCGCCCTGCCATATTAGTTCAAACCCTCCCCAACAGCACTAGCAAACACTCTCCCTAGGACATTGGTTCCGATTTTGCCCAGGTGCAGACCTTCTGGTTTGTACTGGTCCCACTTCCTCCAGAATCAGTTCCAATGTCCCAAGCATTTGAATCCGTCCCTCTTGCACCTTCACTCAAGCCACATATTCATCTTAGCTACCCTGCCATTTCTACTCTGACTAGCACGTGACACTGGTAGCAATCGTGAGATTACTACCTTTTGAGGTCCTGCTTTTTAATTTAACTCCTAACTCCCTAAATTCAAGTTGTAGGACCTCATCCCATTTTTTTCCTATATCGTTGGTGCCTATATGCACCATGACAACTGGCTGCTCAACCTCCCTCTCCAGAATGCCCTGCAGCTACTCCAAGACACCCTTGACCCTTGCACCAGGGAGAAAACACACCACCCTGTAATCATAGAAACACCTATTTATTCCCCTTACGATTGAATCCCCTATCACTATAGCTCTGCCACTATTTTTCCTGCACTCCTGTGAAGCAGAGCAAGCCACGGTGCCATGAACCTGGCTGCTCTGCCTTCCCCGGTGAGCCATCTTCCCTCAACAGTATCCAAAACGGTATATCTGTTTTCGAGGGAGATGACTGCAGGAGGTCCCTGCAATATGTTCCTACTCTTCCTCTATTTGGCGGTCACCCATTCCCTATCTTCCTCAGTAATTTTATCTACGGTGTGACCAATTTAGTGAACATGCTATCCACGAGTTCCTCAGCATCGCAGAGGCTACAAAGTGAATCCACCAGCAGCTGCAGAGCCATCAAGCAGTAATGGCAGGAGCTGCAGTTGGACACACTTGCTGCACATAAAGGAGTCAGGGACACCGGAAGGGCCCCTGAATTCACACATCGCACAGGAGGAGTATGACATGGGTCTGGGACTCCTGCCATGTCTTAACCCTTATGTTAATTTTACAATAATGCCAAGAGAGAATAAGAGAAAAGAAAATAGAAAAAAACATAAAGACTATCCAGTCACCAGCCAGTCACTTACCTGCTAATTGTGATGTCACAGTTTTACAATCTGTTCATTCGAGGTATCAATCGAATAAACCTCCCCTGAACCACCACCAGTGCATTTATATCCTTCCTTAAATAAGGAGACCTCAATGGCGAGATCTAATTTCAGGATATTCCCCACATCTCCCCAGCGGCATAATGAGGTACACGCCCTTGGGAACCTCATTTCCATATATTTTGATAAATTTAAAGGGCTTCTTAGCCACGTGATCCCCTTTCACTGAATATTCATACATGTTGGCGAGGTTTTACACCAGGTTTATAAAAATGGGAATCTGTCAAGGGTAAGCCACTGGGTGTGCCAAGGTATACATAGCCCAGGGAGCGATGGACATGCCCTGGCACAGGTTGCGGGGTCAGTGCCAGGTTGGCAGTGTCAGGGGTGGGTCTCTGGGGAGCCCCATGGGCAGAGGAGGGGTTCTACTTATGTGTGTTTAGGGGACGGGCTGGTGCTTATGAGTAGGTTGGGGGAAGTGGGTTGCTCCAATACTTTTGTGATGAATGTAGGAATTTCAGATATATTGTATTATAAGTAGTTGGTGAAGTAAGGGTTAAAAACCTGGGTTTGGTAGTTGGTGTGTTAGAGTCTTAGGTTGAAATACAACAAAGCTTTTAGGAGCCAGAGGTGCATTAATCATCATGCTTGGGCTAATGCAGTTTTATTTCAATTCGGGGTATTCGCTGGCGAGTTAATTAGTTTTCAGCTTGGTGAGATGATGTCATTGCTGGGTGTAAATAACGCTTTTTAAGAAAGCGTTTTCAGTTTCTTTCTGCTCTGGGTGAAGCGGGGACCGGAAGTCAGGTTTTGCGCTCTGCAGTTTAGTTAAAAAGAGACTGACAGTCTTTAAAGCAGTGCAGACTTGTCTGAAGACAAGGGGGAGCAGAAACAAGCCAGTTGAAGTAGCTTTTGAAGACATACAACCAGAATTTCTGACAGGAGTCGGTTCTTTTCTGTAAAGCAGTGTCAAAAGATGTCTTTCTCAAAAAGTAACTCTGTAAAGCAAGTACTCCTCAGTGTCATTGATATTTAAGGTGGATTGAGAACTGAGGTATTTTCTTGTTATTTAAGTGGGAATAAAGATAGCAATTATGGGTATAGTATTCATTGTATTGAGTAGTATTGTTCAACAGATAATTGTAAGCTATTTTAATACTGTGTAGGTAATCATGTTAGTTTTAATAAACCATACCCCTATTTCTTCATGCAATCACTCCTGGACCAAAGTATCCTTTCCTCATAGTCTAATAAAATTAAAATAAAATATTGGGTTTCTGTCCAGTATCCTAAGGGTCTAGTCTGGAATTATTACAGGGTGGGCGAGGAGAGGCCCTGATACTTGTTTTGTTGTTGGGTGGGGGAGGGGTTGGAGAACCCATGGTATTTGGAGGATTGTCCCAATGCTTGTTGGGGGGCACGTATATTCCCAGTGCTGAGCGGAGCGCACTTTAAAGATTGTGTCCTGATCTCTGTGGAGTCGGCCTTGCCGGCGAGGCCCCCTTACCACCAGAATGACGGCGTAAACCATGCTCCCCAGATTTTCAGTGCACTGAGTGCCAGAAAATGTGGTCTAAAAATTCAGCTGCGCATCTAGAGAGGCACATGCTTGTTTTCAGTCAGGACCTGACCCGCTGACAAATGTTGGGATAATTTCACCCGGGGTCTAACCAGTGCCCCTTATGATTGAAGAATGACACCTTACTTTTATGCTCCATTTCTCTCGTAATAAATGATAGCATTCGATTTGCCTTCTTAATTCCTTGTTGTACCTGTATACTAACCTTTTGTGACTCATGCACTAGACCACCTAGATCCTGCTGCGCCTCGGAATCTGTACATACCGCATAGAAATATACACCACAACCGCACACCACACACACACACATCACACACAACACTCCTACCAGGCATACCATGCATACACACCACACTCACAAAGTGGAAGCATATTATAAAATATTTATCGAAAACCATTATATGCATGCACCTGTACAATTTAATAATACCGTACTGGAATTAAGGAATGTTACGATCTCTATAGAGGCCAATAATTTTTTTAAACAATCAATCTTACAGTTAAAAGCTGAAAGAATGGGACGTTGAGTTTTTGTTTTAAAAAGTTTGTGGTCGCAAATAACTAAAAATACCTTTGACTGAGCATTTTAAAATTTTTGTAGGCAACTTGTACTTTGAATTACAGAACATAACATTCATCCGCTACGCTTAACGCACATCACACTCCCCATGAGTTTCAGCCCTTATAGCAAATAGTCTACTGTTGCTTCCAGCTTCCAAATGGTTCCCAAATTCCCACTTTGCTGAGTAGTAACTTTGAATGGCCATTAATGTTTTCACAGAGTTTCTTAAATCCACTATTACCAGTAAAGCTAGTATGGGCGACACGGTAGCACAGTTGTTAGTACTGTTGCTTCAGAGTTCCAGGGTCCCAGGTTTGATTCCCGGATTGGGTCACTGTCTGTGGAATCTGCACATTCTCCCTGTGTCTGCGTGGGTTTCCTTTGGGAACTCCGGTTTCCTCCCACAAGTCCTGAAAGATGTGCTGTTAGGTAATTTGGACACTCTGAATTCTCCCTCTGTGTACCCATGCAGGCGCTGGAATGGCGCTGGTGATTAGGGGTTTTGCACAGTAACTTCATTATAGTGTTAATATAAGCCTACTTACAATAACAAATATAAATAAAGCTTTCCCAATGATTATTAAATCTCCAGGAAGCTTTAGATGGCTGTAGGGTGTGCCTGATCAACTAAAGACCGTCCCCTTCCTGCAGCCCGCTGTGGTAGCTACATACTACTGCTGACTGAGATATTAATTCATTTGTCGGGGGGAGCCTGTGATCTGAACTGAAAAATGGCTTTCTCGGCATTCTTTCCCCATGGCAACGTGAAACACATTAACCTTGGATTCATGTGGAAATGTGTATTAGCTATTCTTGACCTCAACTCCCTTTCGTCTTAAAAGTAAGTGGACAATTTACAGCACAACCGTTTACAACCCAATACCTATAACACCTTTTTGGGCCTTTTAGAGAAGTCTACTCATTGTAAACTCAGAAACTGCTGCTGTTGCCTCCAAGCGTAAATACCTTTCACCTTCTTCTCAGTAAAACAATGCAAGTCTTCCTTCGATCGCTCGCAATCAAACCACCCAGGTTTACAGTTGGGCAGATAGCAGGACAGGTCACATGATCACCTTCATTTACCCTACATTTAAAACTACAGTCCCAAAATATATTCATCTGATAAACCTCAGAATTGTAGCTGTAACAATCATAAAAAGTTGCAGCTCAATAAAGAATTAATTTCAGTTCAATTCCGTTTCCTATAGATGAAGTGATGTAACGTAAACAATTTATGTAGCAAATTACACTGATGTTTTGTAACTGCTGAGGAGCGTGCTCTTTAAATTAGTAATATTCAGATCAGTGGGTCAACGCTATTTAACTAAAACTTATCCCAAAAAACTGTTCTCTGATTGAAATAGACAAGAAAAGTTAACTGTAAGGCAACTTAACCAACAGAACTCAAAACAAAATCAGAAAAGGAAAAAGATGACTAGTTTAGTGAAATAATTCATTATCCTTAGAACAGTGGCTTCCTCTGATCAGGCCGAACTACTTTTGTCACAGTGCACATTGCAGATTGGTAGCCACGAAATGTAATGTGATCTGCAGCTGCATTTGGTTAAGTATTAATTGCCATAATGTAGTCATATTTAATACTTTAGGAAATATTGAATGTGATATGATCATATATTAGCTAATTTCACACAAGGCAATCAATGTGAAACATCAATTAAAATGTAATTTACTTCATTTATTATGAACTGAACAACTTATTTGCTTTAAATTAAAATAGACAGAAAACAAGAGAAAGAAGCAGTCGCAAGTTCCATTGTTATGAATTGATAGGGTTTTTTAAAAATATATTTTTATTAAGAAAGGCTTTTTCAAATAAAATTCCTTCTCAACCATATTCAAACAACAATGACAGTATTTCAACACCCATAGCCCCCAAACCCAAAAAGAGCAAAAACCAAATCCCCCCACCCCGATTTTCCCCGCCCCCAACATCTGACGGGTGACCAGCTTCCTGAAGTCGGAAATGAACGGCTGCCACCTTAGAGCCCCTCTGTCGACCCTCTCAGGATATACTTTGTTTTTTCTAAATGCAAGAACTCCACCAGGCAACCTAACCACACCGTGGCACTGAGCAGGACCGAAGACGTTCATCTAAACAACAGTCATCTTTGGGCTGTTAGCAAGGCAAAGGCGAGAGCATCTGCCTTCACCCCCGTCTGCAGCTCTGGTAAATTTGAAACCCCAAAGATAGCCACCAAAGGGCTAGGCTCCAACTCAACCCCAAGCATTCCCGACATGATACTGAAGAAGGAGACTGTTATAACCTGCCTGCTTACCATTGGCTGGGGACTAATGACAATCCCACAATCCTATGGGAGTATGAGCTTCCCCAATGAGGGGGGTGGAGAAATCATTAGCAGACTCCCTGCATAAATAGAGCTGGCCAGTTTGGATCCAGCAGAGAGAGAGAGGAGTGAGCAGCAAGGGAAGTTGCTGCTGTTGTATATATATATATATTATTGTAAATAAATGTTATTTCTTTGTATTCTGATTGTGCTGGATTCTTCGTGGCTCTCACAAAAGAGACCCAAAAGGTCATAAGTTTAGAACAAGACTAGAATATGTGCGTTTGTGCGCCGTACCCCGAGAACACCGCTCACACCTATCATCTACTTCCGAGAAGAACCGACTCATCGTGCCCTGGTGAGATGAGCCCTATGCAGCACTTTAAACTGATTTACGCTGAACCTAGAGCACGAGGAGGTGGAGTTGACTCAATGTAGAGCCCCGTTCCACATTCCCGCTCTCAATTCAAACACCTGACCCAGCTCTCCTTCTCACTTCCTTCTAACCTCATCCAATGGAACCTGTTCCATTGACACGAAGTGACTATAAATGTCCAATATCTTCCCTTCACCTACATCCATCACCGAAGGGCGGCACGGTGGTGCAGTGGTTAGCACTGCTGCCTCACGGCGCCAAGAACCTGGGTTCTATCCTGGCCCCGGGGTCACTGTCCGTGTGGAGTTTGCACATTCTCCCTGTATCTGCGTGGGTCTCACCCCCACAACCCAAAAATGTGCAAGATGGGTGGATTGGCCACACTAAATTGCCTCTTAATTGGAAAAAATAAGAACTGGATTTATGTTAAAAAAAAAATGTTTTTAAATCCATCGCTGAAAGAACCCTATCCATTAACGAGGGTGGAGGTGCCATGGGGAAGGAAGAAATTTCTTGCATACAAGGGTTGAAGGTTGTGATTTATTTTTAATTCGTTCATGTGATGTGGGCGTCGCTGGCTTGGCCAGCATTTATTGCCAATCTCTTATGAGGGCATTTCAGAGTCAATCACATTGAGTCTGAAGTCACATGAAGGCTTTTTTATTGATTGGGCAAAACATGTGACATTAGGTGAACACAGATGGGGGTGCTACCTGTTCAGGAATTTCAGATGTATTCTATTATAGCTGTTTGGTGCCGTAAGGGTTAAAAACTTGGGATGAAATGTGTTTGACTGCTTTGTCATGCTTTAAATCCTTGGTTTGAAAGATTGGGAGCCGGATTCTCCGACCCCCCCCGGCAGGTCGGCGAATCGCCGGGGGTGCGGCGTAAATCCCGCACGGCCGCCTCGCGATATTCTCCAGCTCCCCCAAAAATCCCATCGATGTGAATCGTGCCGCGCGCCTCGGAGAATGTTGAGGACCGGTGCGGTGCAATGGACCTCGGGGCCGCCCCAATTCTCAGGGCCGAATGGGCCGACCGCCGGCGTAAATCAAACCACCTATTTAAAGGCGTCAATCAGTCACGCTGGTTGACGCAGGCCAGAGCGGAGGTAGAGGTCGGTGTGGGGCGGCCGCCGGAAAAGTGACGGCACGGCCGCAGGTGGTTTTGGAGGGTCGCAGGAGCCGTTGGAGTGCGCGTGCCGGGGGGGGGGGGGGGGGGGGGGGGGGGAGGAGCTGGGGGGAGGATGTGAAAGTGGAGGATCTGGGGGGGGAGGGGCTGGGGAGGAGACGAGGGGCTGAGGTGGAGAGGGGGGGCTGGGGAGGAGAGGGGGGATTGGGGAGGGTGCATGCCGGGATGGGGGTGTCAGCCTGGCCATGTGCCAGCTGGCAACAGTCGCGACCATGCAGCCCAGTGGGTGGTCTCACTTGGTGCAGGCAGTGGGGGGTCTCACTTGGCGCTGCGCGGCGGGCGGCCATTTTTCCGTGTCTCGGGGTGGGGGATGTCTTTTGTGCAATGACGGCTCGCTTGTCCGTGACGGGTGACGCCGTCACGAATGGCGTCACGCCGCTACTAGCCCATTCCCGGCTGGAGAATTCACGACGTTTCGGGGGGCCCGACGCCAGAGTGATTCGCGCCGTTTTTGCCGCCGGGTTCGGGGCATCGCGCCGATTCACAGAGAATCCCGCTCTGGGAGCCTGGGGTGAATTCTCTGTGGAGTTAATTAGATTTCAGCTTGGTAAAATGATGTCATTGCTGGGTAGAGCTAAGGTATCAGGGATTTTGCAGAAATCAGGTCTGATCTAATCTCAATGAAGCTGTGTCCAGCTTTGAAGCAGTTCGCGCTCTGCAGTTCGGTTAAAAGAGATTAAGAGTTATCACTGGCTTTGTTTGGGCGGGCAAGAACCTGCGAGTAAGGAAGGTAATGTTTGAGCTGAGTCAGGGAGAGGGTGGGCTGGCGCTGTCAAAATGTAGCAACTATTACTGGGCGGCGAATATAGCCATGATCAGGAAGTGGGTGGTGCGGGGAGGGTCGGCATGGGAGCGTATGGAGGCGGCTTCATGCAAGGGCACCAGTTTGGGGGTGTTGGTAACTGCGCCTCTGCCGTTCCCGCCGGCACGCTACTCCACCAGCCCCGTGGTGGTAGTGGCACTGAGAGTCTGGGGGCAATGTAGTAGGCATGTGGGAGCAGATGGAGCGTCAGTTTAGTCTCCAATCTATAATAATCACCGGTATGCCCTGGGAAGTATGGATGAGCGGGTGCCGGAGAGCAGGGATTGAGAGGATGGGGGATATGGGGAAGGGGATAGGGAGGGCTTTCCGAGTTCGAGGGCGCTGGAGGACAAGTTTGGATTGGCAAGGGGAAACAAATTCAGGTACCTGCAGGTGCGGGACTTCCTATGTAGACAGGTTTCAACCTTCCCGTTCCTACCACTGAGGGAGATTCAGGACAGGGTAGTTTCCAGAGGGTGGGGAGGAGAAGGGAGCATCTCTGACATTTACAACGAACTTATGAGGTCAGAGGAGACGCAGACTGAGGAGCTGAAGCGCAAATGAGAGGAGAAGCTGGGAGGAAAGATAGAGGATGGTCTAGGGGCGGACGGTTTAAGTAGAGTCAACATGTGCACAACATGTGCCAGGCTCAGCCTGATACAATTCAAGGTCGTTCATCGAGCTCACATGACAGTGACCCGGATGAGCAGATTCTTTGGGGTGGAAGGCAGGTGTTCAAAATGTGCGGGAGGGCCAGCGGGCCATGTCCACATGTGCTGGACATGTCAGAAGCTTAGGGGATTTTGACAGGGGTTTGCAGATGTCATATCCACGGTGTTAAAAACAAGGGTGGCACCGAGTCCAGAGGTGGCGATTTTCGGGGTGTCGGATGATCCGGGTATCCAGGAGGAGAAAGAGGCAGACGTTCTGGCCTTTGCTTCCTCGGCAGCCCAAAGACGGATACTACTAGCTTGGAGGGACTCAAAGCCCCCGAAGTCGGAGACCTGGCCATCTGACATGGCTAGCTTTCTCTGTCTGAAGAAAATTAAGTTCGCCATGAGAGTGTCAATGTTCGGGTTCGCCTGGAGGTGGCAACCGTTCATCGACTTCTTTGTGGAAAATTAATCAGCAGAAGTTAATTTAGCTTGAATAGGGGGTTAATAAAGGTGAAACCTGTAAGGGAGGGAGATGGCTTTTGCACTATGTTTATAGATTCATGTACATCGTTTATTTTGTTGTTGTAAAACCAAAATACCTCAATAAAATGTTTACCAAAAAAAAGAGATTAACAGTCTTTAAAGTAGTGCAGGCTTGTCTGAGAACAAGGAGGAGACGAAACAAGCTGAGAAATAGCTTCTGAAAACATACAGCCAGAGTTTCTGCATTGGCCTGACAGGAGTCAGATCTTGTCTTTCAAGAGATCTCTTTCTCTAAAAAATGAGCTGGATTCTCCATCCAGCCGTGCCAGATTTCTGGTTCAGCACGCTGGCGAGATGCTCCGTTTTGCCGGCTGGTCAATGGGGTATCCCATTGTGGCGCAGCTCCACACCGTCAGGAAACCACCGGGCTGCCGGCAAAGCAGAGCTTTTCTTTCTTATTTTTTTAGTTGGACTAGAGAAAGTAATTAAAGGCTTTGTATTCACTTAATTGAATAATATTGTTTTTTTTTTAATTTAGAGTACCCAATTATTATTTTTTTCCAATTAAGGGGCAATTTAGCGTCGTCAATCCACCTAACCTGCACATCTTTGGGTTCTGGGAGTTTAATCCACGCAGACACGGGGGATTGTCGCCGGGATTCGAACCCAAGTCCTCGGTGCCGTAGGCAGCAGTGCTAAGCACTGTGCCACGTGCTGCCCTTGAATAATATTGTTTAGAGGTAATTGTAAGTTATTTTCTGGTGTTATGTTAGAAATTTTAATACTGTGTTAGTAATAAAGTTTGTTTTAATATGCCATATCCCTATTTCTTCGTGCAATCACTCCTGGAGTGAGGTATTCTTTCCTCATAGTCTTGCAAAACTAAAATAAAATATTTGAGCTTCTGTCCAGTTTCCTAGTCACTGTTGGGGTCTGGTCTGGGATTGTAATATATGGGTAAGAGCAATACGTCTGCTGGCAACTTTCATTCACTGTGACATTCATAGAGAAGCATTAGCTGCAAAGAAAATGCCTGCTGATCTAATGACCATTTTGGAAGAAACAATTAAATCAGTTAATTTTATGAAGGCCCGTCCACTGAATTCACAAACATTTGTAGCTATGTGTGATGAGATGGCAATGATCAGCATCAACTACTTCTGCACATTGACATCCACTGGTTCTCCCGAGAAAAGGTACTCACGTCTTTTCGAGTTGCATGATGAAGTGACAAGTTTTTACTTGATTCAAAGGTTGAACTCTGACAATGCTTCAGTGATTTTCAGTGGCTTGCCAAATTGGCATATCTGGCAGATATTTTTGACCACTTAAATAGATTAATTCTGAGTCTTCATGGAAAATCTGTGACAATTTTTCATGAGCCGGACAAAATGGAAGCAATGATCAAGAAAATAGAGCTGTGGGCCAAATATCTTGAGCAGTCAAATTACGACTTGTTTGCAGATCTGCAGATGTTTTGGTCACAGCAGAAATGCAGCTTCCAAACAATGTGAAGCAAGGCATCAGAGAGCACCTGCAAAGTTTGAAAGCATAGCTATGCGAGTGCCTGCTTGTTACTGACGCAAAGTTCAACTGGAACTCATCCTTTTTTAACCTTGTTGATGGCATCCTTGCAGGTCTGACCGAGAGAGAGAGGAAGCAAGGCAGCCTTGTGGAACTCTCTGAGATGCTGCTTTAAAGCTGGATTTGCCTCAGAACTACTTGACTGACGTTTGGCTTTCAGTTGCCTCAGAATACCCAGAACTGTTCCACAGGCAGTAAAGTTTTTGATGTCTTATCCTGCAACTTACCTTTGCGAAACAGGATTTTCAGGGATTATCGCATTGAAGACCAAATATCAGAATACTTAACATTGAACCAGATCTCTCAGATTGATCCCTGGAACCTTACATCCAGCGTTTGACATCTGTGAAACAACACAAACCTTCTTATTAATAAGTATGCATTATTTTTTTCCAGTGGTAGGCCTATTTCAGGTGTATGTGCTGTGATAAGTGCAATGTATTTGTGAGTGTGCACCATCAACTATTAGAAATAGCTGCCTTTTTTATATCCCTCTTGATATATTAGGTAAGTTGAACTAACAATGAGGTGCCAATCAATTGGTCCACTTTGTCCTCAATCATGTCAAATTTCTTGAGTGTTGTAGGAACTGCACTCATCCAGGCAAGCGGAGAGTAATCCACCAGACTCCTAACTTGTGCCTTGTTTGATTTGATTTGATTTATTATTGTCATATGAATTAGTATACAGTGAAAAGTATTGTTTCTTGCATGCTGTACAAACAATGCATACCGTACATAAGGAAGGAAGGAGAGACTGCAGAATATAATGTTACAGTTATAGCAAGGTGTAGAGAGAAGATCAACTTAATACGAGGTAGGTCCATTCAAAAGTCTGATGGCAGTAGGGATGAAGCTGTTCTTCAGTCGGTTGGTACGTGATCTCAAACGTTGGTATCTCTTTCCTGATGGAAGGAGGTGGAAGAGAATATGTCCGGGGTGCGTGGGATCCTTCATTATGTTGGCTGCCTTTCTGAGGCAGCGGGAATTATAGATAGAATCAATGGATGGGAGGCTGGTTTGTGTGATGGACAGGGCTACATTCACAACCTTATGTAGTTTCCTGTGGTCTTGGGTAGAGCAGGCTCCATACCAGAAAGAATGCTTTCTATGGTGCATCTGTAGAAGTTGGCGGGGGTCATAGCTGACATGCCAAATTTCCTCAGTCTTTTGAGAAAGTAGTCGTTGGTGGGCTTTCTTAACTATACTGTCGGCATGGGGGGACCAAGACAGGCTGTTGGTGATCTGTACACCTAAAAACTTGAAGCTCTCGACCCTTTCTACTTTGTTCCCATTGATGTAGACAGGGGCATGTTCTCCATTAGGATTCCTGAAGTCGATGATAATCTCCTTCATTTTGTTGACATTGAGGGAGAGATTATTGTCGTTGCACCAGTTCACCAGTTTCTCTATCTCATTCCAGTACTCTGTCTCGTCATTGTTTGAAATCCGACCCACTACGGTGGTGTCATCAGCAAATTTGAAAATCGAGTTGATGGGGAATTTGGCCACACAGTCATAGGTGTATAAGGAGTATAGTAGGGGGCTGAGGACACAGCCTTGTGGGGCACCGGTGTTGAGGATGATCGTGGAGGAGGTGTTGTTGCCTATCTTTACTGATTGTGGTCTGTGGGTTAGAAAGTTGAGCGGTGCGTTGGAGCCAACAATTTTACATGCCTTCATCTTGTAGCCTGTTATATCTTGCAGACCTGCCATAGACGGCGGGAATCCGTGTGGCTAGCCTGGGACTCGAGCTTGGTCCGGTACTGTCTTTTGGCATATTTGATGACTGGGGTCCTGCTCCCAGGACCTCGCACAAATTCTCCATTGGCCGGTGTGTGTGTGCCCTCCCATGGAATTGACCCCGAGCTGGTCACATGGACAATGGAGCTCTCCCCCTTAAAGAGGCAACATCCCATTAATATTGTTTAATGTCTTTTGGCTTCTTTAGATTCTGTAGATTGTGGATAAGCTTTGTGTAGTCAGGAGGTGAATTACTCACCACAAGATTCCGATGCCAAATGCACAACACCAAAGATGCTAATGGTCGCAACATTTCTCAGCTCAGTTGGCTGTAAATCATTTATGCCACAGCAGAATCTTGTTCACCCAGCAAAACCAGGAGACAACCCTTTACTATTAATGAGAAATTTAGAGTAACATTTCTGTCCTAAACCGTTATTGATTCCAGAAATGTAGCAGCTCCACCTGCATTGTCAGGAATAAAGTGAAAGTATTTTGTAGTTTGTAGCGTCTTTAATAAGTTTAGCTCAATATTGTGAATTTGGTACAACACTTGATGAAACCCTTCAAGTCAGACGGGTTTGTGGATTGCACAGTGAAATATTCAGAGGAAGCTGCTTACTAAATGATTTGACTTTAAAAGCTGATGTGGAAGTTGCCACATCAGTGGAGCTTGCAACAAAATAAACTCTTCATATTAGGGCTGTAGTGGAGATCCATACAATAGATATCTCAAGGAACTGGGCTGCAAAGGTGCAACCATGTCATCGTTGTACACAGATTGGACACTGAGCAGGGAATGCTGGAGTAAATTGAATACGTGCAAGAACTATGGCAAGAAGAGTCATATTGCCAAGGCATGTTAAACTCAGAATACTTCTCTTACAGCAAGAAGAACAACACAAGGAAACAATCTTGTATCTACAAATAAGTGGGTGAAGCTCATGATCACTCAAAAGACAGCAAGACAAGCTACAGCAAGAGCTTAAGCTAGTTGCATTGTTAATGCAGGGTGATCAACAATGTTTTTGGGCATTTCCAAAACTTGAAGTTCATGAAATTAAAGTGGAAACGGATATGGGTGGAACAGTATCGCTAATAACAGACAATTTATCATCAATTGTTGAAACATCTGTCTTTAAAACCATCAAATATGATCCTAAGGACGTACACTGAAGAGTTTGTGCCATTAAAAGGATCCATTTTGGAGAAAGTATAAGCAAACAAGCAAATGCCTAAGTTGACTCTTCACGTCCATGGAAATATTCCTGCTCTATTTGACAGAGCTCGAATAAGAAACTTTGAGCATAATTTTCAGTGTAAGAAGATTCCATCATTTCCTTGTGTCATTTTACCCTTTTGATAGATCATCGACACTCAACTGCAAACTTTGGGCCGTATAAAGGTATACCTTCTTTGACAGCTAATAGATTGGAAAGGTGCTTGTTGATATTGGTGTTACATGTTGTGATATCCAGTATCACAAATCCCAGCAGCATGCACATGCTGATGCATTATCACGATTGCCTTTACAAGTCTAGCATGACCCAGAAGAACATTTTGTCAGTATTTTGTATTTCTCACTCATGGATAATGTACCTGTGACTTCATCTCAAGTTCAAAGATATACAAAAACCGATCTAGTGATGAGGAAGGTGGTGGACTCCACCATTACAGCTATTACATCTGTGGGAATGGAGGACTCAGCCATGACAGATGATACACATCGATTATGCTGGTCCACTGGAGGGATACGTGTGCTTAGTGATTGTGGATGGGCACTCAAAATGATCACAAATCACGACAATGAAGTCAACGACAACTGAGCAGACCATTGAGAAACTAGACAAAATAGTCGCAAGATTTGTAACACTGGAGCAGATTGTCAGTGATAATGGTACGTAGTATTCAAAGGAGTTTGAGGACTAGTTGAAAGGGAATGGTATACACCATATCAAGTCAGCTCTATATCATCCAGCAACAAATGGATTGGCTGAACATTTTGTGCAATCACTAAAACATTCTATCAAAATATCGAAGGACATGGGGATATTATCAAGAATGCTACCACCCAAAGTTCAGCGGCAATGCTGTTCAAGGGGAAGCTACAAATACTGTTTGATTTGTTAATTCCACCTGATATTTCAGAAATTGTCAAACAACAACAACAAATACAAATTGCTAGGAGAGAGCAGGACTCTTAAAAAGCGAGTATTCAACCGGTGGAGAGAGTGTCACCTAGGAGTTACATCACTAACAAAAAATGGGTACCAGCTTGGATCCTAGCAAAGGTCCAATATGATACACCATACAAACGGATAGTGGAAAAGTTTGGGGACGTCATGCTGATTAGTTATTTGCTGCATGAAGTGACTTTGCAGAAACTTGTCAAGAGATTCTACCTTTAGAAGTCTAGAGAACTATACTTTGGAACAGAGACATTGACAAATTCCTATTCTGCTTCTGAGGACTTTTCAACACCTATAGTGATAGAGACTGAAATAACTACTCAAGAAGTACCATCTACAGAAAGGAACGAGGACACTTCTGAGGTCATAAGTAGCCAAGTTCAAGACTGTCCAATTCTACCAAAAAGAAAATGACTTCCACCACAAAGGCTGACTTATCAAAATAGCATATCCGAGGATGTGTTGTATGAATGTTAACTGTTGTCATTGCACTAATGAAGAGGGATGAGTGTTATGTATCTGGGAATACATTCCTGCTGGTTCTGCATTACGTGATGCATAATGACATCAGCAATGTTTATGCGGGCTTTGGGCAGATCACCATCTTGATTGTGTTGACCAACACCCTTAATAAAACTCTCATCGTGTTCTACAGGAATCCAGTGTGGGCACCTCCATATGTTATCTCTTTGCGGCAAAAAAAAAACAACATTCTTCTCTCTCCACTTTGAACTCACCTCTTCTATAGTTCTAACAACTTTTTCTCTCTACTACTGTTTTCCCCTAGTCACTTACGGAGGCACTTGTTTTCCTCCAGCTACTCGAATTCACATATCAAACCACCCCTTCAGACAACTGCACTAATCAGTTTTCCCTTTTATCTCAGTTTCATTTTTAATCTTGATTGTACTAAATTCTTGAATCTTCTATTTACTCCAGTATCTTAACACCTTCTAACTCCCTTTAGGCTCACAACAGCAATTCTGGGAAGGCAGTTCTTGGAACTGCCAGCACTAGGGAATTTGTACTGAAATATGGGCCAGATTTCTCAGTTTGCGTTGCCACCGGGACTGAATAGCGTGCAATTCATACTTCCTTTGGGGGCGCTAATCGGTAAGCATGTCAGGACATACAAATGGGCCAACACTCTGCCGGCGTGAATTCAGAAGAATTCCCGGCCCGACAGGTGTTGTAACCTCTGGGGTCAGAGTTAGTGCCAAAGAACCTGACAACTGGAGCTGTTTTTAAACACTCACTGTCGCCACAAAGATATCTCATAGAAGGTAACCCCCCTCCCACCCCCCACCCTTAAATGTAAGACAAAAAATCAATTTAATAATAATCTTTATTAGTGGCACAAGTCGGCTTACATTAAAACTGCAATGAAGTTACTGTGAAATTAATAGTTATTGACTTTATCCAACTTCAGAAATCTATCAGAAAATGTGGAGTGTATAAGTATCGAAGGGAACAAGACAGAATACAAACAAAACATTAACAACACATTTTCAAATGTGGATAAGTAGTATACAGGTCAGAAATTAAGAGTTTGGCATGATTCAGATCAACAGAATCTCCAGAAACACAGGTAATGGAACAACATTTATATTTAATTATATTCAATGGCTTTTCACATTTAAACATTAAGGTTTTCTAATAAAATATAATAATGCATAAATTATTATCTTTAAAAAAAAACTTGATTCATTCAATTTTAAAAATTAATTTCACAAATTTTGGGGGAAGATCATCCACTCTGGCATCCCATGGTTGCATGATAATTGTGTAAAGAACCAAGCAGCAGTCTATGTAATCTTTTATTTATTAAGCAATTAACCAAATAGCTCAGCACTACATTTCAGCGGCTTAGTGCTCAGATCACCTAAAGCAACTGAATCCAGCAACATATTATTGGCTGAAGTCAGATCAAGGAAAAAGTTTTTTTTCCCCTTTGAAGCATGATTCTTAAGGCAAGGTTCTGCAGTGGTCAAGAGTTTAAGGAAAAAAACTCTCCACGTTTAGTTTTCTTACTACCATATTTTATAACTAATATGCCGCCCGCACTTTGACAGAGGTGTAACGTAGATTCTGACCCATATCACTGAGACCTAAGCTCAGCAACATATCTCAAGGGAAGAATCAGCTCCCAGATGCCTCATGCTCAGAGCAACATTCATGGAAGTGGTGAAAGCTAGGTCGCCTTGTCCTTGTAGGTGTAGTAGCCCTGGGGAAAAAAATGATAATTTACTATGTAAAAACTATAAATTAAGGAGCAAAAATTCCATTGCTTGAAATGAGAGTTATGAAAAGTTCACATGCGATGGCTTCTGTCTGAATCACAGGCATAATCATACAAAACTTGTCATGCCATCATTTAGACCTGAAGCCCATGTCTACTCATTCCATTTTGTTCAAGGAATAATTTTCCTCCTAATGTAGTAGAATTCTTTTCATATAGGATGTAACTTTTCAGTTCTCCTTTACAGACACCATTTTATGATCATGGTACCTTCCTAAAAGAAATAATTGGTATGACAATGGTGATTATCTTCATTTTGTTAATTCCTCTCCCTTTTTTTTGTAGGTGCCTTTTTTTGATATAGTATTGGTGATAACAGACTGATGCATAAGAGAAACAAGTGAAACTCTGCCAAGGACCTAAGTTAACAAGCAGTTGAAATTGAATTATTTAGGGCTGCACGGTAGCACTGTGGTTAGCACCTTTGCTTCAAAGCGCCAGGGACCCGAGTTCGATTCACGGCTTGGATCATTGTCTGTGTGGAGTCTGCACGTTCTCCCCATGTCTGCGTGGATTTCCACCAGGTGCTCCAGTTTCTTTCCACGAGAGGTGCTTGTTAAGTGAATTGGACATCTTGAATTCTACCTCAATGTACCCGAACAGGCTTCGGAGTGTGTCGACTAGAGGATTTTCAGAGTAACTTCATTGCAGTGTTAATGTAAGCCAACTTGTGACACTGTCTGTGTGGACTCTGCACATTCTCCCCATGTTTGCGTGGGTTTCATCCGGGTGCTCCGGTTTCCTCCCACAGTCCAAAGATGTGCAGGTTAGGTGGATTGGCCATGCTAAATTGCCCCTTAGTGTCAAAAAAGGTTAGGTGGGGTTATGGGAATAGGGTGGAGGTGTGGGCTTAGGTAGGGTGCCCTTTCCAAGGACTGGTGCAGACTCAATGGCCCGAATGCCCTCCTGCTGCACTGTAAATTCTATGAATAAAGATTATTATTATTCCTAATAAAAATAATTGTTATTGGGCAGCATGGTGATGCAGTGGTTAGCACTGCTGCCTCACACCGCCATGGTCCCAGGTTTGATCCCAGCTCTGGGTCACTGTCTGTATGGAGTTTGCACATTTTCCCCGTGTTTGCGTGGGTTTCGCCCCTCAAACCCAAAGATGTGTAGGGTAGGTGGTTTGGCCACGCCAAAATGCCCCTTAATTGGAAAAAATGAATTGGGCACTCTAAATTTAAAAAAAAAGAAAAAATATTGTTATTATTATTGAAGCACCCAAGGTTAATGATTGTGTGTCTAACAATGTTATGGGCCTCACGGTAGCATGGTGGTTAGCATCAATGCTTCACAGCTCCAGGGTCCCAGGTTCGATTCCCGGCTGGGTCACTGTCTGTGTGGAGTCTGCACGTCCTCCCCGTGTGTGCGTGGGTTTCCTCCGGGTGCTCCGGTTTCCTCCCACAGTCCAAAGATGTGAGGGTTAGGTGAATTGGCCATGCTAAATTTCCCATAGTGTAAGGTTAATGGGGGGATTGTTGGGTTACGTGGGTTTAAGTGGGGTGATCATTGCTCGGCACAACATCGAGGGTCGAAGGGCCTGTTCTGTGCTGTACTGTTCTATGTTCTATAATGTCAGACACCTTAACTCCTTTCCGTTTGTTAATGTCAACAAGTGTAAAATGATAAACTGTTTTAAATGTGCGCTGATGATACTGTCTACAATTTCCTACCAGTTATTCTTTTGGAACAAACACCAGCTACCTATTTTCATAGTACTGTGAGAGAAAAACGTTCTTGTAATGACCACTTAAGCACTCGCATTAACATCATGCCATGACATGCCAAAAGTATATGCACCTCTGCAAAGTATCCCTGTGCATTGCTTAGAGTCATAAAGACATTTACATCACAGGATGGGGCCTTTGGCTTATCGAGTCTATGCTGGCTCTGCGCAGAACAATCCAGTCAGTCTCATAACCTCACTCTATCCTATATCCCTGAAAGTTTATTTCCTTTCAGTATCCATCTAATTTACTTTTTAAATCATTAATCGTCTACAGTTCCACCACCCTCGTGAACATAGAGTTCTAAGTCTACTTGCTATGTAAAAAAAATTCTCCCTCATATTCCTCCTGCATTGCATCTCTTGCCCAAAACCTTATTTCTCTATCCTGCTAGTTCTTGCCAAGATGAGAAATTTCCAACTTGTGACAGATCTCCAGCTTTCTGGTCCTAGAATTCCACCCTTTAACATTTTTTCTAACCTCTGCCTCCGCAGAGATGTTTTTGAAATGTATTGCACTTTAATACAAAGTAACATACTTTACCATGATACAACAGAAAGGGACCAGAGTCCCGACAGATCCTGGAAGAACAGATTGATATATGCAGTGTATCTACCCCTGCCACACCTGCAATGTGTTGATGTGTGATTTTTCTTCTGATGAAATAGATATAATTAAATAGCAACATTGAAATTGAATAACTATTCCTGAGAGCTGGAATTAACACTCCCTCACCATATCCAAGACAGTACCTGGGATTTAGGGAGTGTTACAACACCCTGGGCAAGTGCGCGGTCAATTCCAGACCCACTCGTCCTGGAGTTACAACACAAGTCAATTAAACAATAATTCTTTGGCCCTTGGTGGCCCAATAATTACAGTCACCATGTCTGTATGTTTAAACACAATTACTGTCTATTGATAACCAGGGCTATCATGGAATATGCAGTAAATACAACTGGTTAACAACCCTACTACCCCCTTCAGCTGTCCCACCCTTTCCCTACACACACAAGACAGACAAACACAGAGGGGTGGTTGGGGGGAAAAAATAAGGATGATGGATAAAAGATAAGAGCCTTTGCTTCAGATGGTGGTTTTCTTTGCCTATTCGTTTAGGGTCCTGGTAGTTTAGAAAAGTACAGTACTCAGAGGCAACAGGCCTTTGGAGACACCTTATTTTTCATCAACCTAGGCCTTCAGCTCGAGGTTCGCATTCAGACTTCTATCTTTCTGGAGAGATGCTATTTCATATCAAAACCTGATTTCAGCTTGTGGTTTGACTTCAGGCCTCTTCAGTCTCAAGAGAATGGCACCTAGACTTGGTGTAGAGAGAGTCAGACCTCACAGTGGCCTTCTGGAAAGTATTAGTTGGCTCTTCAAAAGAGAGCTAGCTAGACCCCTCATCAGGCTGCCAGAATCAAAACTAGAACCAAACTTGAGCCTCGGGACTCTTAAAAGCAAATCAGTTGGATCAGATGCAATCACCATCTGTTACGGGTAGATCACAGCCATTTGCACCAATTCATTGGCTAACAGCCAAATCAAACCGAGTCATCACTGACACTGGCCAGTCCACAATCACCATTTTTAACCAGCGCAGCCTTCCAGATTCTTCTGCTTGAATTAAAGGTACAGGCATTTTACAGTCTGTTTGTCTTAAAATGGCATGTTCATTAATCACGCATTTTTAAAATATAAATTTAGAGTGCCCAATTAATTTATCTCCAGTTAAGGGCTAATCCACCTAGCCTGCACATCTTTGGGTTGTGGAGGTGGAACCCACGCAAACACGGGGAGAATGTGCAAACTCCACACAGGCAGTGACCCAGAGCCGGGATCGAACCTGGGAACTCAACGCCATGAGGCAGCAGTGCTAACCACTGTGCCACCATGCTGCCAACATTAATCATCCATAGGTCAAAAATACAACAGCAAAAATAAAAGAAAGGGGAAATAATGGAATAAACAGGAAGAACCCTTACAGGAGGAAGAGGGTTCAGGTCCTGCGGACAGTGTTTAAGCTGCAAGGGAGAAAGTTAAAAAGCAGGACTTCAAAGGCGGTAGCCTCTGAATTATTCACAGGGCCGTGCGCTGGTGAGTGTAGAAATATGAAAATAGGCGGGTTAATGCCTGGCTGGAGAGAGAAGAGAGTGAGATTCAGATTCCTGTGATATTGGAGCTAATTATGTGGCAGGAGGGTTCTGTTCAAGATGGACATGCTACACCTAGACAGACATGGGACCAATATCCTTGTGGATGGCTCAATTAGTGCTTCGGGGCGGGCTTTAAACTAATTCAGTTGGGGTTTGGCCAACAAGGTGTATTAGTAAGAAGATACTAGGTAAACAGAATTTGGGGGTGGTGGTGGTAGTATATTGGGCCGGCACATATAGATTTAATGTGGGTTTACAGTATTGCCCATGCAGGGATGTAAGAGAGCACGTGATCCGCATCCAGGTTCAGTCTAGTGATGGACAGAGCTAGCAAGCATGGAGGTGGCTCCTAGCTTGTTACCTTTCCTGTACATTTGTAAATAGTTCCAAGAGTCAATTAACTTACAGTTAACCTCCATGGGACTACAAAGACTTCTTCAGACTTATTCCAAGTGCGGCCCAGCTAAGGTGCTATGAAGCTGCAACAAGATTTGCCAATTTTTAAACTCAATGCCCGGCCAATGAAAGCAAGCATGTCGTATGCCTTCTTGACTACCTTCTCCACCTGCGTTGCCACCTTCAGTGACCTGTATACCTGTACATCCAGATCCCTCTGCAAATCAATACTCTTAAGGGTTCTGCCATTTACTGTATATTTCCCATCTGTATTAGACCTTCCAGAATGCATGACCTCACATTTTTCCATATTAAACTCAATCTGCCATCTCTCCACGCAAGTCTCCAACCGATCTATATCCTGCTGTATCCTCTGACGGTCCTCATCGCTCTCCGCAATTCGTCCGCAAGCTTGGTAATCAGACCATTACATTTTCCTCCAAATCATTTATTTATTTATATGTGTATATATATTATAAACAGCAAGGGTCCCAGCACTGAACGCCACTGGTCACAGCCCTCCATTCAGAAATGCACCCTTCCACTGCTACCCTCTGTCTTCTATGACCGAGCCAATTCTGTATCCATCTTGCCAGCTCACCTCTGATCCCGTGTGACTTAACCTTCTGTACCAGTCTGCCATGAGAGACCTTGTCAAAGGCCTTACTGAAGTTCATGTAGACAACATCCACTGCCCTACCCTCATCAATCATCTTCGTCACTTCCTCAAAAACCTCTGGGTCTTCAGGTAAGCGTTCTCCAAAGCAGCGAGACAGGATGCGTGACAACGCAGAATTGCCGAGTAGAACTGATAGCCAAGTTCCGCATGCATGAGTACAGCCTCAACCGGGACCTTAGATTCATGCCTCATTACATTCACCCCCCCACCACCTGGCCTGGACTTGCAAAATCCTACCAACTGGCCTGGCTTGAGACAATTCACACCTCTTTAACCTGTGATTATCCCTCTCTCCATCGCATCGGCTGGACCTGTAAAGACTTAATTACCTGCAAAGACTCGGATTCAAAGTAGCACCTTACATCATTGAATATATGTGTTTGTGGAACCCACCTCTTCATTCACCTGATGAAGGAGCTGTGCTCTGAAAGCTAGTGATTCGAAACAAACCTGTTGGACTTTAATCTGGTGTTGTAAGACTTCTTACTGAACCCTCAGGGTGTCAGTCTACATTCTCTGCGCATGTACCCCCGGCCGCAGTGGCCCCGGCGCACCCAGGTTGAGCGCCCAAGTTCGAAGATGGCTACCCGCCTCCTTGGATCCCCACTGCAGCCATTCCACTAGCTTCCCGTTTTTAAATAGGTGTACTAAATGGTGCCCGCGTGACCACTCAATGGGGAGCCGGTTAGATCACATGAGGCCATTCGATACGGGGTCCTTCCCGTTATTCGGATGGAGATTGGTCTTGATTATCTCGTCTATTTGCGGCAGGATCTGCAACTCGCCAACAGAAGTGGGCTGGTTAGATCAGAAACCGATCAGCGCCCACCGTGGTTTTTGATTTCAGCCTCCCCTGCTATCTAACCTGCCCGCTCGTTCTCTCACCCGGCATGCGTGGCTAGGAGATCCCGCCCTTAGTGTTTTCCCATTCTTTTTGTTTCCTCGTGTAACATTGGAATATCTATGTCCCTTATTTAAATCATTTAGACCTATTTGTTAGTAATGGCTAATATGTGTCAGTGTTCTCCTAATGCTGTTTTTTTCTCTCCTTTCTCCTTTGTTGCTGATTTTGTTCAAGCTAAAGCTTGTAATATTTAAGAAGGGACAGCAAAATGATTTGTTCTGGTGATGCTTTATAATAATCTTTATTGTCACAAGTAGACTTACATTAAAACGGCAATGAAGTACTGTGAAAAGCCCCTAGTCGCCCCACTCCGGCGCCTGTTCGGGTACACAGAAGGAGAATTCAAAATGCCCAATTCACCTTACAGTACGTCTTTTGGGACTTGTGGAAGGAAACCGGAGCACCCGGAGGAAACGCACGCAGACACTGGGAGAACGTGCAGACTCCGCACAGACAGTGACCCAAGTCGGGAATCGATCCTGGGGCTGTGACGCAACAGTGCTACCGTGCTGCCCTTCTACCATGCTGAGATGTTCCCCTGACACAGCTCCCAAAACTGTGTTGGATCAAGTCCCAGAAAATTATGTCAAACCTACCAACCTGGCAAATCCCATTGCAATCCAAATCTGTGACACCACAGACGGCATTTGTAAAGTCCTGTGTATTGAGTCTGCAATTTTAATTGTAATAAGAAAAATGTACGTGCTTTCCCATTGTTATGGGCCAGGGTTTAGAGAACCCCAAAGTGTATCATGGAGTTCACCTGACCCACAACTTCTAATACATTGTGGTATGGGGAGCACACGACCCACTCTACAAGAGTGGTACAGCAGAAATGGAAAAGTATTTTTTAAAGCAAAACAATGTTTATTCTATGAACTCAAGTTAATCTTTTTAAAACATACAGTGAACATCTTAGCAACCTTTAATTCAAATACAACCCCCAAAGAATACAACACTAAGTAATCCTTAAGCTGTCCTTTTAACATCCATAAGACTTTTAAAAAACTTTTAACAGAAGCACATCAGGTTAAGGTCACTACTGAGAGCAGTTATTAGTTTTACATCACATAAAGGATCGATTTACATTCTTTAGATTACAGAGAGAGAGACTCTAATACATCTTCTTGCTGTGACTGCAGCTATCCAGCTCTGAAAACGAAACTAAAACACACCCTGCAGCAAACAGCCTAAAACGAAAGTAAAAAGCTGACAGACAACCCAGCTCCACCCACTCTCTGACATCACTGCAGTAATAAACACGCATTTCTTAAAGGTACTCTCACTACAGATATTTAGGTACATACCCATTTATAAACACCCATTTCTTAAAGGTACTCTCACATGACACCATATTGGCGCAAATTGGAGAGGTAGCAACCCTGATAAACTTCCCAGTTGACTGGTTTCAGATTGTCATCCACCAAACTCTTGAACAAGTTGATTGTCACAGTCTCTTTGAAACAACGATCTTCAGAAAGGAAAGTGGTGGAGATTCATTTAAAAAGAGAGCATCTTACTATATTAAAAAATGCTCAGTACACAAGACATAGAAATGCTCTGAACCTAATATTTGAATGTCAATATTATTAATTCTGTGTTTGTTTTTTCTCTCATTCCAAAAAGGATACATAAAAGAGAAATTTGGAGGCGATTGCAAATTAGGAAAATTCCAAGCATGTAATTTTGTTTATTTCTCATGTTTGTTTCTCTTTGACATTGACATAGTAACTGTGCATTTCCTTAACAATACATCACAGATTTGCCACTCGTGCCTGGGAAGATTACCATAAACTGGCTAACATGCACAGAAACATGGAGAAGCTTTACCATGAGTTGATGCACTATTTTGTTATCAATCCAAAGAAAGTGACAGCAGAAGAGCTTTTCAGTGATATCAGTAACTTCAGATCCATGTTCATGGTATGTTCGTGTGGTATATGAAACTCTGCGAGAAGAAAGACGCAAGCACTTCAGATTTATTTTGTGATAGCATTATGCAATGTTTTGTTATTTATTAACAAGGTTGTTTCAGACCACGTGAACTAATTAGTTTGTGTGTGATATGAACGTAACACTCAAGTATTGCTCACTAAAGAGTTTTATCAGATGAAGTTTCACGGTTACTTTGCTTTCAGTGCTCAGAAAAGAAAAGCTGTCAGAATGTATTTCAGATCTTCAAAGAAGCTTAAGTTACCTTGGCACTTAAGCGCTAGTATAAAATACTAGCCTGCCTTCAGGTATTAATCAGATTCAATATGTTTCTCCCTTCAGCGTACTGAGTAACAGAAACCAATATTTATGACAGAGGTGTTTCTTTCTTCACAAGTGAAACCACAAAGAATGCTATCTCCATTTTTGTTCATAATTTTATTCTTTGACACATCTCCGAAGAAACAGTAGAAGTAGGCCATTCACACCTGCAAACTTGCTCCCCATCCAATACAATCATTTTTTAATCTTCATTTGTTTTACTGAAGCAAGCCATGAAAGAAAACGTAAAGAAGAGAGAGGCAGCAGAGAAACTGAGACTCGCCAAATTGGCCAAAGAGAAAGTTGAGAAAGAAAAACGGGAACGACAACAAAAGAAAAGGCATCTACTGGAGAAGAATTCAGGTATAAAAAAAACACATTCAACCATTAAAAAGAACAGGAAAAGAATGGAATAATTCTGTTCTTTTAGGCTGTCATCAACTAATTTGCTGGAGTACATACCATACATCACAATGATTTGTTCATCAAGAAAAAGTAGATTGAATTCCTCCTATTTGTAGGTTAACTGCATTTTTGTGGGACTCTGTTAATAAGTCACACAAATTCTACTTTATTTAGTTTTCTCAAACCACATAAGGCGCATCTGCTTTGGCAATACTTCATAGCCATTTCTCATTCAATTTCAGGCATTGTAAATTGGAGAATTCCGTTGAGAATGTTGTGTTCGATGTAAATGAACGATTCGGAAGCTTTCCAAAGCCCAATTTGGTCTGATTCTAACTCAACCCAAGCAGAAACCAATCGTATTTTGATTCGTAAAAGTCAATTTGCATCCAATCATCTGACCATTCAGTCAATCAGAATGATTAAAAGCAAGCATTTTTAACTCTCATGTGTATGATGAGATACACTCTCCATAGCTATAACCGGTGATGTTGACTGAGGACTATAACATGTTTTAATAGGAAGATTAACAAAACCTTTGAATCCAAATCCTCATTCCAATTAATTATGTTTTACACCTTTCTCTTAGCTTCTGTTGCGACATAAACATTGTGTCTCCACATTACATGGTTATACCAAAAGATTAAAAAACTCTGAATAAGTGGAATCCAATAAGAAACCTATCAATAACAGTCAGCAAACTACTCACTTCTGTCACAAACAAGCTCCTTTTTGTTGAACTAAAAAGATCAGAATAGCTTACTATTTCTGTTAGCATATTGCACATTTCTTTTTCTGTTGCATTTAGTTGCAGTTTGCCATGTGAATCGATTATTTTTGTTGGTTCTGCATTCTATCACTACCACATGGTTCTTTCATCCTTTGTAAATTTTAATACATATATTTTTCTTCTGTAAGGCTATCTGGTGTCTTTGTAACATAGAAACAGGGAAAGACAGTTCAGCCTCTCAAACTTTTCCTCCATTCAATTAAATCAAAGGTTATTTGTTCTCAACTTTATCTGCCCACCTTAGCTAAGCAACCCTTAATGCTCTTGCCATCCATCAAATCTCAGTTTTGACATCTTGAACAGCTTTTTGATGAGAAATAGTTCTCAGATGTCCACTACCTTTAGTGTGAAGAAGTGCTTGCTGACATTACCCCTGAACAACCTAGGTCTAATTTGAAGGTTATGCTTTCTGATGATTGATTGATTGATATTTATTGTCACATATTCCGAAGTGCAGTGAAAAGTATTTTTCTGTGGCCAAGGGAACGTACACAGTACGTACGTAGTCGACAAAAGAATAATCACAGAGTGCATTGACAGTGGTGCAGCAACAAATAGTGGTTGGTTACAGTTCGGAACAAGGCCAAACAGAGCTGGTTTAGCACAGGGCTAAATCGCTGGCTTTTAAAGCAGACGAAGGCAGGCCAGCGGCACGGGTCAATTCCTGTACCAGCTCCCCGAACAGGCGCCGGAATATGGCGACTAGGGGCTTTTCACAGTAACTTCATTTGAAGCCTACTTGTGACAAGCGATTTTCATTTCATTTTTTCATTTTTCAAGAACAGCAGAGGGCACCGTGAATAGTGTTCTTACAGGGAACAGATCATCCACGGGAGAGTCGTTGAGTGTAGTAGCTGTGAGGAAGAAGCTGTTCATTTGTCTGGATGTCTGGGTTATTTCTTGTTCTGAAATTCCCCAACAGAACAAATAGCTTTTTCTAAAACTTAACAATTTATTTAAGCATCTCAACAAAAATTGGCCACTCATTGATCATATATACACAGGGAAATACAAGCCTGACCTGTCCTCAAAATTCAATCCCTTAGACCCCGGTATATTTTTGGAAAATTTGCACTGCACCCCTTTCAAGGCCAGTATATCCTGTTGGGCCGCAGTGCCCAGTAATGAACATAGTATTCCAAATGGAGTCTAACCAGAGTGTTTTATAACTTAAGCATAATTTCTACCCTTTGTGTTGCCACTTGAGATAAAGACCAATATTATATTTGTCTTTTAAATTATTGTTTGTACTTGTTGACTAGCTTCTAGAGATTTCTGTACTTAGACCTCTAAATCTCTCTGCTCCTCTTTAAGAAAGGATGTTATGTTTCCGTTATACAGGGGCATTGGTGAGACCCCATCTTGAATACTATGTGCAATTTTGGTATCCTTACTTAAGAAAGGGTGTAAATGCATTGGAGGTTACGCAGAGGATGTCGACGAGATTGATACTTGAATGAGCAGATTGTCTTATGAGGCAAGGTTAGAAAGACTGGGCTTGTTTCCACTGGAGCTTAGAAGAGTGAGGGGTCTATAAGTTTTTAAAGGGGTATATAGGTTCTTAAATGGTCTTGACAATGTGTTTCTGGAAAGGGTGTTTCCTCTTGCGGCTGAATCTAGAACTAAGGGACACTGTTTTAAAATTAACATTGCCTTGTTAAGGCAGAGATGAAAAGAATTTGTTTATCTGAGGATTGGGCAACTTTGAACTCTGGGTACGATTCTCCCAATCGGAGACTAAATGCCCCTGCTAGCAGGAAAACTAGAGTGATTCCCACTGGCACTAGGAGCGACCCGCAACGTGCCAGTCAACGGCACTTGGTAAAGGTTTTACCATTAATCGGGTTTTAAGTGTCATTCAACGACCCACCGGGGGGGCTCTTGCTGGACCTAAGAGGGGTGGGACCTAATCTCTCTGACAGGTTCAACTTCTCGGAGACTAAAGGGTGCTCCAATTTCAGAATGCTGCTGCAGCTCCTCACAGACCGCTGGCAAGGGCTTCCCCTCAATCGCTCCCTTCTGCCCTCCCACCGTCCCCCCTTCAGCTCCCCCTTGATTTCCTTTCCCCCCCCCCCCCCCCCCCCCCCTTCAGGCCCAGCTCCTCAGCGTTGCCAACTGGCAGCTTGTCGTCTGAGAGGTGGCAAGGGGGTGGGTACCCTCCCTACAAATTCCTCCAGGGTCCTGGAAAGGGGCTCTTCATGTGAGGTCAGGGGGTCTTGCGCTGGGCTAGAAGGGCTCAGGTCAGACGTTATTCCTGGGATGAGGGCAGTTTGGCTGTACATCCTGTAGCCTTTAAACTCGCACAGGAGGGTTTAAACTAGTATGGCAGGGGGGTTGGTACTGGATCAATAGGTCAGAAGGTGAAAAAATTGAGGGAGAACTCGGAAATAGGGCCAGTATGGCTCTGAGGAAGAGCAGACAGGGAGATGTTGCTGAAAACGGCGGGACTGGTGGCCTGAAGTGCATATGTTTTAATGCAAGAAGTATAACATGTAAGGCAGATGAACTTAGAGCTTGTATTAGTACCTGGAACTATGATGTTGTTGCCATTACAGAGACCTGGTTGAGGGAAGGACAGGATTGGCAGCTAAACGTTGCAAGATTTAGATGTTTCAGGCGGGATAGAGGGGGATGTAAAAGGGGTGGAGGAGTTGCGCTACTGGTTCGGGAGAATATCACAGCTACACTGCAGGAGGACACCTCAGAGGGCAGCAAGGCTATATGGGTAGAATGGATGCAGTCACAATGTTGGGGGTTTACTCCAGGCCACCCAACAGCCAGCGGGAGATAGAGGAGCAGATAGGTAGACATATTTTGGAATGGAATAAAAGCAACAGGGTTGTTGTGATGGGAGACTTTAACGTCCCAAATATTGACTTGGATTCACTTAGTGCTAGGGCTTGGATGGGGCAGAGTTTGTAAGGAGCATCTTGGAGGGCTTCTTAAAACAATATGTAGATAGTTCAACCAGGGAAGGGGCTGTACTGGACCTGTATTGGGGAATGAGCCCGGCAGGTGGTAGAAGTTTCAGTCGGGGAGCATTTCTGGAACAGTGACCACAATTCAGTAAGTTTTAAAGTGCTGGTGGACAAGGATAAGAGTGGTCCTAGGGTGAATATGCTAAATTGGGGGAAGGCTAATTATAACAATATTAGGCGGAAACTGAAGAACCTAGATTGGGGGCGGATGTTTGAGGGTAAATCAACATCTGACATATGCAAGGCTTTCAAATGTCAGTTGAAAAGAATTCAGGACCGGCATGTTCCTGTGAAGAAGAAGGATAAATACGGCAAATTTCGGGAACCTTGGATAATGTGAAATATTGTAGGCCTCATCAAAAAGAAAAAGGAGGCATTTGTCAGGGCTAGAAAGCTGGGAACAGACAAAGCTTGTGTGGAATTTTAGGAAAGTAGGAAGGAACATAAGCAAGAAGTCTGGAGGGCTAGAAGGTCATGAAATGTCATTAGCAAATAAGGTTAAGGAAATCCCAAGTCTTTTTGCACGCACATAAAAAGCAAGAGGGTAGCCATGGAAAGGGTTGGCCCACTGAAGGACAAGGGAGAGAATCTATGTGTGGAGCCAGAGGAAATGGGCGAGGTACTAAATGAATACTTTGCATCAGTATTCACCAAAGAGAAGGAATTGGTGGATGTTGAGTCTGGAAAAGAGTGTGTAGATAGCCTGGGTCACATTGAGATCCAAACAGACGAGGTGTTGGGCGTCTTGAAAAATATTACGGTAGATAAGTCCCCAGGGTCTGATGGGATCTATCCCAGAGCACTCGAGGAGGCAAGAGAGGAAATTGCTGAGGCCTTGACAGAAATCTTTGGATCCTCACTGTCTTTAGGTGATGTCCCGGAGGACTGGAGAATAGCCAATGTTGTTCCTTTGTTTAAGAAGGGTAGCAAGGATAATCCAGGGAACTACAGGTCGGTGAGCCTTACGTCAGTGGTAGGGAAATTACTGGAGAGAATTCTTCGAGACAGGATCTACTCCCATTTGGAAGCAAATGGACGTATTAGCGTGAGGCAGTGCGGTTTTTGAAGGGGAGGTCATGTCTCACTAACTTGATATAGTTTTTCGAGGAGGTCACAAAGATGATTGATGCAGGTAGGTCAGTAGATGTTGTCGTTCTGGACTTCAGTAAGGCCTTTGACAGGGTCCCTCATGGCAGACTGATACAAAAGGTGAAGTCACACGGGATCAGAGGTGATCTGGCAAGATGGATACAGAACTGGCTAGGTCATAGAAGGAAGAGAGTAGCTTTTCTGATTGGAGAGCTGGAGAGTGGTGTTCCGCAGGGATCAGTGCTGGGACCTTTACTGTTCGTAGTATATATAAATGATTTGGAGGAAAATGTAACTGGTTTGATTAGTAAGTTTGCGGACAACACAAAGGTTGGTGGAATTGCAGACAGCGATGAGAACTGTCAGAGGATACAGCAGAATTTAGATTGTTTGGAGACTTGGGTGGAGAGATGGCAGATGGAGTTTAATCCGGACAAATGTGAGGTAATGCATTTTGGAAGGTCTAATGCAGGTAGGGAATATACAGTGAATGGTAGAACCTTCAAGAGTATTGACAGTCAGAGAGATCTTGGTGTACAGGTCCACAGGTCACTGAAATGGATAACACAGGTGGAGAAGGTAGTCAAGAAGGCATACGGCATGCTTGCCTCCATTGGCCGGCATGGAGTGTAAAAATTGGCAGGTCATGTTGCAGCTGTATAGAATCTTAGTTCGGCCACACTTGGGAGTATAGTGTTCAATTCTGATCTCCACACTACCAGAAGGATGTGGAGGCTTTAGAGATGGTGCAGAATAGATTTACCAGGATGTCGCCTGGTATAGAGGGTATTAGCTATGAGGCGAGGTTGAATAAACTCGGTTTGTTCTCGCTGGAACGTCGGAGGTTGAGGGGCGACCTGATAGAGGTCTACAAAATTCTGATGGGCATAGACAGGATGGTAGTCAGAGACTTTTTCCCAGGGTACAGGGGTCAATTACTAGGGGCATAGGTTCAAGGTGCGAGGGGCAAGGTTTAGAGGAGATGTACGAGGCAAGTTTTTTTTACAGAGTGTAGTGGGTGCCTGGAATTCGCTGCAGGAAGAGGTGGTGGAAGCAGGGATGATAGTGACGTTTAAGGGGCATCTTGACAAATATATGAATTGGATGGGAATAGAGGGATACGGACCCCGGAAGTGTAGAAGATTCTAGATCAGACAGGCAGCATGGTCAGCACAGGCTTGGAGGGCCGAAGGGCCTGTTCCTGTGCTGTACTTTTGCCAGTATCTCAAAAACATAGTTCTGTAATAATAAAGTGAAAGTGTTCCCATCTGTACCCCTAAACCCTGTTAACAGTCTGTCAGTATGTCAAGTTCAAAGATTTGTGAGGTGAAGGTAAAAGTATTCCCCTTAATGTGGTGAGAACCTTTGAGGTGTTTTTTTCACAGTCAATGTCATTGCGCTTTAAAGTATTGAAGCCTCTCTGCAAGCTTAAAAGCCTAAAAGCTTTGAACTGCATTGTTTACTTTCAATTTCACAGATGTTTGCCTTTTACAAGCTTTCTGATTGACAGGTCCAGGCAGTTTCAAAGGGAGGATGACAATTGTTTATTTTTATAACTCTGCAGAAGAGACAGCCTCTTTGAAAAAAGCTGCAATTGGAAAAATAACTGCTCCTCTGAGTTAGTGGATGATGCAGACCTATGCAGATAAAGTTCTGTTCTGCATTTAACAGTATTAAGAATCAGATAATAATGTGTTATCTCAACTCTGCACTTTGATTTTTACTTTGATAAAGTCCAGATATCTATAGAGCCTTTGAAAATAATCAACAGCCACCTGTTCAGATAATTTCATCGGTATTGAGCTTTGGAGGGTTTGTTTATACAGTTATGTAATGGAATCTTCTTATGAATGTTTGGCTAAGGTCCAAGACACACTGAAGGATTTACATAGATACATAGAAGATAGGAGCAGGAGGAGGCCTTTTGGCCCTTCGAGCCTGCTCCACCATTTATCACGATCATGGCTGATCATCCAACTCAATAGCCTCTATGCTTTCTCCCCATAATCTTTGATCCCATTCGCCCCAAGTGCTATATCTAGCCGCCTCTTGAATATATTCAATGTTTTAGCATCAACTGCTTCCTGTGGCAATTAATTAATGCAGCATGGGCTGTTTACACAGCTGTGAAGGGCATTAAACTTTTATTTTGTTCTATGATATTAATAGTTTGAAGAAGTTTTGAAAGATTATTTGTTTATTTTGGCAGATTTATTAGCACTTAAAGGGAGTGTGATATTATTAAGAAGGAATGAATGACTCTCTGATATTTTATGAGCTACAAACAATGTTTTCCAAGGTGGAATTTGAATGGGTGATTATTTCATGAGGGATTCAAAGACTTCCTATTGCTATTATAGGCCTCATGAGTTCTATTCATAGTAAATACCGAGTTAGGGGATATGGGGACCTGGAGAGAGCCTGAGAAGTACGAGGAGGCATGGGATTTAAAAGGGACATGGAAGGTGGGCGTGGTTGACGATTAGAGTGCCCCACGCTGGCTTGTACAACTGGGCTGATGTCTCAGTGAATAGAGGTGGGCCTTCCCTTCTGGCTGCCTCAACAGGTAACAGTTCCCATCCCATGGCCTGCTTCCAGACGCAATAGCCCCGACTCCAGCCCATTCCTTCCCCCACCATGAAAACAACATTGGTGGGTACTGCCAGGTAGGAGACAGGATCACAATGTCAGAAAATGGCCTGACTTAGGATTCCTGCCTCGAGGATGAAAGTTAGGGCCCTTTAAGATCTGGGGTTTACTTTTAATTTAATTGCAAGACTTACGATTACAAATTAAGTTGAGTGAGGTGATCTAAAAGGGACTGTCCTTCAGTCTAGCTACAAACCACACTCGATATGAATATGTTTTCAAAGGTGTCACAAAATTCATTGTTAATCAAAATAGTACAAAGACTACTGAACAACAGGCAGAGTTAAGCCGCCATATTCGCTGTGGAACATGGTCCTCAACCTGTAATTGATTGTAGTTTTCGTCCATTGATGGATTTCAGTCTTCTCTTGATGATGTATTGACATTAAGTGTCTATTAAATCCTTATTTTATACACTTATTTCCAGCTTGGCTCTGTTACATATTAGTTTAAACTCCTTTTCTGGGCGGCACGGTGGCGCAGTGGTTAGCATTGCTGCCTACGGCGCTGAGGACCCGGGTTCGAATCCCGGCTCTGGGTCACTGTCTGTGAGGAGTTTGCACATTCTCCCCGTGTCTGCGTGGGTTTCACCCCCACAACCCAAAGATGTGCAGGTTAGGTGGATTGGCCATGTTAAATTGCCCCTTAATTGGAAAAAATGAATTGGATATTCTAAATTTTTTAAAAAAAACTCCTTTTCTGACTATCTAATTGATCAGTAAATACTTAGTTGTTCTTGCAAGATTATACCTTGAGCAGGCATGTATTTCAGTACCTTCATGACCGTATGATTTGTGTCTCTGTTGTTTGCAGGGACTTCTGTCGCACACATTTATGAAACTGTTAATCCTATGCAATTTAAGCCTTTTAAAGCTTTGAGACCAAAAAATCGCACCTCCTGCTGCAGTGGCTCCATGGTCATTTAACTAACAAGGCAGCTTTATAGGGTCAATATGTACTGACTCTGTTTCTACAGCTCTTTGCCGGATAGGATGTATTTATTTTTTAATGAACAACGGGTTGGAAGTTTCCTTGAGGCTGTCCATAGTTTACAACATTTCCAGTCAAGTTTGGATTACTTGAATTGACCATTTTACATTGCTTCTCAGCATTTCATATCACGTGTACGAAACTCTAGTAAATATTCAACTGAGCTGATGCAAACATACGAATTAGGAGCAGGAGTAGGCCACTCGTTCCTCAAAAGCTCCATCATTCGTTAAAGTTATTGCTGATCTGATTGTAACCTCAACTCCACATTCCTGCCTACCCCCAATAATCTTGTAACACTTCGCTTGTCAAGAATCTATATACCTCTCCCTTTAAAATATTTAAAGGCTCTGCTTCCACCACCTTTTGAGGAAGAGAGTACCACAGACTGGAGACCCTCTGAGAGAAAAGGTTTCTCCTCATTTCTCTCTTAAATGAGCGGTCCCTTATTTCTAAACAGCGACTCTTAGTTCTATATTCTCCCACAAAATTCTCCTTTCCGCATCCACCCTGCCAAGGCTCCTCAGGATCTGAATTCTGCAGCCCCCTCATGGTAGGCTTTCCTGAGGCAGAGGAGGGTCGCCGTGGTTGCCACCAGGTTCTTCCCGGTCCACTGATGTCGATGGGAATTTACATTCTCGCCCATGCTGCTGTTGAGGAACCCGTGTTGATATCGCTAAGACTACAAGATCCCACTGGTGGGATGGGCTGGAGAATTCTGCCTATGTTTCAGTCAAGTCGCCTCTTACTCTTCTGAACTCCAGTGGATATAAGCCTCGGCTGTCTAATCTTTCCTCATAAGACAGCCTGCGTATTCCAGGTATAGTAAACTTTCTCTGATCTGCTTCCAACACATTTGCATCCTTCCTTAAATACGGAGACCAATACTGTACACAGTACTCCAGATGTGGTCTCACCAATACCCTGTATAATTGAAACTTAACCACCCTATTTTTGTACACCATTCTCTTTGCAATAAATGAAAACATTCTATTAGCTTTCCTAATTTCTTTCTGTATTATGAACTAACCTTTTGCAATTCATGCACTAAAACATCAAGATCCCTCTGCATCACGGAGATCTGCAATCTCTCATCATTTAGATTATATGCTTTTTTATTCTTCCTTTCAAAATGAACAATTTAATATTTTCCCACATTGTACACTATTTGTCAAATCTTTGCCCACTCACTTATCTTATCTATATCCTTTTATATCCTTCTTACGTCTTCTTACAACATACTTTCCAACCATCTTTGTGTCATCGGCAAATTTAACAACCATACCTTTGGTCCCTTCGTTCAGGTCATTTATATAAATAGTAAAAAGTTGAGGCCCTGACCCTGATTCCTCTGGCAAACCACTTATGGCATCTTGCCAACCAGAAAATGGCTCCTCTATGCTAACTCTCTGTTTCCTGTTAGCTAATCAGTCTTCTATCCATGCCAATTTGTTACCCCCACGCCGTGAGCTTGCATTTTCTGCAATAATCTTTGATGTGGCACCTTATCAAATACCTACTGGAAATCAAAGTACAATACATTCACCACAAGACATAGGAACATAATTAAGCTATTTGGCCCATCGAGTCTTCTCCGCCATGCAATCTGACTGATATGTTTCTCGTTCCCATTCTCCTGCCTTCTATCCATAATCTCTGATCTCCTTATTAATCAAAAACTTATCTATCTCTGTCTTAAAGACAATCAGTTATTTGGCCCCCACAGCCTTCTGCGGCAAAGAGTTCCACAGATTCACCACCTTCTGGCTGAAGAAATTCCTCCTCATGTCAGTTTTAAACGATCGTCCCTTCAGTCAGGGAGTTCCCCTTTTCATCCATAGCATTTATTACTTCTTCAAAGAACTCCAATAAATTGGTGAAACAACATGATTTCCCTTTCACAAAACCATGTTGACTCTGCTTGATTACCAAAAATTTCTCTCTGCCCCACTGTAACATCTTTAATAATAGCCTCTAACATTTACCCTGTGCAGATAACTGGCCTGTAGTTTCCTGCTTTCTGTCTCCTTCGCTTTTTGAATGATGGAGTTAGTTACATTTGCTATTTTCCAATCTAATGGGACCTTCCCTCAATCTGGGGCAATTTGTAAAACTAAAACCAATGCGTCAACTGTCCCACCAGCCACTTACCTCAAAGTCCTAGGATGAACTGCCATCAGGACCCAGGAGCTAGTCAGACTGCAGCTCCCACAATCTGTTCAGTACCACTTCCCTGGTAATTGTAAATTCCTGGAGATTCTCCATCCATTCCAATTCCTGATCTTCAACTATTTCTGGGATGTTACAGTACTGTATTTGTAAAAGAAAAATAGTCCTACAGTGCCAGTATCTGAATTAGTGACTAAGTGTAAGATCGAATTATAATGTTCCATTAGTCTTTTGTTCCTCTTGGACTTCAGGTTGCCACACTGCTGCCTGTCCAGGTGGCAGGTCTTGGGTTTCTAGAACGAAAAAAGTACAAAAGTAGAGTTCCTGTTAGGGAAGTGGTGGGGAAGCAAGAAGTGGGTACGTAGACCCTCTACAGCTTACAAATCAGAGAAGAGTGTAGGATGAAGGGGAAATGGGATGTGAGAACATGAATCAATTGGGAACATATCGTCATGTTCAGCCCTGCTGATGGTCACAGTCTCAGCCATGGCTGCTGCTATGATAACCCATACACTTGCCTCCATTGGGATGTGGAAATGCATCATGCCTGCCCATGCCACTTAGGTGCTGCTCCCTGTGGTTATAAACTACCTGGTGTTGCCAGAGAGAAGGAGGCTTGTCAGTGAGTGTGGTACACTGTTTGGTGATGAGGCTGTCATGATTGGATAGCTATGAGATGTGGGTATGAAGATTGTAGCAGTCTGAGGGTCGGGTAAAGCTATGAATGTGAAGTATGAGTCATGTTCGATAATGTCAGGGGTGAGTGATGAGAGTGGGGTGAATGGAGCACTCGGGAGGCGAGTGGTTCATTTTTGAAGGTGCATTCATTGACCTAGATTTCTTGTTATGAGGTCACTGAATTTTCTTATGCAATGCATCCATGCCCGCAGGACTAGATTGCTGGCATTGACCCCATCGGCGTTCTGCTCTCAATGCCATCTCGGTGTCTCTATGGAAATCATCCTGGCCTTCTGCAAATCTTCTGCCCAAGTCCAGCACTAAAGCCTGCAGACCTGAATCAGAGAAATTTGTAGCATGTTGTCTGGCCTTTGTGTGCCATATTCACTCTTGGAGGTCCACCAAATCTCTCTCTAGTTAAAATGTCAGCCATTGCTCAGTTGGCTGCACTCTCATCTGAATCAAAAGGTTGTAGATTCATGCCCAATTGCAAATTTTAAGAAAGCACAAAATTCAAGGCTGATGCTCCAGGAGCAATATTGATGGGGACCCCCAGTCACCTTTTGATGAAACATTAAATCAAGGTGCCATCTGCCTTCTCAGGTAGACATAAGGGACTCCATTTCTTTATTTCAAAGAAGAATAAGGGAGTTATCCCCAGCCTCCCGGCAAATATTTATTCTTCGTCAATATCACTCAAAAATAAATCTGTTAATCAAATTGGATATTGAATAATTTAAAATTCCGAGCACAAAAAACTTTGATTTAATCAGCAGGTTGTATTTAGAAACTCAATGGTTCAGTGGGCAACTACAATGGGAATTAACTGTTAGTCCAAAAAATATCAAGATGCTACCTGTGTGGTCTATAAGTTTTCCACCTGCATTTCGTGTATCATAGGTGCTGTCCTTTTAACTTGATAAAGAACAGATTTTTTATTTGGTTACACATGGAGCATTCTCCTCCACTTTCGAATTCATACAGAAACATTAGGATAAAAAAAACTGTGAAATTTGAAGGCCTAAACTTTTTTCCTGCAAATCGGCACAGGTGGGTGTGAAAGCGGGATTGAAGTTTCCATTAATTGTTCCTTTCAGAATGCACATCTTCTGCTACCAGACCCTTTTTCCAGTCACACATTTCAATAGCTCCCTGTCTAACTTCCCTCCTTCATGGGCAAATTAAGATAAATAATTATGTTTAGTTAGTCATCACATCTTAGCCCTACTATTCTTATTAAGTATGTTTCCTGTATTAAAAATTCGTTATTTATTAAATAGAAACGTTGGCATAACTGCAAAATGGTAATCCTAGACAAACAGTCTAGAAATTAAAACAAATCACTTTAATCCAAAAGCAGTTCAGATGCAAGGCCACAGTCTGAAAAATTAGCTCTGTTTCTTTTTCTACCGATGCAGACCTGCTGAGTATTTCCAAAATTTTCTGTTTCTATTTCAGATTTCAAGCTTTTGGGTTATTGCATTTTCAGTTGGGACTATCTGTATGACCTGATTAAATCTCAATACGATTTTGGAAAATCTGTTACATCAATACATGGTTATTTTTTAATAAGTATAGCAATCTGCCTACAAAGATTAATTAACACAGAACATCAGCAATGCCTTTTAATTTACTGGTTACCCATTATCTCAGGAATACAGTTATGGCATATTCAGGTCCTCTCCACAATATAAATCTTTTCACACAAATTGTTAGCTGCAAAAAATCATTTTTGTGTTATATATTTTAGTCAACTAACTGTTAGCCAGCTTTAATTCTTTTTATGATGCTGTCTAACCTGAACCATAGCAGATTTCAAAATAATTTTCAGAGAAAGCTATTGCAGAGGAAGAAAAATATTGACATTGACCTTTATGAAGTTAGTATGTGAGCGATTCAGAAAGTAATATATGCACAAATTGTATCACAGCATAATTTGTATACTTCATCTGATAATCAATTAACACCTGCAAGAGGGACCCCAGCTTGATAGTTGAACAAAACAAACATATATTGCATTAAATATTATCAAAAAATGCTGAATAATACTGAATGATGCCAGAATTTTATTAACAGCAAATCATCTTTGTTAATTATCAGTAAATAATTTGAAAAGGCACCTTTGTCAAAGGATGTTAACGTAACACTATTATCCTGGTGACTCGGCATTTTTACATGGAAAGCTAGAGGTAAAAACATGAGGGATAACAGTAGGCCATTTGGCCCTTCGCATCCGCTCCATCTTTCAATAGAATCATGGCTGATCTGATCGTAGCTTCAAGTCTACTATCCTGCCTGTGCCCCCGGAACGATGGCAGTGAGTATTCATTGGCTTGCAGGATGCAAAGCCATATTGGTAAATGTAGGGCTTTGGCATCGTTAACACCATGCTCCAACTATCTGAGGTAGCTACTCAACTAACTTTAAAAGCCAATTTCCTTAACTTTCTCTTGTGTATCTTGCAGAGATCAATAGCAGGTAGAATTGGCAGGGGAATGAGAGCAGAAATGGCTAGAAATGTACAAAAAAACAAAAATGCTGCAGAAGCTGGAAATTTGAAACAAAAATAGAAAACTTTTGAAACACTCAGCAGTTCAAGAATTAGCTGTGGAGAATGAACAAGTAAGTTAGCATTTAAGGGGTAGAACTTTTATCAAATCAATTTTCTAGCCTGTTGGAATGGTTAAACTTTTAGATTAGAATTGAGCAATGGAAGGACCTTAAGAAGAATTTTACCTCCACATCATCCCAATACTATGGTTATAAGGACAGTTGGTAAGGGAAAAACTGAAATGCAGCTTCACCAAAAAACAGTAGCATTAGCATAGAAAAGGATTTTGTCATATACATTTTTCTAACTTATTTCAAAGTTTGGTTAATTGCTAGCACATCAAATTGTTTTCCAAGCCTTTCATTGCAGCTCAGTGCTGGAATGTCAGATCAGCTCTTGGATTTAAAACCTACACAATTGATGTCCTTTCGATAAATGCAAATAATCACTTCTTTACAAAATATTAGTAGGCAGTGACTCATTTTATTTCACATGTGTCATTGAAGATCTCTGCAGAGAATACTAATCGATTGGTTTGATTTTATCAGAGTGTAAATAAGCTTAGAATGCTGTTAACATAGAGAAAATATATTGTAACATAATTGAAAAATCAATCATTGTGGCATCTCCTTTGTCACACACTTTGAAAACAACATAGGTAATAGTCACTGGAAATGACAGTAAATTATTCTGAATTACCTGTTTACACGTGAATTTTGAGCTTTTTGATATAATTTTGAAAATTCTAGTTCACATAGTGAGATTCACTAATAAAAATAATCGAGTGAGATTTAATAAGTTTGTCTGAGCCGAGAAAATATGATTAGTCTGTCATAAGCATATTTTCCTAGACTTTGCTTGTGCAAAAGTGCCTATTACATCTGATTGATCAAATAACCAATATCTGTTGAGTTAATCAAACAGACAGATAGGAATATCCAACAATCACAAACCAGCATCTCACAAATAACTCAGCAATGAAATCACTCAATTTATTCAGAGCTGGCAATTAACTGTTAAAAGAATGCTGTTGCTAAAACATTTTTTCACAGACATATTGCTTTCTTGCTTAGCTGACACTAAACACCCAATAATGCATCATATAACATACCCACCAACCCATTCACCATTGATGCAAACCTGTGCATAAATTCTCCCAAGCCCTGTCGAAAATCTATCCAGTAAGTTATAGAATCAGAATGATTTCAACACAGAAAGAGAGCATTGGACCAGTTGGGAATCTGCCATCTCTTTTGAAAAGCAATTTAACTAGTCTCACTTCTTTCCCCTTTCCTCATAAGCCTACCCATTTATTCTCTTTGGCTGCTTCCTAAGACCCTGTTGAAAGCCATTACCCTCTTCTGCAGTACATTACATTAACCACTCACTGCATAAAAATACGTTTTCTTGTGTGGCCATTGGTTTTATTGCCACTCACCTTAATTCTGCATGCTCTCATTCACAACCTTTCGGCCAACTGAAGCAGTTTCTCTTTTATCTGCTCTGTCTAGCGTCCTCGTGATTTGGAATGCCTCCCATCAGATCGCCTTTTAGCCTTCTTCTCTCGAAGAAGAAGGACATTCCTGACCTCTCCAATCAATCCCTGTAACTATAGGTGCTTGCTGCCGTGAAAAAAAAGGAAGTGAAAGCACTTAGCTGCTTTTGTGTGGTGAGGAACTGTCAATCATAGCAAGAGGGGTTAGAAACATTCTGGTTAGCATCAAAGCAGGGTACTTGAGATGCATTCAAGCGTGAAGGGAATGATAGATCAACAATCCACCAAGCATCTATCACTGGAGTAATAAAACTGTCAATCGCTGGCTGATGCAATGTACTATCTGAAAATGAGTGGAATATTTGTATTTCAAAGGCTGTCAAGGGATTTGAACCCTTTGAAGTCTACTTGGCTTTTAAGGAAGACTCAGTAACAGCTGCTGCTTTAAGCACTTTTGTCTGAGGCAGGAGATGTTAGGGACAGGGAAGTGAAAATGCAGTGATTTCTCCGACTGCCTGGACTGCCCAGCTTTCAGGCAGAGGTCTCTGTTGGGAGTTCGGGCAGGAGACGAGATTTCCATTGTGGGTGGAGTGGGGCCTTCTGATGGACTTTGGGGAGTACTTCAGTAGTGCACTGACCCCCTCGACCTACTGCATGGTCCACCCCATCAGGACCACTCTGTGGGGTCGTGCATAATGGACTAGGGAAAGAGGGGTGGAGACGCAGGCTTCCAGCCTGTTAATCAGATGCAAATGGATGCAAATTGGGTGATTTGCATTGTCCTGCTAGCACGCGGCATTTAGCTCGCTGTTCTCACCGGTGGGGTACCCAGAGCATTGGAATGGGATTTTGCCCATCCCATTTTCGGCTGCACTCCATTCTCCGTCCGATCAAGAAACCTATTACCGGTGTCGGGTGTTGGAGAATTCACTCCATTGCCTCTCCTCGTTTTTCTGACTAAAATTTATTACTCAACATTTCTCTGCATTAAATTTTATTTGTCAAATGTCCATTCATTCCACCAACCCATATCCTCTTGAAGTCTATCACCATCCACCTCGCATACGTTATTATTGTACTTCCAAGTTTTGTGTCAGCTGCAGATGTTGAAATTATAGCCTCTGCACCCAAGGCTAAACCATTAGTATAGATACGGACAGGGAGATGTGGTGGGATAGCTTTTCTCTTTTTATTTCACCTCTTGGTTGACCACAACAAGATATATAGAGAAGGAATGTTTAAATATTTTGAGTGTTGTGACTTTATAGAATAGAGATAAACAGGTTTGCTGGTCAGTTTATATCAGAAGAAGGGACAAACGTTTATTTACTCAACAATCAAAAAGTAAAGGCACTCCCTCAATCACGCAGACAAAGGAGTAATCCGAAACATTGCGCGGGATTTTTCTGCCCCGCCTGGCGACCGGAGCATCCTGCCCAAGGTCAATGGACTTTTCCTTGTCCGCATCTCACCCGTGGCGATCTTGCGGCTGGCGGGGCGGAAGAATCCAGCCCATTAGCTCCCTTCTCTCTCCACAGATGCTGTCAGACCTGCTGAGATTATTCAGTATTTTCTGTTTTTGTTTCAGATTCCAGCATTCGTAGTAATTTGCTTTTAACACAAAAGAAATGAATTCTCGAAATGAAACAAACACTTAGGTTATTAGTCAGATTACTAACAGAGTAACAAGAAACTCTGTATTCTTAAGCAATCCTAAGATGAAAAGCATTGCAGGCCTGAAGGATTCTTTTTGTTGGTACTTTGCAGACAAGTGGAGGTTGGACGTTTCTCGGTTTTTCATACACAATTGTTGCTGAGCTTCTGCAGAGAAGAAATGTAATCTTGCAGATGAAAACAAATTAGTCCCGCTTTTCATTGCCTGAAATGACTGTTGGTTTAAGACAAGGTGCCTTTCTTCTTGTTGGATGATGACGTCTGTGCTGCTAGTCCTCGACTGTCTTGCTGGATTTTCTTGTGGGGTAATAATGTGCCAACCCCCTCTCTTGATAGTTTTAGTCACATGATTTCAATGTGGCCCCTTTGTCCACATAATAGGTTGGAGCCGAGGTGATTGATCCACAATGGGGGGGAGGGGGAGATTGATATCCCATCAATATATATATTTGTCTTGGCCTATATTCCCAAGAATTTAGAAGAGTGAATGGATTGAACTATAACATTGTTCAGGGACACAACAATGTAGCTGCTGGGACGATGTTTCCCTATTTGTGGAGTTGAGAATTAGTTGGTCACAGACTCAGAATAAAGGGTCAGCCATTTGGAACTGAAATGAGAAAATTCTGCATTCAAAGGGAGGTGAATTTTTGAAATTCTCTACACCAGAAAGCTGTGGATGCTCAATTATAATCGCTTAATGTCACAAGTAGGCTTCAATAAAGTTACTGTGAAAAACCCCTAATCGCCACATTCCGGCGCCTGTTCGGGGAGGCCGGTACGGAAATTGAACCCGGCTGCTAGTCCTGTTCTGCGTTACAAGCCAGCTGTTTAGACCACTGTGCTAAACCAGCCCCAATTATTGACCATATTCAACACAGGGTTCCTCGTACTGTTTTTTTTTCACAACTCTTAATATTTTTCTTACCAAGTTAGCATGCTCAGCCTGTGAAAATACCATTCTTTTAGGAGGAACTTAATTTTGATTATTGCATCATCATGTGAAGGATTTAATGTCCATCCGCCAATGGGTTTGAATTTGGGGAGGCTTATTAACTGCTCAGCCCTGCATCCTCTGTAATTGTACCTGCAGCAAGGGTAGATCAGGTGGCTCGCCTGCCAGTGAGCCACTTGAGTAGTAATTGCTGCCAACTTAAGGGCCTCACCCCGACACTTGGATTTAACCAGCAGCTAGAGAGGCACACACTAAGAGCCCAGCAGGTTTCCTCAGCATGGTGATGGTGAACTGGGTGGGGTCTCACCTAAATGGAAAATTGGACCCATTGGAGGACTCCCAAGCTGTTATTCCCCACCCAGACTGCCATTCACTGTGGCCTCTCAGTTCCCAGCTCCTCTCAGCCTTCAATGGGGCCTGCCAGCTTGGCACATGGCGAGACCCCCCGCCACTTACACATAGCAAAATCCTGATCCAATGCCACATATCTCATGCCTCTTCCCATAGTTCTGGAAAGCCAGTGGCCTCTGATTGACCGGCAGGTCTCTGAGGTGTGACTTCTTGATTCAGAAAGGCGCAGACCCATGTGCAGCCTATGAACAGCCAACTTAAATAACAGTGGGGCAACCAATGTCCCCTATTCGTGGGCTTCCGTCACTCAACTCTTTATCTGGGGAGTGGTTGGGGAATCTGACACCTCGTATAATTTGGCTCCATACTCATCCGGTTCAAATTATTACATTGCTGCTCCTTCATTGAATCTTTTCAATATTATACCATGAATTCTATAATCTAATAATGAAATATAGATTAAATCTATTTGCTTGCACATACGATTCACAAATTTGCGTAGATGCTGCTTGCCTCCCATGTATCAAGGTTACCCATGCCCCTTAGAATTGGGGTGGAATTTTACCATTTTTTCAAAATGTCAGGCACAGAATAAAAACAAGTACGTAGCACTCCAGTTGCACAGAGCAGTTTTCACTCCAGATCTTGAGCCTCTTTAATTATAAAAAAGTAGTGGTTAACGGGGAGAGGAGGTGGCACCTGGGTCCACAGAGGGCAAGGTTTTACTCTCCATCCAGACAATCATCAGATATACTGTACTCCACATCGTCACTGTCTACCATTCTAAAGATCCCGGATGAGTCCCCAAACTATGTAACAACACACTGGGCCAGTGCGTGGTCAATTCCAGCCCTACTTGACCCGGAGTCGCAAAACAGGTGAAATCAAATTTAATTTAAAATACCCAATGCAACCCGCGTAAGAGACCTTCCTGTTTACTTCCTTTGTTCCTATTTTTTTTATTTCATTCTTTTAGTCCGTGGACCATAATCGAGGTGTGCCTTTATTCAGAAGAGTATACAGTATATCTGATGATTGTCCTTGGTTGAGCTCAATGAACTACAGTTACCAGGTTGTAACTTTATAAAAAGTAACCTTTTATTGTGTACAATACTCTAATTAAATGGACAGAAAATGTAACTGACTACTTAATACTCCTTTCCCAATCCCCATTTCCTAACTACAATCACTCTCTACACAGACACACAGCCATACAACAGAGCGAAGAAAGGTGGTGGAGAGGGAAATAAAATATTCATAAAATAAAAGGATAACGATCCTTAATGCACTGTGATGATTTCCGATTAGTGTTTCTCTGAAGTTCAGGCTTTTGTACTAGTACCTCTACTTTCTAGGCTTGAGATGGTTTTCTCTGACAAGGTTGTCTACCTTCACTGCACTCAGGATCATTTCAAGTTCACAATAAACAACTGCCAGATGTGTACTGGTTTTAGAACAATAGAGCAGTTCTTTCACTTCAGCAGAGAAAGAGCTCCTTTCACTTCAAAGGTCGAAAAAAACTTCTGTCCAGTTCTCTCAGAAACATCACACAGAAACCAATAACTGACACTGCCCCTGTCAACCCACCAGTTACCAGTTAACCAATCAAACCAACTTGCTGCAAAACTAGTACCTAAGATTCACCTGGTGCCAGAGTTTGGCCTCACCTCTCCAAACACGAAGCCTGGAAATACAGTGTCCTGGCAAGCATTCTTCTGCATAAAGGCACATCTCAATTATGGGTCCACGGACTAAAATAACAAAATAAAAGAAATAGGAACAAAGAAAGTAAACAGGAAGGTCTCTTACGCGGGTTGCATTTCCCGATTCTCTCTGACAGCGATCGCGGGCTGAAATTCGCCCCAAGGGATTCAGTGGCATTTGTTGAAAACAGCAACAAAAAAAACCTTTGCTGTAGCTGTTATCTAGATCATGATATTAATTAGCCAATACATGTTTCTTTATAACTTGATTCCGTCTTCAAGTTGAAGAAACCCATTATTTCACAGCCTTCTATAGCTTACCTCAGCATTATTTATGTATTCTAAAAAGCAGAAAGGAAAGTTTCTGGCTCTGCAAACTCAACTTGGGAGAAAGTGCCTCGGATAGTCGGAGTTTCATCCCAGGTTCGGGGGTGGGGGTGCAGGTGATAGCTGAAGCCGTGCTCACCTCCCCCAGAAAACGCTTGCAGGCTTGCCACAAGGAGCTATTGGGTGTAGAGGCAGGCAGGCTGTGGAAAAGGCCCATCTTGGTACTCCAACACTTTGTTGCAGCTGTTAAAAAAACACAATACAAAAATAAACCATCCTCCAGTCCTCACCGCGCCTGCCCCACATGCTCCCTATGCCTCATTCATGTCAACCTATGCCACTGCCATCATCTATGGCCCTTCACACTCTCCACATTAACCCATGTCTCTTATCTCACTCCCCCATGGCCCCTCATTCCCTCTATACCAGCTTTTGCTCCTCTAACTGGCCTCCTTGGCCCTTCATACTCTTCATGCCAACCCATGCCCACTGCCCACCACCCTTTACCATCACATTCTCCATGCTATCTCATCCAGTATCCACTGGAGGGCAGACCTCAAAACCCATACCATGATGAAATACAATAGAAGTTCTTACGTGTCGACTGATGAAGTCACTATTTTAAAAACCCCTTCACTACATTTACCTTCTGTCAGCTACTTAATCTCTGATATAAATACATTTCTATCCATTGCCCCACTTCAAAGACTGCATAAGCACTTAAAGCTGTCATTCAAACTCAACCGAGAGGCACCCCATTCCGATAACAATAGTTTGTGAGATCAGTCGTGCAGCACAAATCCTATAATGATAACCTGCAGATTTATGGAAACAGACATAAGCGAGTAAAATAGCAAGCACTGATTTTGTTCTCCACCGCAGAGACTTAAAAAATGGTCAGGAGATTTAAACTCCTCCTCAGGTTGGTAATTCCCTTGACAGCTTGACAATTACAATCAGCCTGACAGTTCCAATAAGTTTATCCACTTTTAACATATACTCGTGTGTTCAGTTGGCAACCCTAAAAGGCATCTTACTTCTCTTTTTTTAAAAATATTTTTTATTCTCCTTTTTCACATTTTCTCCCAAATTTACACCCACCAACAATCAACAATAATCAGTAACAAATATGTCAATCCCCATATCAATAACAACGATCCCATCCTCCCACCAAACCCCAAACATTAGCCCGCATGTTCACACAAATAAATGACAAAAAGGAATTCGGGATCACCCATAGTCGCCATTAACACACACAGCCCCTCTCCCCCAACCCTCCCACCCACCCGCCACAACTAATGTTCGATATCCAGTTTTTGAAAGTGCATACTGAATAATGCCCATGAATTGTAGAACCCCTCCATCCTTCCCCTCAGTTCTAACTTAATCTTCTCAAGAGTCGAGAATTCCAATAGGTCCCCCTGCCACACCAGGGCATAGGGTGGAGAGGTTGCTCTCCAACTTATCAGGAACTGCGTTCAGGTGATCAATGAGGCGAAGGCTACAACATCTGCCTCCGCATCCGTTTCCAACCCTGGCTGGTCCGACACCCCGAATATGGCCTCCCAGGGGCCCGGGTCCAGTTTCACATGCACCACTTTAGAAATTTAAAATCTCCTCCCAGTAATCCTCGAGCTTTGGACAGGACCAAAACATATGAACGTGATTAGCCGCCCCCCCCCCCCCCCCCCCCCCCCCCCCCCCGGGCAACATTCACACACTCGTTCAGAGAGCTGGCTCATCCTCTCCCTTGTGAGGTGTGCTCTATATGCTACCTTCAGCTGTATCAGCCCCAACCTCGCACACGCAGGATGTAGAGGCATTCACTCTCCGGAGCACCTCACACCAGAGGCCCTCTTCAATATCCTCTCCCAACTCTTCCTACCACTTTGCTTTGATCCCTTCCAGTGGTGCGTTCTCCTCTTCCAAAATAGCTCTGTAAACCGCCGACAATACCCCTTTCTCCAGTCCCCCTGTCGTCAGCACCTCCTCCAGCAATATGGAGGCCTGCTCCACCGGGAAGCTCTGTATCTCCTTTCGGGCAAAATCTCGAACCTGCATGTATCTAAACATTTCCCTCTGCTCCAGCCCATTCTTCGCTTCCAGCTCCTTCAATCCTGCAAACCGACCCCTAAGAAACAAATCTTTTAGTGTCTTAATCCCCTTCTCCTCCCATTCCGGAAATTTTCATCCCACTTCCCTGGCTCAAATCTGTGGTTCCCCTGAATCGGCATTTCCCTTGACCCTGCCCCCAACCCAAAGTGTTGGCGAAACTGCCTTCAAATTCTCAATGAAGCTATTATTGCCGGACTCCCTGGGCGCGATTCTCCGCTGTCCAGGCCGGGTGGGAGAATCGCGTGAGGGCCGCTCTGGCACCCCCCCTGATTCTCCCACCCCCCACAGTGACCCGCAATTCTCCAGGCCGATTGGGCCGAGTGGCCTGCCGTTCCCAACTAGTTCACGCCGGCGGCAACCACACCTGGTCGCTGATAGAGTGAACATATCGCAAAAGGTGAGTTTGGGGCCTGTGGGGGGCGGAGAAGGGAGCGAGCACCACGGCCGTGCTCGGGAGGGGACTGGCCCGCAATCGGTGCCCTCCGATTGTCAGGCCGGCGTCTCCAAGGGACGCACACTTTCCCCTCCGCCGCCCCGCAAGATAAAGCCGCCACATCTTGCGGGGCAGCGGAGGGGAAGACGCCAACTGCGCATGCGCGGGTTGGCGCCGGCCAACCTGCACATGCGCGGCTGAAGTCATTATGCGCTGCCGGCCACGTCAGTCTCGGCGTGCCGGGTTCCCCGCAACGCCGCTCCTAGCCCCCCGGGGTGGGGAGAATAGGGGGCGAGGAGCGGCCTCAGACGCCGTCGTGAACACTCAGGGTTTCACAACGGCATCGGCCGTTGCGGAGAATTCCGCCCCCTGAGTATTTCCCCGCGACCATCGGGAGCGGCGCTGTTGCTAGTGCTTTCAATCCCAACCCCCTGCACAAGCACTCCTCCATTCTGACCCACTGGGAATCAACACCTCTAACCCAGCTCCGCACCTTCTCCACATTCGCCGCCCAGTAGTAATACATCCGGTTCTGAAGACCCAAACCCCCTGCCTGCCTTCCCATCTGTTGAAGCACCTTTCTAACTGTGGCCACCTTCCCTCCCCACATGAACAAAGTTTAATCCTTCCCTCAATCTCTGTGAAAAAAGCCTTTGGAGGAAAATTGGCAGACATTGAAAAATAAACAGAAATCGCGGCAACACCTTCATTTAAACCGCCTGTACCCGACCCGCCAGTGACAGAGGGAGACCATCCCACCTTGCCAGATCAGCTTTCACTCTCCCCACCAAACTAGAAGTGTTATACCTGCGGAGCCCCCCACCCCCCACCACTCCCGGGCAACCTGAACCCCCATGTTCCGAAGGTGAGTCCCTACCCTACGGAATATCAGCCCCCCACTCCTGCCCCCACCCCTGGCCGAGACACCACAAAATACTCAACCTTGTCTAGATTTAGTTTGTACCCCAAGAAAGACCCAAACACTCGAAGCAGCTCCAATATTCCCCCTGTCGACACACTTGCTGACACATATAACAGCACGTCATCGGCATATAAGGACACCCTATGCTCTATTCCCCCACCCCGCACTATTCTTTTCCATACTCCCGAACTTCTTGATGCGATTGCCAATGGCTTAATCGCGAGTGCAAGCAGCAGGGCGGGGCGGGCGGGGGGGGGGGGGGGGGGGGGGGGGAGAGAGACATAGGACATCCCTGCCTAGTCCCACGGTGGAGAGAAAAGTATCTCAAGCTGATGTGTGAGCGGACACTTGCCTTCGGCTCCTTATATAATAGCTTTACCCAGTTCACAAATCTTGGTCCAATCCCAAACCGCTCCAGAACTGCCATCAAGTACCCCCATTCTACCCGGTCGAACGCCTTCTCAGCCTCCAATGCCACAGCCAACTCTGTTTCCTTCCCCTCTGCCGGTGCCATAACGGCTTTCAATTCCCTTCTAACATTTGAAAAGACCTGCCTTCCTCTCATGAATACCGTCTGATCTTCACCTATCACCTTTGGGAGGCACTCTTCCAGCCTACCCACCACTACCTTCGCCAGTACTTTTGCATCCGCATTCAAAAATGATATGGGCCTATCGGATCCTTATCTTTTTTCAGCAACAGGGAAATCGATGCATGCCCCAAAGTTTGTGGCAACACCCCCTTCCCTATCACCTCTTCAGACATCCCCACCATCAGGGGTGCCAGCTTATCCTTGAATTTTTAATATTATTCCATCAGAAACCCATCCGGCCTTGCCACCTTCCTCGATGGCATCCTCCCAATCGCATCTTTTATCTCATGCTCCACTGTCGCTCCTTCTAATGTAGCCCTGACCCCCTCCCCTAACCTCGGGTACTCCAACCAATCTAGAAATTCCTGCATCTCCCAGTATCCCCCAGGTGGCTCTGACCTTTACCACCTCTCATAAAATTCCTCAAAAACCTTGTTAATCATATCCGGAGTCACCACCAACTTCCCTGCCCTATCCCTCACCTGAACAATTTCCCTTACCGCTGCCTCCCTCCGGAGCTGACCTGCTAACACACCTTATCTCCATGTTCGTAAACTGCACCCCTTGCTCGTCTCAGTTGGCGCATCGCCTTCCTGGTAGATAGTTGGTCAAAGCTTGCCTGTAGTTCCTTCCTCTTTTCCAGCTTTGCTGGGTTCCCATCTTCTGCATAACTCCTATCTACCTCCAACATCCCATCGATTACCCTCTGCTGCTCCAACCTCTCCTCTTTGTCCACCCTGGCCTTAAACAAAATCACCTCACCCCTCACCACCGCCTTTAGAGCCTCTATCTGGAAGGGTACACTTTTACTGACCATTACCACTACCCCTCGAGCCCTTCCGTCAAATCCAAAGTGAAACACCTGACTAACCCAGCCCTTTTTAAGTCTCACCTGGTCCTTCACCCTCAAGTGAGTCTCTTGCAGCATTGCTACATTGGCTTTCAAACTTCTAAGATGCGCAAGCACCCTTGACCTCTTGTCCGGATCTCCTAACCCCCTCACGTTCCACGTGACTATCCTAACTGTGGGTCTCTCACACCCTCCCATCCTTCTTATCCACCATCATCATACCACCAGCCCCTGCCCCATGATCCTGACCCGCCCCTATCTATTATTAACATCGAACACCTTCCCCCCCACCCCCAAAATCCTCTCAGTACACATTTCCTCTCAGAAAAACATCTCCCAGCATCAATCCCTTCCCCCACCCCCTTGCTCGCCTTGTCGGCCCATCGTCCGCAGGCTCCAATGTCCACAGCCCTCCTCTCACCTCACCGCCGTTCACTAGCCGACTTTCGTTCGCTAGCGCGGGTGGGATCTTACTTCTCTAAAGGTATCTGACCTCTCCCATAGATGTCCCTGGATCCATCCCTCAGAGTACCTTATCGCGGTGGTAGCACAATAGCGCAATGGTTAGCATTGCTGCCTCACACATCGAGGTCCCAGGTTCGATTCCGGCTCTGGGTCACTGTCCATGTGGAGTTTGCACATTCTCCCCGTGTTTGCATGGGTTTCACCCCCGCAACCCAAAGATGTGTAGGGTAGGTGGATTGGGCACGCTAAATTGCCACTTAATTGGAAAAAATTAATTGGGCATTCTAAATTTATATTAAAAAAAAGAGTATCTTATCTCTCCAAAAGGGTACCCCACCTCTGCAAAGAACTCTGGTATTTTTGACTTTCTGCACAGTCCAAAGCCCACAAGTCATGTTTTGGACATCCCAATTATGAAAATTCGATCTGTTTGAAAGCAGTTGCCCTTCACTATGTGAACGCTGGATGTGGAAACTACAACCCGCCCCTGTTTGCTTCGCCCGCCCCAAGGAAAGGGTAGGTGCCAAGTTCAGGAACAAATCTTCCGACGCCATTTTGGATAGAACATCTCTGTCATGTTGAAAGTTCAGGCCACAATATTTGTCACTCTTTTAATACAGAAGTACATTATACTCGACATGATAGTCTTCTTGGTAACATAGTTAAAATAAAATATTTTGGATTTGTTGTGTTACCTTCAAATATGTGCACAAAACAACAATAACAATTTCTATTAAGTTTCTATTATAATTTCTTATTCAGTTGGTTATTGACCAAACCACTTGCTGCATCATACAGGAAATGCATTCATAATCACTTGATTTTCTTGCTTCCATGTATAGGTTTTTCAGGTAAAGTTAAATAACATTGAATTCAAGGAATATTTAGATAATTTGTTTGATTTAAAGGACAGATGATCTCCAAAGGCCATTTAAAATTACATACAATAAATAAAGGTCAACAATGTTCTCAACCTTTCGCAGGTGACTTGTTTAGATAAAACCTTTGTTTTCTGATATAAGCCAGCTTGTCTGTAAAACAAAATGCCAATACAGGAAGTATTAGCTTTTGAGATGTGTTAAAGAATGATTGATTGCATTAATGCAGCCTCATCATCTCTGTGAGACTAGTGGAGTGGAGAGAGAACATGACAAGAATGTGACATAAATAGTAGATTGCATTGACCTTTATTTCTGATATGTGGAATAAGTCTTTTCATTTTCCATGACAATTGTTCAATCAGCACTGCTGTCTATTAGCAGTGGAGCTCTTTAACATGCAAAAACTAGCAGGCAGTTTGAGTTGTTCAGCATCTCATTGTGTGACAAAATCTGTTCAATGGTAGCTGTTGATCCTCCCCAATGAAAGCAATAGTCACAGGTGAATCAATTCAACTTTGGTCTTTATTTAATGGCTATGAGCAAACCTAAAACATGACTAATCTTGATAAAAAAGAAAGCTGATTTATGACAAAGTTAAGGATTTGTCTAGTTCAGAAATTGCTGATTTTAGTCATAACATAGTGATCTTTCCCTGTTCTCTTTGACATTGCTATGGTAACCCTTGAGGCTGATAAAATTCCCTCAATCCTTTTCCACAGAGGGTGATGAGACAGGCGTGATGGATAGCCTGCTGGAGGCCCTGCAGTCAGGTGCTGCATTCCGAAACCGAAGAAAACGGACACCGAGGGCTAAAGGTGAATTCTGTACCTATTTGATGTTGCTTCTAAGGGGGTTAAGGCGGATAGTGCTCATGCTGTTCCCCAGAAAATAAACTTTTTAAAAAAGAGACTAAAATAGAGAATCATAGTAATGTGGGACACAAAGCCTGTCAATGCCAGGAGCATTAATCTTACTCTTCTGATGGCTCATGTCAGAAAGATGTTGATTCCACTTGGCTGTTGTCAGTACTTATTTGCAAATCAATGCTGTGAAGTAAACTTTGTATGCTCATTATGACAGGTTTCATGTTCAGAAACATATGTAACTCATCCCTGTTGCCTTGATACAATTAACTATCAAAATTCACAAAGTCTCCCAATGAATTAAGTGTTTAATTTGTGTGCCTTCTATTTGTAACCACTAGAGAGATTTCCTAAAAATTATCCGTTTTTCGATATTTTGACTTATTTTACTACTGACTGCTATTCCAGTTTCATTATTTTATGTTTTGGCTTTTACAGATAATCGACAAAGTACAAGTCCAAATTCACAGTGGCCTGTTTTGAAGACTTGGAATCAGGGTAAAACTAACTTTCTAATATGCATGTTTCTCTTTAATTGTGCCTCACTCATGTGAATTATTTGCGGACTGTATTTTCCACATACTCTCATTTAATTTTTTCCACACAGGAGGGAATCACTTAAAGCTACCTTTAGACACAAAGGATGGGACTTTTCAGCCATTGGCTGCCGGTGGAATCTCCCTGTCCCGCCAAAGTCTACGCAGTATTGCGTGGCTTGCCCGTCCGGCTGCCAGCGAGCTAGCCGTGGGGCATCACCTTCGGTGAGATCGGAAGATCCCACCGGTGAGAAGGGCCAGAAAACACACCCAAATTGTATATGATTTAATGTAATTTGTTTTATCAGTAAGGTCTAGTAAATACTTCAGTCTACAAGTAGGCTAAAGAAAAATCTTGAAGATTTTAAATTAAGATTGAGAATAAAAATCTATGTCAGTGGATTATAATGCTATTTTCAAACCTCTTCTGATCTCTCGAATAATATATTTTTGTGAAGAGGCTTCATCTTCTGATCAACAAAGCCCATTTATCGTTACATCTTCTGTTTATCTCATGTTCCAATTACATAAATTTGGTCCCGACTTTATGTTAATGGAAGAGTTTTCATTTTTATAATTTGACATGGTATGCATGGGTATTTGTGAATACTGGGCATAATTTGACGGAAATGAAAGAGAATCCCGTTTTGGGCAGGTTTAGCCAGGTCTTTCCCGGCACTTGCAGCACCGAGAATGACCCCGCTATTAAACAGGTCTCTGCTTCATTTCTGGACATCGGCGAGGAGTACCCTGCCAATCCTGCACTTAGGCTCAGCTCGCCAGTGCAGGAAGAGATAAAATGTCGTCCCAATCTCTGGACCCTCCACCGTGGCCTCCAGACCTCCCTACCTACTCATTTGGTGTCTTCGAGTCCCCCCCACCGCCGCACCCACCTCAAAAGGGCAGAGCACCCCCAGACCTGCTGCCCAGCATGGGCAAGATGCCACCAGGGCAACTTGGCACATCCAGTCTGGCACTGCCAGTGTGCCTGGGTGACATTGTTTGACTGGCAGTGCCACGGTGCCTGGGCGACATCTTGGGTGCCGGGGTACCACCCTGCCCAGAGCTCAACCACCCAGGGGCCCCCGATCGCCTGCGAGACCCCCCAAGTGTGGCACGCCTGGTCCACATTTGTGGAAACCATTACTCTGCAGCGCCCGCTCGGGGTCTTCGAGGCGAGGCTGGTTAGATCCGGCACTAATATATTTAAATTAGTTTAGCCGCACACCGAAATATGCAAATCTGGATCACGCCCATTGTGTCTCTTTCCCTGCTCGTTTAGATCAGCTTGTTCTCTAATTGTCAAAGTGTTAGCTATTTTCTATGATAGATTAGGTTTTAGCAATATAGTTTGTATTACTTTGGATTAATCAACCCAAATTAATTGTGAAATACTCATTCCTTCAGTCTCCCTCCATCCATGGGGGTGGCCTGCACATGGGTGTGAGTGCAAGCGGACTTTGCCGGGCCTTTTATAGGTTCCATGTTTTTGATCCTGATAGATGCAATCCCCAAATGGTTGGAAATACACCACATGAGCTCCACTACCTCCCTTGCTAGGATTGAGGAATTACTACATAGTTTCTGCACTTCTGGAATACAGGACGTCTTGGTTTCCGCTAATCACACTGCCCTCTCCAATAGAATCCCGAAACTTCATGCTTTCCAATGGCATCAGACACACCAGAACAGCACCTTATCACTCGTCGTCAAATGCAGTGGCGGACAGGGGAGTGCAGACTTTTAAAACTGGCATGAAGAAGCAAATGCAGCTTCCGTAGAGGGCAAATTGGCACAATTTGTATTTGACTGTAGGACCATACCTCACAGAACAACAGGAATAACCCCAGCAGAACTGCTCATAGGGTGGCGGCTTTGTATGAGACTAAACCTACTATGCCCAACCCTGGCGGGGAAGGTAGAGTCCCAACAATAGAACTAGGAAATAAATTACAACTCTGCAAGAACAGTGAAGAATATTCAAAACAGGTGATCAGGTTTACATTAGGAACATAGGAGATGGTCCCAGCTGCGTCCCTCGGATCATAATAGAGAAAGTGACATACAGATTGAAGGTCATAAAAAAATACCTGGAACACTAAGGCGCAGGGAGTCCACCCCCGAGCAAGCCTCATTACCAGCCATGGAGGTGGCTGCTGCCAGTACCGTGCAATAGCTCCAGGCCGACCCAGTGCCCATCCTTCCGGATAATGGGTACAAAGACTCTGAAGTGGAAGCAGGGGAAGATGGTGCCCCGACTGAAGAGGAACCCGCGTCATTAACTCTTCTGCACTCCCTCCAGAAATAAAGGTTTCTAATTTGGTTCTCACCACCAGATCCAGTCCCACCATTGTCATGGGAGTGTCCCTTTAAGAGTTGTTTTTGTCTTATCACAGGCTTCAGTGATGTCATTGTGTGGGTGGAGAAGGGCTGTGGCTCTGAGAGTTTTTATTTTCGTTTTGGATTGGGAGCTGGCTGTGGCTCTAAGTTTTACTTTTGCTTTGAGTTTGAACTGTCCTTCTAAGCACAGGTTGAACAGAAGGGTTTTTCTATCTTCATTTTAAAAGCTGTTTCCAGAATGCTTGATAACTTAAAGAGATAATTGCTTTCTGGAAGGAATTCAAACCTGCCGTTTGAAAAGGAAATAAGAGTATCAATACCAAGTCTTATATCAATAAGCGGGCCTTGTGCTGGGCCACACCTTTGAAAAGGGGGTTCTGTTTTTATTTGTATCTTGTTATTAAATTGGAACAGTTAAGGGATATTCATTAAGGGTTACACATAGATTACTGTAGCTGTGTGGGATATTTATGTTTGTAGTTGATAAAAATGTTTACTGTGTCTGTTTATAAAACTGTTAACTAAATTCGTAGAATAAAGCTTGTTTTTTGATTGAAAGCGCCCAAGACCTCTGTTGAATAACACCTGAAAGGCAGGCCATTGTGCTCATTGTAACCAAAATCATAAACAGTTGTGGGTCACGTGAACTCCATGATATATTTTGGAGTTTTCTAAACCCTGGCTCATAACACCATGGATCCTTGGATGGATCGTTATGCAGCATAAAGGACTTTCTGGCAACAGAGGTACTGGTGGAGAAATGGACTTAAGGTGGGAGGGGATGTTATGTTGCCACAAAGGACATGGGGATCGGCATTAGATCTCCCTGTGGGCTTTGGGGAATATGAACTTCCCTATTGAGCAGGCGGAAGCTCACCCATTGGGCGGCAAAGCGACACAGTGGTTAGCACTTCTGCCTCACAACACCGGGGACCTGAGTTCAATTGCAGACGTGGGTAACTACCTGTGTGGAGTTTATACGTTCTCCCTGTTCCTGTGTTGGTTTCCTCTAGGTGCTCTGGTTTCCGCCCACAGTCCAAAGATATGCAGGTTAAGTAGATTGGCCATACTAAATTGCATCATAGTGTTAGAAAAAAAAGCTAGGTGGGGTTACTTGGTTACAGGGATAGGGTGGGGGCGTGGACCTAGGTAGGGTGCTCTTTCAGAGGGTCAGTGCAGACTAGATGGACTGACTATCCTCCTTCAGCGCTGAGAGGATTCTATGACTGGATTACTGGCAATATGAAAAGTGGAAATGGGGTGCGTCCTGTCCTGCAGGAATGCACAGAATATTAGAAAAGTTACAGAATATAAGGGGGACATTTAGCCCATGATGTCCCTCCAGGCTCTCTTCAGAGCCATTTAGCCAGTCCCGATCCACTGCCTTTTCTCCACAACTCAACAATTTCCTTCTCTTCAGGTAAATGCACAATTCTGTTTTGAAAGCTACACTTTAATCTGCATCCACTACATTTTCAGACAGTGCATTACAGATCCTTACCATTTGGTACATAAAAATGTTTTTCCTCATATCACTATTTCTTCTTTTGCCAGTCACCTTGAATTGGTGTCCCCTAGTCTCGACCCTTCTGTCATTGTGGAATATGTCATCTCCCTATCTACTCTGTCCAGATCCCTCAAGATTTTGAACACCTCTATCAAATCTCCTGACAATGGCCATTTAACTTTCTGTACCACAGTAGCATTTACTTGAAAGTTATTGAAACTTCAAAATCAGATTTTAAGCTTGAAGTGTGACATTTTGTGAATTTCTGTGAAATCATAGGGCGGGATTCTCTGACCCCCCCCCCCCCCCCCCCCCCCTCCCGCCGGCTGCTGAATTCTCCGGTTTTCGGGCGGGGGCGGGGATCGCACCCCGCCGGTCGGGGGCCGCGCCCCGCCGGTCGGGGGCCGTTGGTAGTGCCCCCCCCCCCCCCCCGGCAATTTTCCAGGCCCCGATGGGCTGAGCCGCTACCCGTTTTCGGCCAGTCCCGCCGGCGTGAAATAGACATGGTCCATCCCAGCGGCATCTGGCTTGGAGGGTGGCTTGCAGTGTCCTCGGGTGGGGCGGGTCGCAGGGGGATACGGCCCAGGGGGTGGGGGGGGGGGGGGGGGCACGGTGGCCTGGCCTGCGATCGGGTCCCACTGATCTGCGGGCGGGACTGTGCCCCGAAAGTGCAGAGTGGTTCATGCCGCTCTTGACACCGGTACGGGTCGCCCCGCGAGTTGCGGGGGAATTCCGCCTATAGTTTTTACGTTTTTTATATTTTGTTCACTTGTTTTTTGCCCAGTTAGTGTATTAAGGAAAACGTGCCTGTATTTTGAATTATTTGTGTTACTTCCTTTGTTAGAATTACATTGAAATTTACATAATTTGAAAAAAAAATGCTACATATTTGGAGTAAATCATATTTTAATTTGCTTACTCTATCAGATAAATTAAGGTTGGAAATTGTGTATTCATAATTGTTCGAGTGTTCGGTTTAAGCCAACAAACATTCTTACCTGTCTTTTGCATAACTTGGTAATTTAATAAAAAGGTACAGCACAAAATTCTCCACAGGAAGTGCACCAAAATGAGTGGAGCTATGGGGAGTAAGTGTTGCAATTTGCTCTCACTTAAGAGCAGAATCTCATCAGAGCCTGCGACCTGCTCAATAGGGCAACATTCTCATTTTTGTTTGCTGTCAGCACACCAAGGAAATTGTGTTAGGAAATTAATTCAGCCCAATTCCCAGCTACATGCTTCTCAAAGCTGCACAGACTTAAACACATATTGATTGAAAGCCTCATTACAAGAAACCTTAGATGTAGGTCATATGGCAAGTAAAAATATGGCAATGGTTAATTCTGTGGAGCAAGGGATGCTATTCAGAGGTTGGGTTAAAGTAAATTATTGGGGCAGAACAAGAGATCATCTTCTTCATCGGCACTGGATTCTTGCTGTACTTGTTGTGGAATGCAAGATTCTTGTTCTGACCAACAAAGTTCAAAACTGCCCTATTCATAGTGATATTATTATCCCTACTATAAAAAGCAGTAATCATTAAAAAAAAGGAACCATTTAATGTAACACAATTGCGATCTCATTTAGCATAACAATATTTTTTGCCTTCAGTGTGCATTAAAGAAGCATGCAACGTAGACAGTATTTAGAGTACAGAAAATCAGTAGTTTACCAGGCATTTTTTTGTTAAAACATTCTAGTAAAATAATATAATTTTTGTCTCCATAAATAGTTGAAATTGTTTTAAAATTTTCAGTTTTAACTTTGTTTCCCTGTTGTGAAATAAGATTCCTACATCAACAAACAAGTCAAAAACATTTTTTAATTTTTTACCAAAAATTCTGGCAGTAAAAATAAATGAAGGACACAGTCCTATAAAAGATTTACAATATATTCTATGAAGGCAAAAGGAACTGATATATATGTGTGTGGGGGGGGGGGGGGGGTAGGGTGCAAATAGTCCTTATATTCTGGGTACAGATAGATTGAGTCAACATAACACTCATGACCATGTAAAAGATATTTCCTCAAGGTGTGCTATGCATTTGCATCTGTGTGTGTCGATTTATTATTTATTCATTCATGGAATGTGGCCTTCGCTGGCTGGGTGAACATTTATTGTCCATTCCATTCCTAATTGCCATGGAAAAGGTGAGCTACCTTATTGAACTGCTGCAGTCCATGTGGTGCAGAAACACCCACAGTGCTCTTAGGGAGGGAGCTCCAGGATTTTGTCCCAGTGACAGGGAAAGAATGGCAATGTATTTTCAAGTTAGGATGATGAATGACTTGGAGGAAGCTTCCAGGTGGTGGTGTTCCATATATTTACTGACCTTGTCCTTCTAGATGATAGTGGTCATGGGTTTGAAAGGTGCTGTCTAAAGACCCTTGGTGAGTTCCTGCAGGACTTCTTGAAGAAGGTAGACACTTCTGCCACCATGTGTTAGTAGTGGAGGGAAAGAATGGTTATGAATATGGTCCCAATCAAGCAGGCTTCTTTGTTCTGGATGGTGAGGTTGTGATGGGGCAAGCAAATCAAGGGCTGCCCCACCAGCATTTCCATGTGAAACCCGTGTCTCTCAATTTTTTCCACCAAGTTGTGCAATGATACGGGGTGAAAAGCTACTATTGCCGGCGACAAGCGAAATGCCAATTTTGCTGCCTGCTTTTGGATTTTGCCGATTCCATGGAAGTTGCCAGCCTAAATGCATTGGCGGGCGGGAAAGCCGGTGTGGCTCCCACTGGCCAGCCTGACAGGTTGCTTTTCATTCGCTTTTTGCAGCATTACATATGCACACATACGTTCGTAACAAACATCACATCGTACTTGGGGTGGACTAGGATTTATTCGTCCTGCCGTTATATTTCCATACGCCATATTTAAGTGGAATCTAGGCATACATTAATTCTCTGCAGCCCAGGACTTCTCCTAAACACCAGAAGTCCCCCAGAATAGTCAAACCATGCTTAGTTAGCTACAAAGGGCTGGTGGCATTTCTCCATGTAGTCGAGGACTTGCAAGAGGTCCTTTATAACAGTGGTGGAAGCCAGAGTTCCACCAGCCTCGCCATCAAGGCTTGGAAATTGGTCAACAAGGGCAGTGAACACCTGTAGTCCGCAGAAGAGGACTGCTATCCAGTGCCAGAAAATAATGAATGATCTGATCATCTCTGCCAGGGTAAGTCAACCTTCTTGTCGCTCTCAACTGACTAATTACTCTGAATTTATAATAATTTACTCATATCTGGATGCCTTGCTTGACTGATGAAGAATTCCATGTAAAGGTTGATATGTCTGATTCACAGCTCTCCTTGATTTTTCTGCAATTGATTTGAAGGATTTAAAGTTGGGGTGTTGCACAGATTAGATACCCTGACCCTCACACATGCCTCCCTGATCTACAATGACATTTTTCAATTTTGGGGCTTTTGTCTAATCCCAATAAATACAAAATGTTAATAACTGTGTATTTAAATACTAGCCTGCCATTCTAGTATTAGATTTAAAACACTTGACTCAGTCAGATATCAAACAATGGTCTGGTAGGTTGTGACTTAGTAACTAGTTACACTTCATATTGTAGTTAGTGGTCACGCCATCTGAGCTACATCGGATTTTTGTAATTAAGCTAAGTCAGGCATTAATAAGCTTTGTTTTTGGATCTTGAAAAGGAAATATAATCAAACTGAGTAGTATCAAATTGAAACTCTATCACGTGATGTGAATAGTGCCATAGGTTTTTCATACCCTATTATACATTTAACGGAGTTTTGAGGCCATGTTAGCCATCAGCGAGAACAGCGATACGGGCAAAAATCCCACGTGAGTGGGAATCGCAAATCTCGCCAGCGAGAGAGCGTTTCCCAATTTTCCACGCCCTCGTAACAAGGTATCCAGTTAGGAAGGCGTAGAACCTCATTTAAATACATTAGCATCTCATTAGCGAGCTCTCCCACCAGGACTTTTCTCTCCCCGACACCACCTTCCTGAATAATTATCAGGCACTCAGCATGATGTCACGCTGATGTGATTTATAACAGCTGTATAAAAATAAAAACTGGCCACCACGGGGGCGATGCTCCAATTTGGAGCCCAAGTGTTCGGACCGTCATGAACGACATCGCGTACATCTGATTCTGGCCCCCACAGCAATTCACGCTGCTCCAGCTGGGTGCTGCGCATGCGCAGTTGGGCCATGCCAACCTGCGCATGCATGGGGGACTTCTTTAGTGCGCTGACTCCGACTCAACATGGAGTCGGTGTTCAGGGGCCGGTGACGCCAGAAAGTACGCCGGGGTGGGGGGGGGGGAAGAGGCCGGCTCGCCGATCAGAGGGCCACGATCGTGGGCCAGACCCCATCGGTCGGAGGGCCCCCCCCCGGTGAAGGAGCCCCCCCCCCCCCCCTCTGACCGTTTGTGCAGAGTTCCCGCCGACAGCGACCAGGGGTGAACAGCGCCGGCGGGACTCTGTCGTTTCGGCACGGCCACTTGACCCATCCGGCAGCCCGCGGCCGGCTCCGCGCCAAACACGCCGGTGCAAATGGCAGCGATTCTCCACACCTCAGAGAATCGCGTGCTGGCATCGTGGCGCGATTGTGCCGATTCTCCAGCCCAGCACGGGCCTTGGAAAATTGCCCCCCTCACCTCCGAAGGGGATATTAGAGGCGAACACTCAGGTCACCATCATTCTCCAAGTTGGCAGTTAGTGAGTGGGCACCAGCAAGGAACTCAGTGACCCAGATAAGTGAAATTCGAGGTGGGGAGAGGTGGTCAGTCTCTGCATTTCGGGGGCGGGTGTGGCAGCTCTCAGGCCTTGGTGCCCCTTCATTGCTGTTTGCCTCCAGGTCTCGAGGAGTCTAGCAGCTGGTGTGCAGGTAGTTTTTCTCGGGTCCCCTTTGCTGGACTTCTGTTGATATGTTCGCTGAGGGATCGCCCTTCTGGAGTGGCAGTTGAAAACTGGATGGGAACTGATGAAATTACAGGGTCAGCACAAGGGGCGACTGTGTTGGTCTCTGGGTGAGGTCCTGTGAAATGTCAGGTTGCATGGGCAGAATGGGGACCCTGACAAAGGATGATTACTAGCTGCATGAGGACAGAAGACCCTCACATGGGTGGGGGAGAATGATTGCAGTCATAATGAGCCCCCGCCCTTGGGCTGTAAAGATGGTCGATCCATTCATGGGCGGGAAGGTGGCGGGGGAGCAGAGAGAAGCTGGGACAGAAACAGAGTGGCATTACTGTGTTGTCAGTGTCGGAGGTGAAAGAACCACAGTGCTGCCATCCTCTCTCTGCTGAGGGAGCAAGTGCTGACTTTACGCAGGGGTTGGCACAACATGGCATGATGACATGAGGGGGCACAATGGGTGACCAACATTATTTTTCACACAAGCTTGTTATTCCACTGGTGACTTATCGTTACTAGTGTCTAGGTTCACACATGCCCACAATATGCCTAACTCTTCTTGGCCTTTTTCAACCTCCCGCTACATTTCGGTTTATCTCCAGGACCCACAGCTGAGGATGAGGCAGCCTGCTGACTTCCACACCCTGTTGCAATAGATGGCCTTGGGGGGACCTTGAAGTTCTGCATCTGCTTTTGGCAATCACGGATGTTGCAGCGCTGCCTTCCTCGGTGTGCAGGGCTGAAGGTGTGTCACTCACAGTGGTGGGGTTGGGGGTGGGGGTTCAGATCGCTGGAAACCCCCAGATCCTGCTGTTCCTCTTCGCTTCAGATGCCTGGTGGCCCCTGGGCTCCTCCATGGAATAGAAGGGCAGCTGGAGTGAGATTCAGAAGCCGTGCCGTCCTCTGTCGTTGACACTCATGGATTCTCACTCGTGCCTGCATCATGCAGTTGAAGTCCTGAACCATACAGCTCATGCCCTCAGTCAGAGCTGTATCATGGAATGGACACCACCCACCATGGATTGCACATCCTGCACCAAGGTCTCTCCTGCAATTGTTACCCTCACAGTGTTGGTCACCTTCTGTCGTAGTGACGACATCATCTGCTTAGACAGAAGGCAGTGAGATTCCTCCAGTCAGCCTTGCAGTCTAAGAAGGAATGTTGCCATCCCTTCCTGATACTCGTGACTCTGCCTTTGTAGTTCCAACAGCTCTCAGATGACTGAACCCAGTGGTATGTCATTGGACTGGGGCTTAGCAGAGCCCTGGACTATGGCATCCCTCTAAGTGCAGGATCCCTGGGATGTCCCTGCCTCCAGCTGCTGTGGATCATTAGTTGTGAGACAGTCACTAGTGAGTGAGCTGGAACCTCAATGCTACATTCCCACCGAGATGTGAATATCTGTGCTGGTGGAGGGTGCGGTGACAGGTATGCTGCCTTTTCAATTCTCGTCTCCAGATGTCTCCATCGGAGCTGCTCAGCTCTGTGACGTCCAGGGCTCACGAGGATCATCTGGGCTGGGCTGATCTGATTGACCTACAAGGGAAGCAAGGTGGCATTAGTGCCGGACTGGGGAATACTGATAGGAGAAAGGTAACTCATGAGGCTTGCACCATGGCTGGATTTGTTGAGGGTTCTGACTTGTATCTCTTGGCCCCACCTCGTCCTCTGCAGAGGTACACAGGTCGGCTGTCACCGCTGGCTGTGGCAACTGATGCCAGTTGTGCTCAAGTTTATCCTGCAATGATACAGATGGGGAGAGTATAGGCAGGAGTCGTGCCAGGTTAGATGGCAATGAAAACCGGCATGTGTGGGAGGTGAGTGGGAACGGGGATGTGAGGAACATGACAAGTGCTGGGACTCCACGAGGTAGCTGAGTGTGAGGGGTGTTAAGGGGTGCTACAGGAGACATGAGGAGGCAGCCTTACCATGGCTGCACAAAGAAGGCACTGCAGTGAGCTGGTGCTCACAATCGCAGCCACAGCCTCCCAGGCGGGGTTGGTCATCTTGCTGGCTGGATGCCTGCCTGATCGTGGTGGAGGGTCTCCCGCCTCTGTTCGGCCTCATCCAGCAGCTTGCTCAGGTTCCCTCGTTCATACGTGATGCAATCTTTCTGACAGCCATCGTCCCGATTGGACTTGGAACAAGCGCTGGGCAGGCATTTAAATTGTGCACCCCACTGATTGCAGCGATTACGTTGTAGCGAGGTGAGTGAATCAAAGGCAGGACGCCACAGGCACTGCCTGAAACTTAGGTAAAAACATTTATTCTTAAAGGGGCTGAATATATAGCAACGTTTCCCGCCATCAGCACCAGTGTAATTCTCTCTGGTTTTCTCTCCGAGACTGAAACTTGTAAATAAACATCGGAAAAATCCACCCCCCGTTTAATTTGGCTTAACTTTAAAATAATTTAGGTTACAATTGTCTTCAGCTTGTGTCTGGACCTTAGTTCACCTCTCATTTTCCTTTCAGAATTAGAAGCAATTGTTCACTCCCTTAAAGCCCAATTTCACCAGTCATTTTTTTTGTGCTTTACATAGTAATGGTTCTGAAGTATCAAATAATTCTTCTTTCAATCTGCAAAACTAATGGAATCAAACATTCTTCTTTTATTTCCCAGCATTTAGCATGTTCTGAGTGCACCGCTCAGTTTTTACTGTGTGCAGTGGAGAGAGACATGGATTTTTGAGAAGGGAAAGGTTAATTTAGATTGACTTTACTCAGAAATATTGTCGAAAGTTAATCAGAGGTTAGGTCTTTGCATTGAAAACATTTTTCACCATTCTCTATTTGCTTTGAAATCATAAACATTACAGATTTGGTTACATAGAGCAAACAATAAAAGACTTATTCTCAAATTACCATTTCCCAGCAGAAAAATACTGATGGGAATTAGTGTTAAAGCTTTGATAGTTTTGTATATAAGGGTGGGCAAGAGTGTGGCCTCCAAACCAGCCTGCACCTTTTATGAGGTCAGTTAAGATTGTCGAGTGTTGGTAATAGCCCATCACTTAAAACATTTGCAATATACCCAGAGGCAGCTAGCATTTAGCATTGTTTGTGTCAGACCAGCTGGATGGAGTTGAGGATCATGTCGCGGGCAGATTATGGAGGTGGTAGTGTATAAAAAGGTAAGTAAAATGCTTTTCAAAGTTTAAATGACTTAACTCTTTGATGTTAAAGTTGCAACAGCCCATTACAGATCAGGGGAGGAGCCGGAATTAAGAAGTTTGCCAGTTCAGGGGCTCGTCACCCACCTGGCATTGTTTGTCATTGTGTGGTCATTGCAGCAGTGGGTAAGGCTGTTTGGACCCCATCTGAGCATTGGAAGATTGCAGCTGGAAATGGTTGACGCACCCTCAGAAATTGAAATTGAGGAGTTGCAGTCTGTATAAGGAGGGTAGATTCCTGGGCATCAGGATGTAAAGGAGGACATGAGGCACAAAGATGATGCTAACCTGAACACATTTTCTACAATCAAAGGACGAGGACTGGGCACGATTGAGAGCCAGTGCTGGAGTAAACTATGACTCTCCAGGCATATGTTTTCGCAAACATCTATGCCCTTGTCAGTGTGGACCTGTGTGGCATCTCACTGGTGGCTCTACAATAGTGCATCATCAGGGTGACAAATGCCGTTTTTACTGATGCTTGATAACATACCAAGACCCAACTGATGCAGCATCACAGGCCCAGGAGGCATTGGGTTAGGCACCTGGACCACTCAGGTGATACCCTACAAATCCCTCATCCAAGAGTCTTGATCATTGTGGTGGTCTGCCATGCTCTCCATAACATGGCCCTCCAGAGAAACATGAACCTTGAGGACACTCAAACCCTAGAAGAAGACAGCTCATTGGGGGAGGTGCAGGAGTTAACAGAGGAGGAAGAATTGGAAATGAAGGGACATAATGTTGTACAGGAAGGCAAGGCACGTGTTCTATACAATGAGATGGCCTCCCCCTGCCACCCTCTGAGAAGATCAGCTGCCTTCTCTTTTTCATGGATGCCATCCTGCAACAACTTGCTTCCCTGTTGCGTGCAGTAGCAGGCTTTGGCAAAACTTCTCTCCATTAGAATAAGCAGCAGCCTTCATGACGACTGCCTTGCATGCCTGAAACCTATATTCTTGCCTCTACTGACTGTAGTTAAACAGACAAGAAAGCCATCTATATATTAATTTAGCGCTCACCTCTTAAAACTCCGTTTTCCATCAGAGGTGAGTTTCTGACACAAAAATACACCCGGCTCCAGCCTTTTTGGATTTTCTACTGTGAAGATAGATGCAAAGCATCTGCCAGACTGGGCTAGTGGTAGTTGTTGAGAAAAACAAGAGGGGAAAATCCCTCTTGATCCCATCCTCACCAATTTACCTGTCGCAGATGCATCTCATCTGTACATGGCAGTATTGCAGGAGTGATCACCATGCAGCCCTTGTGAAGACAAAATCCCATCTTCAAACTGAGGATACCTTCCATTGTGATACACCATCGGGCTGAAAGGGATAATGTCAAAACCGATCATAACAAATAAAACTAGGAAGTCCATGAAGTGCTGTGGGTCATCAAAGCCGCAGAATTGTATTCATCCATAATAATCCATGGCCTGCATGTTCCTTAAAATACTTCTGGCAGGAGATCAACCCTGGTCCAATGAGGAGTGCATATGTTAAAATGAAATGCCAGCCTGCTAAAGCTACAACACAACACTATACAAAAGCTAAATAGAGCAAAGTGATCCCAAATCGAATTGATTAAGCCAAATTTCTGCAGTCTTACCACATCCAGTTGTGAATGGTGGGGGACAATTAAATGGAGAAGAAGACTCCAGAAATACCCTACCCTCAATGATGTGGAAACCAGAATGTCAAAGGCTGAAACATTTGTCAACATCTTCAGTGAGAAGTGGAAAATGTTTCATCCATCTCAGCCTAATGCTGAAGCCCTAGTCTTCAACCGATGTAGCTAAAAGCATTGAATACAGAAAAGACAACATCTAATCTGTTCTACTAAAGATATGCACTCCAAAACAAGCTGTTTTCCTAGCGAACAATGGAATGGCATGGCTGCACAGTGGTTAGCACTGCTGCCTCACAGCTCCAGACACCCAGGTGCAATTCCGACCTTTGACGTTGTGGAATTTGTACATTCTCCTCAGAGTACTCTGGTTTTAGGCAGATTGGCCATGCTAAATTATCCCTTAGTGTCCAGGGATGTGCAGGTTAGGTGTGTTACGGGGACAGGGCTGGGTGTGGGCCTAGGTAGGGTGCTCTTTCGGAGGGTTGGGACTGACTCGATGGGCCGAATGTCGTCCTCCTGCACTGTAGCGATTCTAATTCTAATAACCTGCTGACCAATGTTCAGTTTGGGTTCCGCCAGGGCCATTTGACTCCAGACCACATTACAGCCTTGGTTTAAACATTGGCAAAAGGGTTGAATTCAAGGCATGAGGTGAGAATCCTTGACATAAATGTTTGATCAAGTATGGCATCAAGGAGCCCTCGCAAAAGTGAAGTTAATGGGAAACAAACATGTTAAGTAACGGGTTAAGAGACATTCCAATTAGTTTCTCATTTACGTTAAGTATCCAATAATTGACACTGATATGTAAAGAGGCTTCAGGTGGCCTTGGTGTCAGGTGATGTGATGATTTGTGCAGAGTCTGTTAAAGTGAAAAGGAGCAGAACCTTTGATTCTTTATACAACAGCAGCTAAACTTCTAGCAAATGGTAGCAGAGGATGGTTTCTGTGCAAATGTGAAGGTTTGAAAGATACAACATTTGTAGACCAAACCAAGGAGTGAGTGAGAAGAAAAAATATATATATATGGCTGAACCTAGGATAAAGATGGCCGGATGTGACTACTCCCCCCCCCCCCCCCCTTATTTTCTGAAAGGGGATTGTACAACCAATGGAGAAGTGCAGTAGTTATGTGGACTAAGGATAATTATCTTGGGAAAGATGAAACAAGGTATGGCATTGGCTCTTTCTCCACCTTATGACAGTAAAATCCGAAGCAAAGTGTTTTCTGAGCTGGAATTGGAAGAGTTAGACTCAGAAGAAGGTCTGCAAACTCTATTATGTTATATGGATAAGATTTATAAAAAGGATAACTTGTTAAGTGCGTATGAAGCATGGTCGGATTTTGATAGGTTCCGGAATATGGAGGATTTCTCCATTGAAGACTATGTAATGGAATTTGGCAGACTATATAAAAAGGCTGCAGAAACACAACCTGGAATTTCCACAGTCTGTGTTAGCCTTTAAATTACTTGACTGTGCTAGAGTGAGCAACATGGATAGGCTCCTGGTTTTGACAGGAATTCAGTTTGCGGATAAGGATACCTTATTCGATCAGATGACAGAAGCTTTAAAAAGGTTTCTGGGGATACGTTCGATTCCAATGGCTCTAATTTTTTTTTTTTTAATTTAGATTAACCAATTATTTTTTCCAATTAAGGGGCAATTCAGCGTGGCCAATCCACCTACCCTGCACATTTTTGGGTTGTGGGGGCGAAACCCACGCAGACACGGGGAGAATGTGCAAACTCCACACGGACAGTGACCCAGAGCCGGGATCGAACCTGGGACCTCAGTGCCGTGAGGCGGTTGTGCTAACCACTAGGCCACCGTGCTGCTCCAATGGCTCTAATGACCCAAATAGGTCAGCCTGCAGTAAGGCAGAATATGGAAGATACACTACTAACAGGATGGTGAAATCGCACGGCTACAAACAGGTTCCAAGACTATAGAAGGAGATTGGGACCTGGAAATTATGAAGACTGAAGCCCAGTTGGAACCTACAATAGGAAGCTGAACTCCAGAAATGCCCAGGGTATGATAAATCGATGTTTTCAATGTGACTCAATACCATTATGCTTTGAACTGTCCAACAGGTTACAATAGAGTTTTTGAAGCGACACATGACACGGAAGAGTCAGAAGAGGAAAAAGATAGTGACCAGAAAGAAGGCATTGTCCTACTAACAAGCAGTTTTACGCCGGTAATGAGGGTGTTGGTTACCGAATCCTTTGATTGTGCTGTATTGGACAGTGGCTGCACATCTGCTGTGTGTGGAATTGACTGGTTAAAATGTTACCTGGACGCTTTGAATGCTGAAAATCGTAACAAGGTTAAGGAATTTGAAAGTTCCACAAGATTCAGGTTTGGGGATGATAATACTCTGAAGTCGCTGAAAAGAGTGGTGATCCCTTGCAATATTGCCGGAGTGAATCATTTCATTAGCACGGATGTTGTATCAAGTGAGATATCTTTGCTTCTAAGCAGACCATCGATGAAGAAAGCACACATGAAACTGGATATGGAACAGGATAAGGCAACAGTTTTTGGAAAGACGTGGACTTACAATTTACACAGTTGGGACACAATTGTATTCCATTACTGACAAATAATATTTCAAGTACAGTTGTTAAGAATGTGTTAATGGCAGTTGAAAATGGGATTTTAGCTGATAAAAAGCTTGTTGTATTAGAACTATATAGGCAATTTGCACATCCGTCTCCTCGGAGGCTGGGGTAAGGAATGAAGACTATACTAAACTGATAGAACAGGTTAGTGATCACTGTGAAGTTTGTAGGGAATATAGAAGGACACCAGCACGACGGATGGTAACCCTCCCTTTGGCCAGGGATTTTAATGACATTGTGGCCATGGACCTTAAGATCTGGGATAAAGCCAATAATATATTTATTTCGCATTTTGTAGATTTAGTAACAAGATTTAGTCAATCAACAATTGTATGAAGTAAAGAAAAGAGAGTAATTCTGGATCAAATCGTGGAAAAATGGATAGGGACAGGAATGGGCCCACCGGCAAAATCACTTGCAGACAATGGGGGAGAATTTGTTAATGATGAGTTTAGGGATATGTGTGAAAATGTGAATATCACAGTTATGAATACGGCTGCGGAAAGCCCATTTAGTAATGGTGTGTGTGAAAGAAACCATGCGGTAATAGATGACGTGCTCTGGAAAATTTTGGCAGATAGACCAAGCTGCAAGCTAAATTCAGCTTTAGCATGGGCGGTACATGCAAAGAATTCAGTGCAGATGGTTGGGGGCTATAGTCCCTATCAATTAATGTTTGGTAGAAATCCTAAAATGTGGTCCATTTTGGATGACCAGCCTCCAGCGTGGGAAGGGACTACAATTAGCTCTGCCTTTTGCTGAGCATTTAAATGCATTTCATAGCAGCAGAAAAGCTATTTTGGAAGTAGAAGTGTCTGAAAGAATTCACGGAGCTTTGAGACATAATGTACGGCCATCAAATACAGTTTTTCAGCAAGGAGACATAGTATACTACAAGAGAGACAATTTTAATGAATGGAAAGCCAGGGAAAATCATAGGCATAGATGGCAAAACAATTATTTTGCAACATGGCAATCAAACTGTTAGGGTACATTCATCAAGCATAATGGGTACAGATTACAAATTTTCAAATTTAGACAGCGCAGCCAGATATGATGAGGAACCAGGGTCATCTGGTACGCACGTGTTACAGAACTATGAAGACCAGTTAATTGATATAGACAGGGTTTCTGTAGAGGAACAACTGCCAAAAGTTGGTACAAAAATGACATACTTTCCTGAAGGGTCTAGTCAATGGCAGGATGCAAGTGTTATTAGTAGAGCAGGGAAGGCCACTGGAAAGTACAAACATTGGTTGAATGTACAGCATTCACGGGAGGGAGTCCAGACAATGGATTGGGAACACAAAGTTCAAAAATGAAGGGCACAGAAACGCAGTGCCAGTTCAGATAGTCCATTGAATAGTGAACAGGTCCGCAGGAAAATGTCGAGAAACGACATCCCACAGCAGAAGGGAAAGATCAAGCAGTAGCAGTACAGAACGAGATACCAGGCAGGAAAGGCAACGTAGTTTATCAAGGTCTCGGAACATGAGTAAGACTACAAATGCTAATGGGCGTAGAAGCCTACATGTATGTGAGATTTTGGTGGCTTCCAATAAATTAGATGAAAAAGTTACCAAAGATGGCAAACAGCAAGGACTGCATAGTTGGAGTGAATTTGGGGTATACACGGATGGGGACAAGTACCGGATAGGGGACAAAGAGCTCTGTCTCACAGATGGATTTACATGGAAAAGGTTCTTCCGGATGGAACTTATAAGGCAAAGGCCAGGCTTGTGGCAAGGGGATTTGAAGAAAACTTAGAAGATCAGGATTTAAGGGCAGATTCACCTGTGGCAGGGAAGGTTATTTTAAAGATCTTCTTGGCTCTATTAGCCACAATGGCATGGGAATGCAAATCTGTAGATATAAAAAATGCCCTTTTGCAGGGACATCAGCTCCAGAGAGACATTTTTCTCCGTCCTCCTAAAGAGGCAGCTAACACAGATGGGCTACTCTGCATGTTGAATAAATGTGTATATGGATTAAATGATGGATCTAGGATCTGGTATCTTTCGGTAATGTCAGTTTTGTTAAAGTTAGGCTGTTGCCAGTTGAAAGCAGATCCGGCAATGTTTTACTGGCACTACAAAAGGAAATCTTTCTGGCATCTTTATGATGCATGTCGATGATATTTTTTGTGGAGTGGGACGAGTGATTTCAAAGCTATTGTAATCTCTGATTTGAGGAAAGAATTCAGGGTTGGAAGTCAGGCTTCCGGTGTACTTAAGTATATTGGACTGGAAATCGGACAGACTATGTTAGGGGCAACGTTACATCAACAATCTTATTTGGAAAGCATCAGACAAACAGCAATTAGTCGTAGACGGGTTTCACAAAAAGACGCAATGGTTTCAAAGGTGGAAAAAGAGCAACTGCGAAGTTTAATTGGGCAACTGAATTGGTTAGGTAGACAGACTAGACATGAGTTTGATGCCTTAGAGTTGAGTACAAAAATGAATGATCCCAAAGTGGAAGACATAAATAAAGCGTTGATCAAACTAAAAATGCAGGAGTGTGTTTTGAGATTCCCTGTTTTAGGTGACCTGAGGCACTTGAAACTCATAGTTTATAGTGATGCGTCCTACCCAAATTTATGTGATGGGGTTTGAAGCACAGGAGGTTTTATAATTTTCCTTTTGGGGAACAATGGTAAATGTTGTCCTCTTGTGTGGGAAACAAATAAAATAAGGAGAGTGGTCAAAAGAACTTTGGCTGCTGGGACATTGAGCCTTGTAGAGGCAGTGGATATGGCCTTTTTATATATCTCAGATATTGACAGACATTTGGGGATTAGGGGATTCGGGTAATATTCATATTGAATGTCACATTGGCAATAAATCCCTGTGGGAAAATGTGTACTCTACAAAAAGTGTCAATGAAAAAAAGGTAAAGGATTGGCATCGCAAGTTTGAAGCAGATGTTGGACAGAGGGGAAATAGCAAAACGTAAATGGGTCAACAGTAGCTATCAATTGTCAGACTGTTTTACAAAAAGAGGGGCTAGTTCACAGAAACTTTTGGATATTGTTCATGAAGGGCGCCTGTTTCTGTGACATTTTTTACCAAAAAGAACGGGGGAAATTGTGTGTGTGTTTTGAGTTTCTTGCAATTTTGTTTTCACCTAATTATTTTTTTTCTCCAAGGAAGGGAAGACAGTTAAGTAATGGGTTAAGAGACATTCCAATTAGTTGTCTCATTTCTGTTAAGTACCCAATAATTGACACTGATATGTAAAGGGACTTCAGGTGGCCTTGGTGTCAGGTGATGTGATGATAGAGTTTTGTGCAGAGTCTGTTAAAGTGAAATAAAGATGTTTGGGAAAAGGAGCAGAACCTTTGACTCTTTATACAACAGCAGCTAAACATCTAACAAACACTACTGGTTGGGGTCATACCTAGTACTAAGGGAGATGTTATGGTTATTGGAGGACAATCATCTTAATCCCAGAACATTGCTGCAGGTTAGCATCCTTGAGGGCGATCCTCTGGCCATGCTGCGCCGTAAACACAGCTTGCCGCAGTGCAGCGTGGCCGACGAAAGCCAGAAGGCCCCACTCCCGGGATCCACCCGGCTCGCACCGCCTCGTGAGAATTAACGCAACCTCGCGTGATGTTGCAAGGTGAACCCCGCCCACAATGAGCAGGATCAGTTTTTGGAAAATCTGCATATTAGAGCAAGGCAGGAAGCCTTACTCTCATGTGCAGGTTTCCAAGGTACCTGAGACTTTGGGATTCAATCCCTTTGCCTCGGTGACCTCGGAGGAATGGCGTTTGTTATTGTTCCCCACAAATGAGGACCAGACAGACGACATTCGTGAGTTCTCCAAGGGGATCGGAGGCCCCCGGCTGAATGGGTGATGCCCTGGCACTGCTGGTGCTATTTTGGTACTATGGCAGTGCCAGGGTGCCCAGATAGCACTGCCAATTGGCAGAGGCAATGTCAAGGTGCCAAGCTGGCATTTCTTGCACGCACGCGTGATTGGGCTGGGGTTGCCAGCGTGGGTGTTGAGGGGTGTGGCCGGTGTGGTATTATCATAACTGTAAGAACTGCAAGGGTTAATGAAATGTCTAAAGTAGCCACTAGAGGGAGCTACAGTTACAACTATATAAGGCAGTGATGCTAAGCCTTGTGGGAGAGTGTGTGCAGGAGTTAACTAGAGAGTCAGAAATACAGATTGTATAAGTGAGAGCAGATCATAGTTTATATCAGGAGTAAGATTAGCTGTAGATGAATGTAGTTTAAATGTTAATAATCAACTGTGTATTCTTTAGGAATACGGGTTGAATCCAAATTATTAGTGTTAATAAATTTATAGATTTGTTGAAGTTCAAGCTATTTTGTGATCTTTGTGAAAACTAGGCCAACCATCCTCAAATTAGGAACACAAAACACCACAGCCGGGGGACCCTACCATGTTGCATTCGGGCTGCGGAGGAAGGGGGGGGGGCGGATGTCGGGGATTCTTTGGGGGCCCCGGAGATGAGGCCGCCATTTAAAAATGGCATCCTGATGTCTCGCTACAATGGGAAATTCCAGCGAGTGGACCCATTGTAAAATACGGGACTATGTGCGGCCTCAGCTATGCGCTTCTCGTTCAGGCCCTTTATTCAAAGCGAGTCTCTGCGAGTGCCGGAAAACACGTGGCTAAACACACTCGCCCAGGGACTTTGTTCCGTTTTGGGAAGATCGCGCCCCTTGACACAATCATATTCAGCTGCTTCATCAATGACCTTCCCTCCATCATAAGGTCAAATGTGCAGAAATTCACAGATGATTCCACAATGTTGCAGCACCATTCACAACTCAGATACTGAAGCAGTCAATGCCCCGATATAGCCTAAAACCTGACACAAACATGTTTGAGACGATGTAGGGAAAGTAACAGTTGCATCACACACATGTCAGGCAATGATCATCTTCAACAAGAGGGGGTCTTAAATCTCTCCTTGTTAATGGCATTACCAAAGCTGAATCCCTCAGTATCAATATCCTAGCGCTACCAATGACAGAAACTGCAGTGGACCAGCCACAAAACTATGGCTGGGAATTGTATGGTGAATAACTCACCTCATGACCCCCATTTCCCCCCGCCAACCACCAATGATGAGTCGGTGGCAGTCTAGACCGGGAATTTTTGTCATGGTCTTTTTGATAAAGTCTGCGTCGTCCCAGTTCGGGGGTGTATATATTCACCAGCAGCACAGGTGCCCCTTGCAGGTAGTGTATCTGTCCAATTCAGAAACTTCAAGTTTACCCAGGTGTCTTTATTTATGAGTAGAACAAAGTAGGACACAGATGAAATGCAACACAGTTTATTAAATATAGTTAACCCGTAAATTACCCACTATACATACAAGAAACACGACTATACTACCGGTAAAGGTGGTTTGGTAAGCTGCGGATCTGATAGTGCCTCTGGTTCCTCTTTGTAAAGGTAATTCTCGCTGGCTCTTGCTTTCTTCCTTCTGGTCTTATCAAGGTCACGTCACACACCAAGCTTCTAATCTTTGCTTCGAGTCTTTTGCTTCCAGTCTTTGCTCCCTAGATGTCTGAATGCCTATTTTTATCCCCCGCCGCCACCCACCTGCCCTTGTGGAGTCTCAGGAGGGTGAGTCTCGGTGCCCAATGGTCTGGTTGATGACCTGTTGACAGGGCACCTGAGCCCGCCCTGGGCAGAACGATGATTGCTTGATGGGCTATCAGGAACTGTGGACAATTGGCCAATTAATTTCTTAAGTAGGAGCGATGATCACTTGATGGGGTACCAGGAACTGTGGACAGTAGGCCAATGCATCTCAAGGAGCAGCGATAATTATTTGATGGGTTATCAGAGGCTGCTCCAGACATGTCCCTGCAGCCTGTCTGAGTTCTGTATATTTGGATTCTGCAGGCTTCTGCAGACTGTGGTTTTTAAAGTGCCCAATTCTTTCATTTAAGGTAGCCACTTTTATCGGCCTTAAAACTAGGCCCTGATTATATTACTACACAGGGCACTGCTGACTATTACATAACATCCTCCCGGGTCTATCAGCGTGTTTATCGCAGAAAATATCATCCTCTTACTGAACAATATGTCTGGTCCAATCCAACACTTTTTTTCGGTATGGGACAATTGGGCGCGGCCGTTTTGGCGCGGCCGTTTGGACGCAGCCGTTTGGGCGCCATGGGACAATTGGGCGCAGCCAATTTGGCCCGGCCGTTTGGGCGCAGACGACAGAAATATTTTTAGTTTTTGTGGCTAGTAAATTGTTGCAAGTAAATTGTTGCAAGATTCAGTATCATTCGAAGGAAGGACTTAAAAGCAAGCTTAAAACTGAAAATTAAAAGATGAGCTTTAAAAAGTTTTTAAACTAACTTCCATTGTAAATTAAAAACCTTAAATTAGTTCATTTAGTTAAAAACCTTAAATTAGTTCATTTAGTTTAGTTCATTTGGTAATTATGAGCAAGGCTCCTCAAGTACTCAATAGCATCCATGTTTTCAAATTTAAGAACAGTTTCATGTATTCTTTTATCTGCATCTCTATACTTTTTTAGTTTTTGTGGCGGTTCATGGCCGGCTAGTAACCTTTCATAATATGCATCTCTACCTTTCTGTACTTTACGCAGGACATCAATTAGTTTCCATAAGGTGGGATGGTGCATGCCAAGTTCGTATTTCAATCGACGGTGGGCTGCCTCCGCATTATTGTTTGTGCGGTCTTCCCCGTTTAATGTTCTCTGATAAAGGTTCCAAATCTCAGGGCGAAATAAAGGTGTTCGTCTACCATTTCCTCGTCTGTTCAGACGACCAACATATGTATCTTCAAACCAGTTGAGTAAATCTTAAAGTTCTTGCGGCAGTTGGGTCGCTAAAGCATCCAGATATTCATCGATTTTGTTCAAAGGTAAAAAGGCAATGGGAATAATCATTTTAGCTTTTAACGCAAAATCTGGATCAGTGTTATACAAACTACGGAACCCCATACTAGCTAGATGTTTTTGCATATTTTGAGCTAAATGAAAAAAACATCCTTTTATTTGAACATCAGGGAATATGTCTTTCATAGCACTGTGCGCAGCTTGTCCATAATCACAGACGATTGAACTGGGTTTCAAGTTGGGTTCGATTTATTTCAATAATGCGAACATTCTCGCATATGTGGTGCGTTGCTTGTTGGGCAAAAGAGCATAAACCGTAGGAGTAACTCCTCCTTGTTTTTTTACCATAATTACATAAATCTGAGAAAAGAGGCTGGGAGCAATACTGAATGTGCCATCTGCAAACCACATATCAGATGTCATTAAGTGCTGTAGCCAGCTCTGTCTTCCGAAGATTAATATCCGGTCGTGACCTGGTCTGCTATCACAAAGTAAAAAAAATTCTTCCACTCCTGGTTGAGGGACATATATCCTGTAGCATTCTGGCACAATCAATTGCTGTAAATCACTTGGATTTACAATAAGCTTTCTGCTTATCATTCTCCTCAAAGCAGATATATTAGGAATGGCTGGTAGACTAGCTTGGGATATGTCTGTCAAACATTCATTAACAACTACAGTCGGTGCCTCAAGGGTTTCCTGTGCTCTCTTTTTTATTTTAGTTTTCACGAGTGCACCCTCTACTTGTGCAGCAGAAGCATCATGCGAATGGCTGTTCAGCTGCCTCACCACGTTAGCAGCTTTAGTATGGAGACGTGCTTTGCACCGGTGTTTTTGCTCACAACGCCAAAATTTCACTTCGCTGTCACATTTGCTTGTTTTGTCAAAGACGTAAAGGAATCCGTTATGAACAAATTTTTCTTTACCGCGTTTCGTTGATACTTCCTCAGCCATCATATGGGCATGCAAATTGGTTTAGTTAAAAAATATATAAAAAGATGGTGATAGAACGAAACACTTGTGACAGCGGACCCGCACCAGCAGCCAACTCAACTGAGGCTAATTTACAAATAAAGAAATGTTATTATGGCCAAAACGTCCGGCGCCAAAACAGCCGGCGCCAAAACGTCCGGCGCCAAAACAGCCGGCGCCAAAACGGCTGGCGCCAAAACGGCCGCGCCACAATGGCTGCGCCAAAACGTACCTAACTCACTTTTTTTACCCTCAGTGAGTCCTTCACCTTCAGGTGTGTCTCTTGGAGGAAGACTGTCGGCCCTCAGGCTTTTCAGATGGGTGAAGACTCTGGATCTTTTCACGGGGCCATTGAGTCCCCTGACCTTCCAGTTCACTATCTTGATGGGGGAATTCAGTTCCCTCCCCCACTCCTGAGGGGTCAGCCACACTCACTATGCAGACTTGCCCCTGCAAAGGGTTTCTCTTTGTTTGGGGGCCATCCAAGATGGCCACTGTTCACTTCCTTGATACAGCCAAACCCATGTGGGACCTGTTGTAACCAATATGCTACCCTCCTCCCCTCCCCACCCCCCTCCCACCACCTTTTCTCTATTCTTCCCCTCCCCCCCCCCTCCCCCGGGCCCCTCTACCCTTACTGAACCCCCCCTTCCCTGTGTCCCTGTGGGTGTTCCACCCCTACCTCACCAGTGGGGTGGCTCCCCCCTTCCCCCCCCCCCCCCCCCACACCCCCTCCAAGGACACCTAGTTATTAGGAAACTAATAAACACTATCATCATCAGTGGTCCATATGTGTCCATTACTGTTGCTGTTTTCCCAGCCCGTACTTGCGGATAAACCCCTCTGCTTTTCTCAGCGTGGTGAAGTAGTGTTCCCTATTTCCGTAAGTTACCCAGAGTCTTGCTTGGTACAGCATTCTGAACTGTATTTGGCTCCTGAATAGAGCTATCTTGTCCCCATTGAACTTGGCTTGGCGATTTGCCAAGCTGGCCCAAATATCCTGGTATATTCAAGTTGTGTGCCCTTACCATTTGCAGGACCGAGTGTTCCTTGCCCAGTTAAATAATGTTGCAGGACTTCCTGTGGATCCGCACTTTGTGCTGGGATCAGTGGAGCTTGGCAATAATCACCTGCGGAAGTTCTCCTGCCTTGGGCCTCTGCCAGAGCGATCTTTGGGTCCTGGCAACCTCTGGGACTGGGTAGTTTTCTCCCCCAACCAGCTGTCCTAGCATTTGTGCCACGTAGTCCATTGGGTTTCTAACCTCTATGCCCTCGGGCAGTCCAATAATCCGAAGGTTCTGACGGCGAGACCTGTCCTCCTGGTCTTCCACCTCCACCTTGAGCAATTCCTGGGCTGCCGCCAACCTCCCACCGACTTCACAGTCGCCATGAGGTCCTGCTTAATGGAGTCCCTCAGGAGGGCCGATTGCATTGTTGATTCCACTTGACCCGCTATATCCTTCTCTGCCTCGTTCCTCATGTCTATCGTCTCGACCTTCTCTTCTGGCTCTGTTCTTATTGTTTTTTCAGCCTCTTGAGGGCGTTTCTTTGGATGTTTGACATTTCTGGGCGGGTGGAAGGGGGTGGGAGGTGGATTGCTCACTTACTGGCCAATTTTCAGGTTAAAAAGGACCAAGGTTTAAGTTTCTAGGTGGGGATCCAATTTTCATGCAACTGCTTAGCACATTCCCGCCACGGGAAGTCCTGCAACATTGTTTAAAGGTCACCTTAACCGCACACGCTACCATACACTCTGTGCCATCTCACATGCTGCAATGCTATCTCATATTCCCCTTACCACTTCACATTCCCCATGTTCATCAATGCCCCCGTGTGCATCCTCTATACCCCTTCATGCAGTCATCCAGTATGTATTATGTACAGTTCTCGAGAATTGTAATCGGACTTATTTTAAAATCATTGGAAAATTATTCAACCTCTAACAAAACCCTGAATTAAAATCCACCACCATTGATACGGGACCAAAAAGCCCAAGGAGGAAAGAAAAGTTGTAATCCTTTAAGGGCTTATTAGGTTTGTAAACATACAGAAAAGGCATTATTCAGTTATTTTGGGCGTGTAAAAGGTTCAATAGCTCTTGGATTGATAAAGCCACCTGCTGAACTGAAGCATTTTAAACCCAGCTAGTCCTTCATTTTTTTTCTTTTTTAAAAATAAATTTAGAGCACCCAATTATTTTTTTCCAATTAAGGGGCAATTTAGCATGGCCAATCCACCTACCCGGCACATCAGTTTTGGGTTGTGGGGGTGAGACCCGCACAGACACGGGAAGAATGTGCAAACTCCACACAGACTGTGACTTGGGGCCAGGATCGAACCCAGGTCCTCGGCGCTGTGAGGCAGCAGTGCTAACCACTACACCACTGTGCAGCCTCCAACTAGACATTCATAATGGAAATGTTGCCATAACAAAATCTTCAACTTCACTGAGAAAACAAATATAATTTCCATTTCAAATTAGAGTGCCTGTCAGTCATTGGAGGGGGAGCAGACTTTTAGAAAGGGCAAGATCACCACTGGGCGGAGCAAGGCAGAAGTGGGAGGAAGAACTAGGGACGGAAGTAGGGTGAGGCTCTGGAGCGAAACACTAAGTCAGGCCAATTCCACCGCCTCCTGTGCAAGGTTCAGCCTCATGCAGCTTAAAGCGGTGTACACCTGACAAGAGCCTGAATGAGCAGGTTCTTCCTGGAGGTGGAGGACAAATGTGAACGGTGTCAGGGAGGCCTGGCCAACCACGCCCACAGGTTCAGGGCATGCACCAGGCTTGTCGGGTTCTGGACAGCCTTCTTCGAGGGGATGTTCAAGGTGTACGGGTGAGGGTGGAATCATGCCCACGAGTGGCAGTCTTTGCAGCATTAGACCAACAAGAACTTCATATGGGGAAGAGGCTGATGTACTTGCCTTTGCTTCCCTAATTGTCTGCCGGAGAATCCTGCTCAGCTGGTGATCAGCAGCACCACCCACAGCTGCAGACTGGCTGGCAGACCTATCAGAATTTCTCCAAATACTCAAATACACCATCCGAGGGTCGGACGATGGCTTCCACAAAGTCTGGGCGAAATTCATCAACCTAGTTCAAGGACTTTTGAAGCCAACAATGGATAGAAAGGGAGGGGATGGGGGGACGCATGGGAACCACCAGGACCACAGAAAGCAGTCAGGATCAATGGGGGTGGGGGGGGGGGGAATAGGAGGGGAAGGGGCGGTGCCAAAAAAAACAGCATGTCAATTGTCAATAATAACTGTTTCAATTATCTCCTGTGCAGTAAACTTCAATAAAAATATTTATTTAAAAAAATTGGAAGGGGAGAAGGTGCAGACAATTCTTTAATGCCGACAGCATTTTATTAAAAACAGCTATAAATACCAGTCCAATTAAATCAAAGGAAAATTGTGACTATGGGGCATTTTATTATTAATCTTTTAATACATTATATTACTTTTTTATTGGAAAAGTACTGGAATGCGCATGAAAATTGCACAATGCTGATTAATATAAGGGCCAACTTTTCAGGACATAGCCCTACAATGAATCACCGCTTTAAAAATAGATTTACATTACAATATAGTGCCACTTGAAGATTTTACGCTTAGCTTTCAGTGCTCCCCAATCCTCAAAAGGTTTTCCATCCATTTTCTTCATAAGCTGTCAAATCCAGCACACTTTTGATGGGTTTCCAAGTTTCCTTCCCATTTAAAATGGGGACCCTCAGCAGGTTGTGTGTGTATTTTCCACTCTAGGCATTCCTGACTCACAAACACATCAGAGGTAAATAGCGCAGGGTGAAGAATGTGGATGAAAATAGATTCCCCCCCCCAAAAAAAAGTGTGGCCATATACACACTGAAACATGCACCTGCATTGAGGTGAAAAATTTGTTTCCTGCAGTAATTTTATTCCCTTCAAAGAAGGAAATTCAACCGCTGCTCTCAATGGCTCTCTATGTGTATACCTTGTGCATTTATTTCATGACATTTGTGCAATTGTTTAAAATCTCTGTATTTTAAACCAAGTGAAAGCCTCATGGTGGTACATTAAGTGAAGCAGATTTGTTGAAGTAATGTGGAGCATAGGGATTTATTTTTTTATTCTTGGACAGTATCATTGATGCAAGCAAAATTTATTTCTTTGGAGACCAATCATGGGTCAGGTATCATTTTCTTTCTTCGTCTCTGCAGAGTATTTGCAAATACCCTGCAGAGATTAAACAGCAAAACCTAATCACCCTGAGCTTGGTCTGACTGTTTCTGAAGTGATTGCACAGTTTATGCTTCCACAGCACGACCAGCAAAGTTCATTCCTTGTATTGATCATCCTGTTCGAAGACGAATCTGCTGAAATCAGACCTAACTGAGTCTTTTGATTGTTCAAATCAGGCTCAGGCCTTTGCAACTCATTGCACACTAAATTTTAAATAATTTTCTGATTTCCAACACCGTAGGCAGAAATTCGTTGAGCCCCCAGAGTGGGCATTTGTGGCGGGGGATGGAAGATTCAGGTGAGAGTATCCACATCAGATTCCTCTTGTCAGGAAAACCGTCCACAATTAGGTTGAGGTGGGAAGAGCTTGATTTGAGCAAAACACCGGCCAGCAGCGAGATGTGAATGAGGTTAATTAATGAGCCACTCGGCACCAATTATTCCTGAACCCACAGGAATTCAGTGGCTCAGGGAATATGGTGGGAGAGGCACAGCTTACTCCCATGGCTCACGAACGGCGTCCAGCAAACCTTGTTTGCAGCCTCATGGGGACTGAAAGGATTCCTTCATTGACAGGCACTCTATAGCCACTCGAGGGACCTGGCATCAAGAGAGTTGGCACATCAGGAAAGCCACCAGTCTCTGGACCCCTTCGCTGCAACCTGTATCCTGGGATCTACAGGCAATCCTCGGGCACTGCCGGCAATGGAGAACCTCCAGCCTCTGATTCGCTGAGACAGGTTGGGACTTCTTTGCTCTATGTCCTGGATCCCATCGAAAGCCTGACGCTGTCCGGTGAATAGCTGGTGAGTCCTTATTTAATTAAGTTGTAAATTTAATATTCTTTAATAGAGGCATAGCAAGGCATCTAAGTCCCATGGAGTGCACATCATTTCAGAACTTCAGGACACTTCTCATGTAGTCAGCTGCAGAAGCTCAAGCTCTGCGTTTCAAAGCTTGGGCAGCAACTGGCATTGCTGTGGTACCTCTGTAAGGCTGAGTTTGGTGGATAGCATATTTATGGATGTGATCGTGGGGGTGTGTAGGCAGCAAAAGAATTGAGTGACTGCCAAACAGTCAAGGAGGACCAGACAGGTAGCGCACAAGTTCCGCCCCATCGCCCAGAATCCATCTTACTCCCCAACCAACGTATAGTTCTGAAAACTGGTAAGAATGATTGTTCCTCTCAGGAGTGCAGTCTAGTCCATGGCACCAGACTGGTTCAGCTGTACAGGAGGGTGTGAAATCGCTGAGACAGAAACAGTTACATATTCAACCAGCGATATTTAGAATTAAAATTGTTGCTCAACATAGATCCTTTGTTACTTTTTCCTGGTGGATTGCCTGCGCTGGTACATATGTGTATGGATGGTAGGCTCAACGGGACACAACGCACAATGCAATTTTCAATGCATGACATCCTCCCTTTCTTTCTTAGTAGCTGGAAAACATAGGGATGGATTTTATTCCCTGACCCTACCAGCATATTTGAAAGCAGGGGCTTTTCAGATTGTGGGGCAATCTAGAACAATAGATCACAGTTTTAGGATAAGTAGCAGCAGATTTAAAACAGAAATTAGGAGAAATTACTTCTCTAAAAGGGTCATGAATCTGTGGAATTCATCCAGAGTGCGGTGGAGTAAACCTAGGGAGGAGATAGACAGATTTCTAATTAGTAATGGGTTGAAGGGGGCAGCACGGTGGCACAGTGGTTAGCACTCTGCCTCATGGCGCCGAGGTCCCAGGTTCGATCCCGGCTCTGGGTCAATGTCTGTGTGGAATTTGCACATTCTCCCCATGTTTGCGTGAGTTTCGCCCCCATAACCCAAAAATGTGCAGATAGGTGGATTGGTCACACTATTGCCCCCTAAGTGTAAAAAATGAATTGGGTATTCTAAATTTTAAAAATAGTAATGGGTTGAAGGGTTATGGAGAGCGGGCAGGAAACTGGAGCTGAGACTGAAAGGGGATCAACCACTGTCTTCTTGAACGGTGGAGCAGGCTCAAGCGGCTGAATTTCCTGCTCTGGGTACTTATGTTCTTATGTTTTACAATGGGTGGCCTGCCCAATGTTTTACTATCCCTCTCCAACCTATCTCCCATACTTTGGCATCAGGAAGTCTGCCTTTGAGCCTCATTCTGCCTCTGCTGCTATATAACATGTGGTATGGACAATTGTATGTAAGGTGGGCAGCCTGGAGGCTTTCACTGTTCACTGCGAAAGCTGCTGTCAGGCAGAAAGGAAGTTGCCTCCTTTGGGGTTGCCCTGTGCCCACCAGAGGCACCTCCCCCCTTAAGCATCACCCTTTAGCCTCTAAAACATGATACCCCCTTCCTCCACCAGCACCTCTGTGCCATAACCCAACCCTCCTTATAGGCCATCCAAAATCCCTTGACTTGCTTGAAGTCCAGGATCCATGAAACTCCTTTGGGGACAGGCTGTAGTCTCAGAAGTGGACACTACTCCATTCTGACTGCTGGTACTGCAGAGCTGTCAGCCAATCTGACTGGCTTGCAATTCTCTTAGGTAGAACTTCCTCGCAAATGGGAACGGGAGTCCAATTCTGACTCAATTAAGGCTGCCTCCAGAATTAAGGGCTATGGGGAGAGCGCGGGTAAATGGAGTTGAAATCAACCATGATTGAATGGTGGAGTGGACTCGATGGGCCGAATGGCCTTACTTCCGCTCCTATGTCTTATGGTCTTATAATATCTCTGCAGGCCAGCTAGGTTTTGGGGTCGACGATGGGGAGGACAGATAACACACCCCACTCCCATAAAGTCCACCCTTACAGCTGTAATGCTTTGTTAGCCAAAATGTAAACACTAAACATCAGTTATACTGATATATTGAACTTATTACATATTTAAACTTTTGTATTGAGTTAACAATGCACTCTGTCACATACAAAAAGATGAAATATTTGTTCACCAACTGAAAATAGTTCACTTCAGAACTATAATCACTGAAGTATGGTGGGTTGTTTAGCACAGGGCTTAATCGCTGGCTTTGAAAGCAAACCAAGGCAGGCCAGCATCACGGTTCAATTCCGGTAACAGCCTCCCACAACAGGCACCGGAATGTGGCGACTAGGGGCTTTTCACAGTAACTTAATTTGAAGCCTACTTGTGACAATAAGCGATTTTCATTATTCATTCATTCTACCTTTTTCTGTGATAGATCTGAGTGTTTTTGTTGGCATTGACGATTGTCGTAGATTTCTGTGCTGAATGACTAACAAAAGCAAAATTAATGGGCTTTCCCAATTTAGATTTTGGATTTTAGGGTTGGGTTTTGCATTGCTTGCCAATAGAAAGACATTCTCAACATCAGCACAGTGGAACAACGTTTGGGAATGTCACAATTCTATTTGTGAGACTGCTGTTACTTTTGCAGGTGGTTTCCTGGCAATTGAGTGATGAACAATGTTCAGAGGAATTAAATTTGGAGTGTGAATGTTACTTTTGGCAACCTCAACTTCAGTAGCTATAGATTCTGAAAGCAATAGTGACCTTGCTAGCTCCAAAAGCTCTGGCAGTTTTCTGTTTATCTCGCATGCTTTTTGGCATAGTTGACTAGAAAGACAGCCTTTGAGTATTTGTGTTTTGATTTCCTGTTTGAAATGTTAAACATCACCAAAGTCACATTTGGTTGCCAGTTGCCTCAAAAGTGCAATATTGGTCAGTTGTCTCATTTGCTTCTCGCTTAATGCATTGAAAAAAAACATTGTTTCATATATTGTATTTTTCTTTGATGTTAAATAGGCGATTAGTGCATTGTTTGCTGAGTTGTCAGGCCTGTGTGCCTCAAAAAGCTTCCAATTCGATACTGCCATAGTGGAGAAGTAAACCTGACATCATGCCATGAAAATATCCCACCCACTTTTGCCAACGTAGAAATACAGATGATGGTAGATTGGGCATAGACAATGCCATATTGATCAGCAACACAGTAATGAAGCTTCACTGTAATGATTCAAGGTTGTTTTTGATTTGATGGTGAATTTTGAAAGATCAGTGTCTAGGTGTACACCACTTTCTTATTGCTAAAACCAGGCTGAAGTGCTTCTTGTGTGTATCTAACACATCCTCAGTGCATCCCAGAATCGCCACCTTAAAGTGCTGTCTACAGAAAATAGAAAAACTTCGGAATTTTTCATACCTGAAAGAAACTTTTCACCATCTTGTCGCCATTGTGAAGTTCTTGGGACAGAAATAGTTATATATTCAGTCAGAGAAATTTAGAATTAAAACTGCATGACCTATTAAACATGGATCCTTTATCACATTTTCCTTGCAGACCTTCTCTGCTGGTGCATGTGTGTATGGTAGCCTCAAGTGGGCAAAGTGGCCGATTCAATATTTAATACATCATAGCAGGAAGATTGTGGAAGTAATAATAGCATGACCTTGAATAGTTACAGAAACAGACAAGTGTTTGTACAGTCACAACCTTGAATCCAGGATGGTATGTTGCCTCACTGGTGTCCGAGCCAAGGTGACTTCAGAGGTGGCAGAGACGTCTGAATGGAGAGGATGAACTACCAGTATCCGTGGTCAATATCGGGACCAAAGACATAAGTAGAAAGAAGGATGAACACCTACAGGCAGATTTCATGAAGTGAGAATAGAAACTAACAAGCAGGATCTAAAAATTAGTCATCTTCAGTTACACCCAGTACTGTGCGCTACTGAAGAGAGAAATAGGAGAATAGATTAGGCGAATAAGTGGCTGGAGAGATGGAGCAAAGGGAAAGGCTTCAGATTCTTGGGTCATTGCGACTTCTTCTGGGGAAAATAGGGGGGGGGATTCTCCCAGCCCTGGGCCAGGCCGGAGAATCCCCACGACCGGGCCACGCCGCCCCGAGCGGAGAATCGGGGGGGGGGGTGGTCAAGCTACACGTTGAGTGCTGACCTCTCCCACCACCTGTTAAAAATGTGACCAACAGAAGAGTAATGCCCTTAATTGGGCATTCATTGACCCTTGATTAATTGCTTATGTACATTTGCGTAATTTGAAGACTGTTAACTATCAAGTGCAGTTGGTGACAAGATAATTTTGACTTGGGGTGTGGGCAGTTTTGTAATGTGGCTGTTTCAGGCAAATTTAATCTTAAACCACCATAAAAAAGCATAAATCTAAGTGATTTTGAGTGTAACCCACCCTTGTTCTCAATTCCCCAATTGTTTTGTGCTGCTTTGGCTGATTTTGCCCAAATTGCAATATGTTTAATAGTGGGCGGTATTTAATGGAGGCGACAGGAGTCTTACTGCCGTGAAAGCCCCATGGCGCCTCTTTTAGGGAAGGTCAGCCAAATCAAATGCCACTCAGTATTTGACAGGCAAGCAGCAGGCATTTCTTAAGATCAGGGACTCTTGGGACGAGATCCCACCTGCTGAGACTTGCCAGCCAATCAAGGCCAGCAGCTCTTTTCAACAGCATGCAACCAGAGAGCTGACGCCTTCTGCCTGTACGACACCCAGCCTAGGCCTTGCATCATGGATTGACCACGCTCACAGCCGAGTGATAGCAGGAGGGTGTTTCCATTTTGGCAAGGGCAGGGTTAAGGTGTCAGCAGCGGGCCCCCCTCCTGATCTAGGATCCTAGATCAGGCATTGAATGCTTTTGAATGTCCATACTGCCTCCCCAGGAGCTGACCAGAAACCCCTCACCGGTTTTATTGTTGTTCTTCCCACAGGAGCTGTCCACCCACCACTAGGTTAATACCTACAGCTACAGGATTAGCTGCTGAAGTGGACATTAATAGTCCACTTAAGGGGCCTCAATTGGCTGGGGAGCTGAAAGGCCATTTACTGGCTTCCCATCGTGGAATTAATTGGAGGAGGAAGGTAGCAAGGTTCCCACCCACATACTCCTGTCTGATTAAATGCTTTTCCTCCCACCCCATCAAACCTGACATGCGGGAGGGTATTAAATTTTACAGGTTGTAGGCTCATTGGTCTTGGGGTAAAATTCTCGCTTCGGGGCTTGGATACTGTTGCCAAATCGCACCGGAGACACCAATAATGCTACTCTTTCTAACTGGATACTGATATGACAGTTATTTATGATGATATTGTTTTTCAGAGTCGCCAGGTATCAAATGATACCACCACAAGATTTTACCGGATATCGATCAAAGATCAAACAACCAGTTAGTTAGTTCAAGTTCAATGATATTTTATTTACACAGAAGAATTACTTCGACATGCAACATAAAACACTACATGCTAAATTACACCTAAGACTAAAACAACCTGTACTTAACTTCAGGCATCCGGATTTATGCAGAGGAACAAGGCCTTTGTTCGGATCTTGCGTGGCTGGGTTTGGAAAAGTGTCTTCGTTTCTGCTGGGCTCATCCATCTGGTAGAGAACGTTGATCTTGAACTTGTCTTCTGGTTGTGATGCTACACTTGGTTTTGGGTGTATGTCGGGGCCAAGAGAGACCGAGCGCCAGGGCCATGAGAGACCGAACACGTGGCAGTGTCTCTCTTTATCCTTCTGGGGTTTCGCGCTCTTTTGGGCGGTCCTTAGCTTTGGACCCAATAATTCGGCAGGCTTCGATTACTGCCTTCGATTTTGGCCAATAAAGGGGCGGGTACCTTGATGGCGGGGCGTGTCCTGAGTGGTCATTGACCTTGGCTTTTTGGGCTCCCTAAGCAAAGGGAATGGCATCGATGAGTCTCTTTCTGTATCTGTTTCCCAAGTACAGGTCTTTTGTTCTGGGAAAATGAGCCATGAGAATGCAAAGTAGTTGGGGGTTTCGATAGCGTCTAGTTATCTGGGTTGCAAATATCCATAAGCTCTGAGCGTCTGAGTCCTGGGTTGACCATATTTCCCATGGTCCTTTGCAGGTGGCCATATTTCCCGGGATCCTTTGTAAGTGGCCATCCCAGATGGCTACAATACCACGAGTTTGTGAGAGGTCCCAGGTTCATATCCCGGACGAGCCCTTTGATGTTTGCCAAATCGCAGGTTTTGGGTGACACGGTAGACACAGTGGTTAGCACTGTTGCTTCACAGTGCCAAGGGCCCGGATTCGATTCCCGGCTTGGGTCTATGTCTGTGCTGAGTCTGCATGTTCTCCCCGTGTCTGCATGGGTTTCCTCCACGTGCTCCTGTTTCCTCCCACAATTCCCGAAAGATGTGCTTGTTAGGTGAATTGGACATTTTGAATTCTCCCTCAGTGTACCTGAGTAGGAGCTGGTGCTGGAGTGTGACAACTAGTGCATTTTCACAGTAACTTCATTACCGTGTTAATGTAAGCCTACTTGTGACAATAATAAAGATTCTTATAGATCATCATTATGTTCTGGCAGGTGGTAATTGCCATGCTAACTATATCCAAAGGGAAACTTGGCAAGCTATCACAGCAATTTTCAACATGTATTTGACTACAAGAAGATAAGTGAGCTGAAGTCATGAGTCACAAATTCCAATAACGCTTCTGGTTATTTAAAATAATAAGTTAAAACCTTTATTAACAAAATAAAAGAAAACAAACACACAAGGGCACATTTACAATATAAAATTAGCCTTGCAAAACATTCCCCCAAAATACTTTTTTTCCCCTTTTTAAAATATATTTAGAGTACCCAATTTTTTTTCCCAATTAAGGGGCAATTTAACGTGGCCAATCCACCTACCCTACACATCTTTTTTGGGTTGTGGGGGTGAGACCGATGCAGATATGGGGAGAATGTGCAAACTCCACATGGGACAGTCACCCAGGGCTCCCAAAAAGACTTCTACTTGGTTGGACTCACAAATAAACATCCCTTAGGCAACAGTCTTTATATTTATTTAATCTATAAAAGCTCTAGTAATATTATCACAAGGTGCCCATTGTTGCTATAGGGAAGATAGTCACAGGACTTCTCTCTCTGCTGTAGCGAATTCCAAAAAGCTTTAGAGTAAAACCCTGCTTTTTGAAAACAATAAGACCATCTTCTGGGATGGCTACAAACAGCTCACTGTACTTCTCACAGATCTATTCCAGCACGAAGTACACTTCAAGGTCTTACATGGTCGCTCCCTCATCACAGCTTCCCAACCTTTCCTTGAATATATTTTTTCTCTTTCACCTTTAAAGCCATTGTTTACAACGTATCTCAGAACTTAACTGCCTTTAAAATATAAAAATCTTTCATGTTCTCTGTTGTCCCACTCTTGGGCCAAATACAACTTAATAACCTTTTTCAAGTTTACTTGCGACCATTCCCAAGTTGTAAAACCTTTTGGTTCCCTTTGAAAGTTAACAAGTGAAATCCAAGCACTTACCTATCACCTAATGCAAATTTCTATCCATGTCTTATTTCGATGAAGAACATCCAACTTGGTTGTATTCACTTCAAGTGCCGTCGTATTCACTTCAAGTGCCTGCTTTTCATACCTTTGATGTTTTCAACTCTGTAGACATTCTGGGGCAACTTTGAGCCTGCACTAACCATGTGCAAGATCGGCGACGTGAGCACAAAAGCCGGAGAGAATCGTAAAACGTGATTCTCTCCAGAGAGATCGTGTTTCCCAATTTTCCCTGCCGTGACAACGCCATGAGGTTCACAGCCACAAAGGGCAGGAACCTCATTTAAATAGATATTAATGAATGAAGTATTATTAACCCTGTGACCCCTGCCACATGATCCCTCCCTTGCTAAATACTCATACCTCACCAACATGACGTCACATTGGTGAGGTTTACAATATGTTCGGCCAAATGAGGATCAGTCGAAGGGTCCCTCCGGGCGCAGAGGTAAGTATAGCCTCCCGGGTTGGCACAGTGCCAATCTATTGCTGGGGAAGTGCTAGGGACGGGCCCTAGTGAGAGCCCCATGGGGTTGGAAGTTCATTTATGTGTGGTGGGGTGGGGGGGGGGGGGGGCAATGTAGGTGGGGAGAGCCCCCAATACCTCAGTGGCGGGGCTCAGGACTGTTAGGTTTCAGTGCTGATTGGGGTGCTCTTTTAAGATGGCACCCTGGTCTCTGTGGACCCGGTTGCACGCATCAGGCTCCGCCCCTGCCAGAGTGATGCTGTTAACCATGCCCACTCATTTTCTATTTTTAAAGACCCCCAAGATCTAGAGAGAAAACCTGTCTGTGCAACTGGAGACTTGCACGCCAGTTTTCAGTCTGAGCCTGACACTTGCTAAATCTCCGTCTTCAGTTTAATTAAATCAGTCACACACAGACATACGCATACACAAACTTGCTTCCCAGAATACCACAGTAGACCCTAAAAATATATTTTTTAAATAATAATTTTTTTCAGTTGAATGCCTATACAGGTGCACCAGTTTTCACCACAGTCCAAGGGTGTGCTAGTTAAGTGAATTGGCCATCTTAAATTGCCCTTTAGTGTCAAAAAGGTTACCAGGTTATGGGGATAGGGTGGAGGCGTGGGTTTAAGCAGGGTGCTCTTTCAAAGGGTCGGTGCAGACTCGATGGGCCAAATTGCCTCCTTCTCCACTGTAAATTCTATGAAACAATTCACACTCTTATGTGTTCAAGAAGATCACTTCCCCTAAAATTCAGATTCTTGTTTGGTATAAAGCTTCACAGCCTGATGAATTTCAAATCCACCTTCAAAACCCACGAAGGTATTTGTAGGCAATTGCATTTTATTTCAAATTAATTGCTGCCTTTGCCTCGGGATAATTAAATTGTACTCAGTTCTTATCTTTACTTAGCATGAAGACTATTGCCCACCCACATACATCAAGTGGGTTGTGTCACTGCTAACAGTTGTGTTAGGTGACTCTGGCTCTTTCATATCAATTCGTGCCTCTCCCAAACTGTTAAAAACACCACCTGAAATGATTTTGCATATTCTGAAGGACTCTACTACATCAGGCATATTGGCTAAAAGCCAAACCTACTTTGTGTTCATACGACAGATGTGATGGGGGTATCAAATTGCTCCCAGCCATGACAATTAGCATCTCTATGCTTCATTTTATGGCTCCATGAAAGCAAATTCCAATTGCTGTAAGCAGAGCATGAATGATCACATCTCTATCATCTGAGTTGTATCACAACATTACTAGCTCATACATCAAGATTATGCAAACCATGATGTCTGAGAAGTACCCTCGTCTCAGCTAGAGTCCTGTATGACTTGGCTACTCTAGTTGTCATGGTGATGAAATTCTGCTGCAGAAACAGGGCAAATGCTAATTGCAGCCATTTGTTGTTCCTTCTGTCGTTCTTTAACTTGCACAGTTGCAGAGCTGCCTGAGTCTCCAGGCTAACAGCATGATGTTGCCCCCAAAAGCACTTCTGCTGAAGGCAACCGGCTGCTCTGTACAAAATTATTTCAGCAGCCGGCATTGCTTGCAGTGCTGCTGTGTGGGCAGAAGTACATCCTGGCTTTAGTACTGCCAATTGTTGATTAGGGACTTAAAAACGGATGCTGTCTGGAATCTTTTGGGGAAAAGAGACTGATGACAGGAAGATTAATTTGACACCAGCCCCTCTGAGATGAGTCTGTGTCAAATTTGAACAACTGTTTTAGGAGAAATCAGCACGGCAGTAAACACAACAGACACCCGAGAGGGCTTAAGTGCAGATGCCATGGGTATCCTGTCTCTCCAGTGTTAGTTCCGGTTATTGAAGTACTCCCAGGGCAAAAAGAAATTAATTTAGTTGGCACCAGGAAAATTCCACTCCAGGAAGATATACATTAATCACCTTAACCATTTTTTTGCTGGGGCTCCACTGGGTCAACCTTATGGCAATACAAAAATTAATTACATTGCAGCTTACCAGAACAAACCTTAACATGAAAACATTGTGTTTAATATGATGTTTGTTTAAAAGTGTTTATAAATCAATGTTAACTAATCTCCCACTAATTCAGCTATTTTGTTAGAGTAACTTACTGGGACATTTATGTTCAAGAGCTTTCACCATCTGTTTGGGACAGATAGAGTGAGTAAGGCTGACAGATTCTTTCTGACTGACAAAAATGAGATTGATATATGACAAATGTCAGTACACCTATTGACTGTTTTGTCGTTATATACCAGTCAAGAATAAGCTGTCTTTTGTGATGTAATACCTCTCCCAAGACAATTTAAATCTATAATAATTTACTGAATGCTTTAGTTTAACTTGACCAGTAGTGACTGCAGTCAACCGCAGTCATTTTAATGCAACGGAGTGGCAGAAAAAACATTAACATTTTTCTTCAGCGGCAAATAATTTGTTTATTGTCCTTAATGACAAAGAGGGAAATGAAAAATTATTTTGAGAAAGAACTCAGAAATAAATAGATATTATTGTTAATGCCAACTAATTGGAACAATTTAGTCAGCATGCCTGTGAATAGTTACTTGATGGGAAATGGGCAACTGCAACACAAATATAAAGCAGCTTCTGCAAGTAAATATATTCAAACTGAAATATGTGGAGCACAGTATCAGCATTATAACTGTTCTCAGATGCACACTGGAAAAGGGTTAACAACATTTCTAATGTCGATCTTATTCTGATAGAACATATGGGCAAAGGAATATAAAAGAGTGATGAGATATGTATGTAAGCACAGGTAACATTTTTTAACCAAAGATCATAAACCACCTTTATAATGTGTGAAGGTTATTTGGTTAAATATGCAAGTTACCAGCTGGATTCTAAGTATATTAATGATTGTCCTTTACCAAAGTGAAGTGCTGATCAGAATTCACAACGCAGATTCAAAGTAAATTTAGCATTGTGCTCTGTGACCCACATGCAACTTACGTCTTTTATTCTTTTACATAAATTGCAACCTAACCCTGCTGGGGAATTTTTTGGTTTAATAATATGGAGTTGAACAGAATGTAGATTTCCCTGTAGTACTGACAGTAACTAGAGCAGTGAAGATGCAGGCTTCTCCCACCAGTAGTCCCTCACAGAACAGGTGATTGGGCATGACAGGTTTGTGCACATATCATCCCTCGTGGGCAGGTAGTCAAGAGACAATGGCAATCCCTCACAAAGCAGGTAAGTACACTTGCAGCCTTATCTGCACTTCTAATGCCTCAACAGAACAACTAGGGTGAATGAAGATGATGACTTTTACAGAACACCAGTCCTTTACAAAACAGGTGAACAGGCACAGTGCCAATCACTTGTAACAGGCAGTAGAGATATGCAGCCTTATCTATACTTCTGACTCTTTGCAGAATAACTAAAAGATGGTTTAAGATACTGGCTACTACAGTGTCAATGTTCCAAAGAGTAGGTCAGTTGGGCAGAGTGCCAGCCACTTACAAAGCAAGTTGGTGCAGTAGCGTGTCATTCACACATGGCACAGATATGAGCAGCTTGCCAGTTATCACACATGTCAATTAAATTTAATGAAGGTCATTTAATTCAAGCTCTGGAACATGATAATTCAGTCCCAGTACAGGCCTGTGAAGCTGAGTACTTTTCATACATGCAATGGGCCAGTGGACCAAAGTTACAAGCACACATCACACAGAACAAGCCAGCGCAGAGCATTTTTATCACGGAGCATGCCATTTGAATACAATGCCAAGTACACCTAGTGTTGGTCAGGAAAACACTGACAGTCATTCGCAAAGCAGATTGGAGATACTACCATGTTCATGCCTCTCAGGACACTAAAAGTAATAAAAAAGGAAAATATCACTTTATATTGCCCTGAAAGATGCTGTATTGACTCTGTTTTCAAATGGGCAGAATCCTTCCATCTGGGACTGAGTCTCCTGCTGGGGAGGAGACAGAGAATGATTCCTGCTGTGGAGGGTGACAGAAAACCATGCCATATCTTTCATCCTAAAGGTTCATTTTCTTTCTTAAGGAGGTACAATACCTTCAGGATGTCCATCTCTTTCTTGAGGCAGTCCATTTCTTTCTTGAGGAGGTCTATCTTCTTTCCTCAGAGTATTCCTGGAGGTCTATCTTTTTTCTTCAATGTTGGCTCAGTTATGTCTGGCCACCTTTTTAAAGATAGCACCCAGATATGATGATGGGGGTCCAAGCCCTCCAGTCCACCCCACCATGTGAAATATCACAAAATCCCCCAATGCATTTAAAAAATATATTTTTATTCAGGATATTTTCATTTTTTATCCAGAACTTTCCAACCATCATTATACATTTCTCATTATAAACACCCCATCCACTATTTTACCCCACGTGCCCAACTATAATGCATAACAGCACCCCTGTCCACCCCCCAGCTGCTGATGCTTACCAACTATTAAAGAAGGAGATGAACAGCCTCCACCTCGAGTAGGACCCGCCACCCTAATGGCAAACTTTATCTTCTCCAAATGTAAAAAGTTTGACAGGTTGCTCACATTTTCCGTAGTTGTCGTCCATTCATTGCCTTTGAGGAGCACCATGATCCTTAAGTTCCTTTATCCTCCTTGACTGGTTCTCCAGATCATCGATCTTCGTCTTTAGCTTATTTTGCCCCTCTGACATCATCAACATCTGCCTGCAAAGAGGCAATCCGATCCTTGTGGTCAGCAACCATCTCCTCCACCTTCTGGATTGATGCATTCTGCATCTCCGGCCGCTATTCTACCCTCTCAAGGGGAGCCCGAATTGGCTCCGCCACTCTCGACATATCCTCAGTGACTGTCAGCCTTTACTTTTTGAATTTGGCCAGAAGGAACTTGACCAACTACTCTGTCGACCACTGTGCAGGCAACAATGCCATAAGTCCCTCCGCCATGTTTTCCCTTCTGTGCTGCGTGTCCTCCAGATCCAAAGAATGCCCTTGCTTGACACACTTTGCGCCTGGTGTTTATTTGACATCACCCACCGGAGGAGAATTCCTAGTTCTTCAACGTTATCCCTTTCCCACCTGCACCACTCCCATAAAACGGGCAAGAAGGGCCATAAAAACAGTCCTCAGGCAGGAGCCATCTTTTGTGCGACCACTCACTCCATGGCTGCCACTGCAAGTGACCCTCCAATGTATGTTTTGTTGCTCGTTCTGGGTGTGTGTGCTTTACACTCAGTTGGCTCTGTTTTATTCCTAAGCTCTAGAGTTGCCAGGTATCTTTATGATACCGCCACAAGATTCAAGTTCAGATCAATAACTCAATACACTAGTTAGTAAGTTCAAACAAGACACGTTTATTATTACAGTTATTTACTATTCATGCACATAATACTAAGACTAAACTGTTCCTACCACTACTAGGCCAATACTTATCTGGAATAAGGGAACTGCTGGATCAGGGAACAATGGCCTCTTGCTTTGTCCTGGATCCGCAGGCTTCCAGTTGGTGTGGACTAAAGGGGTCAGGAGTGTCTACTCTCGTAGCGTGCGTTGTATGACACTTACCTTTTGGTGTAGCAATTGGACAGGCCTCTCCTTCTCACGTCCAAGTTCCTGGAGAGCTGCTGCAAAGGTGTTCTGCTGGGAGGGCCGGCTAAGAGAGCGAGGAGGGCTGGCTAAGAGAGCCTGGCTAAGAGAGAGAGCTGAGGTCGGGGTCTCTGTCTTAGACTGTTTTGGGTTTCGCGCCCATCTGGGCGGACCCTCAATAAACTTGCAATCGATTGGGTCTCTTCCCAATCGATTGATTTGAATTTCCTCAATAACGGGGCTGTTCCTCGATCACTGGGCGGTTCTTTCTACCTTGTTTGTGTCCTTTTGGTTCAGACACCACTGGCGCTGGGATGTCTGACCTGCTATAAAATGTTTCAATCTCTTCTAATTGTTGTTTCCATTGTGCCTGGGAATCACCGGGAATCGCTCAATTAATATGCGCAGCTTGTTAGTTTCTATGCTGTCTGGTTTCTTCACAGACAGAATCCACAGAGAGGTTCTGCAACCTGTTTGCCTCTCTGTCATTGTCCAATTTTCCCTGCATGCAACTCAATGTTCCATTTTATGTCGGGAAGTGGCCAACTTCGGTGGCTACAGTTTAATGAAGCTGGGGTTGCACAATGCAACACAAATCCCCAAAAGCCTCCACAGTGGGAAATGCTCCCATTTCCAGTGTCCCCCATGGGATTTGAACCTAGAAGGAAGAATTCCATCATATACCACAGTGAATGTCCATCTCTATCTGTGTTGGATTGTATTCTCTTAAATGCATTTTCTTATTTTACATTGGACTTTAACATCTCTGAATTCACCCAACTTGAGAGTGCTACTTTTTCAAGAGAAAAATAGACACTGAAGGGTCTAGTATGCTATGTGACGTAAACGTGCATGCGTGCTGCATAGTAGTTAGATGGCTTGCTGCTCCAAGGAACTCAGCTGAAACAAGCATTAATCTCCATTTCCTGTGTAGATCAGAGATCCACACCCTATTTCGCTCCCATTTTCAACCCGTGATTTCATGTAATCGTCTTGCTCATCAGTTTTAGTGTGGTGGTTTGTGTTCACTACTGAGCTTGAACCTGACATCTAGGCCTTGGTGTCATATCTGCACCTCAGATGACAATGCAGCAGCACCAAACATGCAATATTAAATTAAAGGAACTATACTAATACAGCAGGTTCTTTGTAAGAATTATAGGTCTGAAAAGAAGGTTCCTAAGTAATGCAGAAGTACACAAAATAGGCTCGGGTTAATGCTTTTTTAAATGAAAAAGCAAAATGCTGGCCCAAGCACAGTACAGGCATCACTATGACTGCTTGTTTCTGTGCTGCAAATACTGTCCAAAAACAGTGTACACCAGGAACTAATAATAACTCCATCTATCAACACTGACATTAGGTTTATGTCTAAACGGTTTGGTCCAGTGCAAGCTAATGTCCTAGTGCGCTCATTGGTTGAACCAACTGGAATGATACACAGAACAGTTCTTGCAATTAATGTTGGTGTTGCCAGCAACGTTCACTGCCCATGAAATAAAAAAAACTACCCTGTGAGGTCCTACTTATTAATTTCTTTCCTGCCTTCTTAAAATATGCCGGCAAGACATCATCCCTCCTTCTAGCTATGTCATTGGTACTGACATGCAGCACAACCTCTAGCTGTTCACCCCCTCCCCCACAAAACCACCTTGAATCCACTTGGGACATCCTTGAACCTAGGAACATACCAGATTGGAATTGCATCTCTGACCGCAGAAATACCTCTGGCTGCCTAACTATTGAGCCCCTAACTAGCGCTTGGCTCACAAACATTCCCCAGCCCCCTTCACAGCTGTATTACCCTGGTGTGGTGGACTTCGCTCTGGCTGTACTCCGTTCTCAGCCTTGTGGATACACTGCTAGGATACCAGCTGCTGTTCAAGCTTAGAAACCTGGAGCTTGAGCTCCTCCTTCTGACGATGCTTTCTACACATGTGATTGTCAAGGATAGGAATAGTATTCAACAGGATCGAGATCTCTTGCCAAGCCTCTATTTATTGCACTACTATCTAACCTTACCAGAAATAAACTTAAGATTTTGGATATTTGATTAATTTTGTTTTAATTTCTTTCATTAGTTAGCTTATCCACTTTTCTAGTTTAAGTTATTTATTTCATAAACTCATAGCAATTATAATTTCTCAGTTCTGAAATTAACTTCCATAGCTTAAACAGCCAAAAAAACAATAGTATTCCTCAACCGATCACTTGCCTATTATCCTGTGGCATCACTCCTTGATATTTTTTGTTGTTTTGAATTTTTTGAATATATAAATATGTACTATTGCCCCTTAGCTCCACTCTTTCTCTCCCCCGACACTACATGTTTTGAACTCCACAGTTTTTTCCATCGCTCAGGTGCCATATAGTGTACATATATTTGGGAAAATATTGTCTTATTAACTTTTTACTTTGGTTAACCAAATCAAATCGTAGACAAAATCTACAAAGGAAGAGAAATAGAATTGCAAATGATGGAAACACAATTTTTCTGCTAACATATGTAAAGAGAAAAGGATATTTATGGTATTTCTGTCAGAATTGAAACCGGTGTGAACCAAGTCAGTTGGAAGAATAAGAAATAATAATAATAATTTTTATTGCCATAAGTAGGCTTACATTAACACTGCAATGTAGTTACTGTGAAAAGCCCCTTGTCGCCACATTACGGCGCTTGTTCGGGTACACAGAGGGAGAATTCAGAATTCTCAGCCGGTACGGGAATTAAACCTGCGCTGCTGGCCTTGTTCTGCATTACAAATCAGCTGTCCTAGCCCACTGAGCTAAAGCAGCTTCTTGAGTGGGGTTGAAACAAATTGGAGGAAGCTAACAGACTGAATGTAAACTGATAAATAGAAACAGGAACAAGGGGCATGATTCTCCGGCCTCGTTACGCTCAAGCGAAATTAGGCCGGTGAATAGCGGGAGACGCAGAAAACGCAAACCTCCCAGACTACAAACAGTTTGCGATACAACCGGCCCGCTCCCGTAGGCGAAATCGGGATCTTGTCGTAGCGTAGTGAGAAACCAAGTATCACCACTTAAGCCCTATTTCCACACAATTAACGAGAGCCACCCCATATCCAACAGCTTCCCGCCATTCAGCGGCCTCCCCAGCAAGTGGTCACGCTGGGCCGATTAATACACCTTTTGAAAAACGTGAACCTGGTAGAAGGGTTTCTGTGGGGAACCGAGGTGAGTATCTATCTTTGCTCACAGGTAAAGAGCCCGAGGGTGCTGGACTTGCCACCCCAGTGTTCGGCAAGGGTGAGGGACCATGGACTAGGGGTGGGGGACCCTCCGCAGGAGTGGGCCGCCATGAAAAGGGGGGGCAAACGAGCGCGGCACCAGCATGTCAACCCCTGGACCTTGTGTACCCCTTCCGGGGGCAACTCCTGTCTCTGCCCGTCTGTCCCACCAACCACCCATAATCCCCACCGACTGTCGAGGCCTGTGGTTGTGCGGCCGAAGCCTACTCGTGACAGTAAGCGATTTTTCATTTCATTAATTGGGAACCGTGGTTAAATGAGCACTTCACAACCCAAGTGGATCCCCATGGGTAGGCGGGCCATGTAGTATGTGGGAGTCATTGCCTAGCATTCTAATCTCACCTTGATCATGGACACTGTGCTTTAACATTGCGGGAGGCAACACCCCACATGCAGCAGCCAACATCCGAACACCCAGGGGATTGGACACAGCTCCGGAGACATGTCCATGGCCAAAGGGTGGGTGAGTGCCACAGGAAGGGGAACCTGCCTGGAGAGATGGCCTAAGGGTTTGGAGGTCAGCCCGCATTGCGGAAGAAAATGACAAGAGGCATCATACTAGTTGCGCACAAAGGTATTTATTGTTTTTTACAATTCCCGATGGTGATGCCCTCTCTCCCAGCCCCCTCAACCCCTACCTATCCACCCCCTCCCTGGTGCTCTCAGTGAACCTCAATGTGATTGGCCCTCCTAGCTCTACCATTACGTCTAAGTGTGTCCTCAGGATGCACATCAGAGGTAGAGGCAGCCAGCTTCTTACCACATCCCATGGCCTCCAATACACCTGGCGGGCGTCCTCTGGTGGCTCTGAGGTCGGAGGGCCCGGCTCACTTGGCGGGACATGCACAGCCCCATCAGAGGGGGATCTGGTGGCCACCGTCGCCACTCCATGGGACGGGTCTCGATTGGCACCTAGAGCCCCCTCCTCCTGCTCAGTGCTGATATGGCCCTGGGGTTCACCCTGGACAGAGGGGCAGCTGGTCCGAGCCCTGGCTGCCCTGCATCATCTGGCGCTGCCAGCCCTGGTGGTTCCCCATGGCCCACACCATCGTGTCGACACGCTTGGCGATGCTCCTCAGTGACTGGGTCAAACTCTGCAGCGCCTCGTCAATGCCCATCTAAGACTGGGACAAGCTCCTCAGCCCCTCAACCATTTCCATCTGAGATCGGGACATGTCCCACAGAACCTCATAAAGGTTCTGCGTGACATCCTCCAGTGAGGCAGACATTCTGCCTAGACCCTCAGCCATGGCCGTCACCGACTGCACCTAACCTTGGACACCTTCACTAATGGTGCCGATGTGGTGCACCAGGCTCTCACTGCGGTCGCCACCCTTGCAGGGTTGGCCTCAGTGCCACGCCTTGCCGGCGACAGCTCCTGCGCCCTTAGCCTCTGGGACTCCTCCAAGTGACTATGGATCTGCTGGAGTGACACTGACATCTCCCTCTGAATATCCTGGCCCCACCCTAACATCTCCATCAGCTCCGGGAAAACCTCTTCCACAGGCTCAGCATCAGGCTGGGACCCAGTTGGGTTCTGGGATCCAGCAGACCTCCGACTGCTGTCTCGCCTAAAGGTTCCTGCCTCCGCCTGATGTACATCAGCAGTAGTGTGGTGCTCACCAGATTGCATTGTGCCTCAGAAACCTGACCACTAACATTTTCCAGCCAGGTGCGCGTATCTGCGCTTGTGGAGGGTGGGGATGACAGCTGTGCCGCAGCTATTATGGTGGCATCCTCGGAGCTCTCCTCCGAGGTGGTTTCATGGGAGACTAGAGAGGGGGCCTCCTGGGATGTGCCGGTGTTGTGGGCTGGAAAACCTGCGGGAAAACGGTCATGTGGTCAGTGGGAGGGATTGGTCAGTCAGTAAGGCAATAACTCATGTTTGACAAGTTCCCCGGATGGAGCCAAGTGGTTCCTCACCTCTACGGCATCCGCCAGCCTCCGCGTCGGTGACTGCCCAGTCCTCAGCCACACCGGTCACCAGAAGGTTCTAATGTCCCCACACCACTGCCAGTCTGGGCCCTCTCCCGGCCATTGTGGACGAGATTTTCCTGAGAAGGCACAGAGGGGGCATCATTAGTCACACGCGTGGTTCACAGTGGTGGGAGCAGGGGGTGTGAAGGAAGGTTTGAGGGGGGGTTGAAGGGGGAGGGAGTGGAGGAAGGGTAGGGGGGGGGGTTGAAGGGGAGGGGTGAATGCTCCCGTGGGTGCAGATACGTCTTTTGGGGGGGGTGGGGGGCGTCGTTGGTGTCTACTCAATCGTGTTGACTGATGTACGACATTGACCTTTATCCTGCACTGGAGGCCAGTCCTCCTGTTCACACTCCCCAAGCTCACAGCCGCCGCCACCTCATGTCAGGCGGCACTGACTGCCCTATGACTGACCCTCCTTGAACGTCGGGGGAACAGGACATCCTGCCTAGCCTCCACAGCGTCTAGCAGCCTTCCCAGATCTGCCTCCCCGAATGTTGGGGCCGGTCTCCTGTGCACCATTGTTGCCAGCTCTCTGGGGTTGGCTGAGCAAGTGCAGCTTAAGTGCTGTCCGACCTTGTTAGCTGGAGGCTGGTGAGCGCAGTGCCAGCAAATCAGCTGGCGAGCCTTTATTTGTGGCGAGAAGCTCGTGAGCCTTGTTAAGTGGACAAATTAACATTGAAAGCATTGCTGGCCTCACTGGGCCGAGCGGCGGAAGCTTACGGTAATTCCCGCTCGCTACAATACTTCAAAATCTTTCTGGCGAATTGCGCCCAAGGAACTCAGCCTCTCGGGTTTGCACCTCTACCTGATCTGTACCTTTGCTTCATTTGTCTTCCTTAACTTCATCTCTTCTTCATACCTTTACCAAACGAAAATCAATTGATCAGTCTTAAACACTCTAATTGTCCCATGACAGCCATTTGGGGGAGGAAATTCCAAATTTCCGCTACCCTTTGTTTGATTTGATTTGATTTATTGCCACATGTATGCAAGTACAGTGAAAAGTATTTTCCTGCGGCCGAGGGAACGTGCACAGTATGTACATAGTAGACAAAAGAATAATCAAAAGAGAACATTGACAAATGGTACATCGACAAACAGTGATTGGTTACAGTGTGGAACCTGGGGCCAAAGAAAACAAATACATGAGTAAGAGCACCATAGTGTCATGTGAGAGTACCTTTAAGAAATTGATGTTTAAGCAATGTACTTTTAAGAAATGCAGCAGCTCATATTCCTGAAGTGATGTCAGAGGGTGGGGGGAGCTGAGCTCACTTCTGCTTTTAGTTTCAGTTTTGAGAGAGAGCAGCTGAAAAGTGCCTGGCTGGTTTTGCTGTGTTTGAAAGGAAAAGCCAGTTTTGAGGAAAGGTGCTTGGGTGTGTCTGTGTTTTGCAGTGAGCTGGATCTGCTGTGATCTCTGCCAGGAGAGAATATCTCTGAACGATTTGGGTGATTTAAACTCATAATAGTAATGTCTTTAACCTGATGTGTTTCTGTTTAAAGTCTTTTGAAGGTTTGAAGGAACATTTTGAGAGATTATTTAGTGTTGTATTATTTTCGGGGTTATCTTTGAAGTAAGAGGTGTTAAGGGGCCCAATGTTTATTTAGAAAGGTTAAGTTGAATTCATGGAATAAACATTGTTCTGTGTTTAAAAACCCACGTGTCCATAATTGTAATACCACACCTGGAGACCAAGCTGTGTGCTTCAAATGCAAAAATACATGAAAGGGAGAGGTTGGTTGAACTCCATGATACATTTCGGGGTTCTGAAAACGCCGCTCCCATATCAATAGGGCATCATGAATAGTGTCCTTACAGGGAACAGATCAGTATGAGGGGGAGTCGTTGAGGAGTCTTATAGCTGTGGGGAAGAAGCTGTTCCAATGTCTGGATATGCGAGTCTTCAGACTAATGTACCTTCTGCCTGATGGAAGGGCCTGGAAGAAGGCAATGCTAGGTGGGAGGGGTCTCTGATAATGCTGTCTGCCTTCCTGTGTGGAGAAGTGCTTCCTATTTTCCCTCCTAAATGGCCTGGTTCTAATTTTAGGACAGTAAGTCCTTCTTCCTAATTACCGCCATCTGGAGACATAGCCAGAATTTGGTCAGTGCAGCAGGGATCCTGACAACTGGCCTAGCCTGAAAGTTGGGGACAATTTGTGGCTGCATATTCTGTACATCCAAAAAATAATTCATTGCCATCAGGATGATGCGACCATCAATTCACGCGAGACAGAGAGTTGAAGTGTTCATCGTTCATAAATGAGGAGTCCCCGGTCACAGGATGTAAGTGGGGAAACCGAACAAGGTAAAGATACTATGTAGGGCCTTAATGACAGTGGCCGCGGTCATGTCGGGGCAGGGGATTGCAAAGGGGAAGCAGGAGAACTCATCAACGACATTGAGGAAATACATGTTGTGGTTGGCAGAGGTCGATACTGAGGCGCTCAAAGGGCCGGGATGCCTTCACCAGGTGGGCCTTATCCGGTTGATAGAAGTGCGGCTTACACTCCGCGCAGATTTGGCAATCCCTGGTCATGGCCCTGACCTCCTCGGCGGAGTAGGGCAGGTTGCAGGCCTTGATGTAGTGGAGAATCCGGGTGGCAGAGGTCATCGTGGATGGCCTGGAGTTGGTCATCTTGCGCGCTGGCGCACGTGCCGCGGGACAGGGCATCTGGGGGCTCGTTGAGCTTTCCAGGACAATTCACTATATCATAATTATAGATGGAGAGTTTGATCCTCCACCTCAAGATCTTATCGTTCTTGATCTTGCCCCGCTGTGTATTATCGAACATGATCGGTGACGAGGGTAAACCTCCTACCAGCGAGGTAGTGCCTCCAGTGCCGTACTGCTTTCCACAATGGCTTGGGCTTCTTTTTCGACTGAGGAGTGTCAAATTTCGGAGGTGTTGAGGGTACGGGAGAAGAATGCTACTGGCCTGCCTGCCTGATTGAGGGTGGCGGCAAGGCGACCTCTGACGCGTCGCTCTCCACCTGGAACGGGATGGACTCGTCCACCGCGCGCACCGCGGCTTTGGCAATATCTGCCTTGATGCGGCTGAAGGCCTGGCGGGCCTCAGCCGTCAGTGGGAAGATGGTAGCTTTGATTAATGGGCAGGCTTTGTCCGCATAGTTGGGGACCCACTGGGCGTAATAGGAAAAGAACCCAAGGCACCTTTTCAGGGCTTTGGGGCAGTGGAGAAGAGGGAGTTGCAGGAGGGGGGCGCAAACGGTCAGGGTCGGGCCCTAGAACTCCATTTTCCACAACATAGCCGAGGATGGCAAGTCTGGTTGTGCGGAAAACACATTTCTCCTTGTTTTAAGTGAGGTTGAGGGCTTGGGCGGCGTGGAGAAATTTCTGGAGGTTGGCGTCGTGGTCCTGCTGGTCGTGGCCGCAGATGGTGACGTTGTCCAGGTACGGAAATGTGGCCCGCAGCCCGTACTGGTCCACCATTCGGTCCATTGTTCTTTGGAAGACCAAGACCCCGTTTGTGACGCTGAAGGGGACACGGAGGAACTGGAAGAGGTGGCCGTCTGCCTCACAGGCTGTGTAGTGACGGTCCTCCAGGCTGATTGGGATCTGGTGGTATGCGGACATCAGATCCATCGTGGAGAAGACGCGGTAGTGTGCGATCTGATTAACCATGTCTGCTATCCGGGGGAAGGGGTACGCATCGAGGTGCGTGTACCGGTTTATGGTTTGGCTGTAGTCTACAACCATCCGGTTCTTTTCCCCGGTCCTGACGACCACCACTTGAGCTCTCCAGGGCCTATTACTGGCCTCGATGATCCCTTCCCGCAAGAGTCGCTGGACCTCGGACCTGATAAAAGTCCTGTCCTGGATACCGTACCACCTGCTTCTGGTGGCGACTGGCTTACAGTCGGCGGTGAGATTTGCGAAGAGCGGGGGAGGGTCGCCCTTTAGGGTCGGGAGGCTACATACAGTGAGAGAGGGTAGGGGCCCGCCGAACTTCAGGGTCAGGCTCCTGAGGTTGCACTGGAGGTTCAGTCCCAACAGGAGAGGAGCACAGAGATCAGGGAGTATGTATAGCTTAAAGTTTGTGTATTCGATGCCTTGTATCGCAAGGTTCGCGACAGTGTATCCCCGGATCTGCACTAAGTGCGATCCGGAAGCAAGGGAGATTGTTTGAAGTGCGGGGGAGATTTGGAGAGAACAGCGCCTTACCGTGTCTAGGTGAATGAAGCTCTCCATGCTCCCGGAGTCAAACAGGCAAAGCATTTCATGTCCATTGACCCGGATGGTCATCATGGAGTTCCGGAGGTGTTTTGGTCATGACTGGTCGAGGGTGACCGTGCCGGGTTGCGGGTAGCCGGCGTGGTCGGAGGTGATGGGGTGATCCCAAGATGGCTGATTTGGAGGATT